>NC_057386.1:30643163-30943163 GCF_019320065.1 Cervus canadensis
AGTGGCCTCTAATTGGAAGCCTTTCTAATCCTTTATCCATACCTTCTGGCCCTTCCTGGGTAACGTGGGCTTCGGTTTTCCCATCACAGGCATTCCTAGCTCATCATCCTAGCTCAGAAACAAGCATGGCAGATGACCACCCTAACTCTCCTCTCGTGCACATTCCAGGTTCCACTTGGGACACTCTGTGACTCTCATCGGGTCCCTGGATTTTGAGCAAAACATCCATAAAGTACATGGGGATGTCTGGGCTAACTCTGGGCTATAGCCAGAAACTATGAGCAGAAGTAATTTTATGTGCAGGAAGTATTAATAAAATTTTGATACCAATGTGTGTGATTTAGTTTGATTTTTGATTTTTCTTACCCTCTGCCTTTCCCTTCATCATTGAAGAATAAGTTTTTCATATACACTGCTCATAAGGTACTGATATATGAAGTGAATAAAAGAGTCAGATTCAGGGCTTTGGAACTCCTAATTAATCTAAAGCAGATATAATAACCTTGAGTATCATACATCATTATTTCAAGAACCAGGTGCTTGAAAAGAAAGAAAACAGATGTTTTGAATTCTGCAAAGCCTGGTTAAAAGATCAAGAGGTGAAGTCTGGAGAAAGAAGGCACATTTTATTCATAAACAAGAGACGACAAAGAGGAGCTTGGATGGAGAGTGAAATCCTGCCTGAAAAGGAGTCAGAGCAATTGAGCTAGAGGAGAGAAGGCAGACACATCAAAGCATTATAGATGCAGGAAAGCCTGCGTGGCAGAACACACCTCGGGGAGGAGCAATGACCACTTGGTCGCCACATCAGTGAGTTCTGGAGGGTCAGGTGTGGATGTCCAAGGCTGGGAATGGCCAGCTGCACTTCAACCATCCCTAAGGTGGGCCTCTGCTCAGGTGAGGAGGGTACCCGCCCCATCCTCATCCCCTCTGTCCTTCTCATGAAATCACCTTCCTGTCCAGAAAGATGAGGAAGGATGAGGGATAACCCTAAAACCAACTGAGCATTTACAGAAGTGAGATTAACTTTTAAACAGCAGTGAATGCATTGCCTTGAATCTGTAAGATTGCATTTTCTACCTTTGAGGGGGATGGGAGTCTGAGACCTAAACTAAATCATTTTATTGATAAAGTTTTGCTTTCCCACCCTTGTTTTTTTTTCTTTTTTACTGTGATATATACTTTTGTCTCAATGCCATTGGTGGGAACATCTGTGTTCTGCTGGATACTCCATACTGGAGTATGGGCTTGTGAATCACTCTCAGATGCTAGGATCATCTCCAGGAGGGACGAAGAGATGTGGTTGAAGAGATCTGACAGACTTGAGGCTGCCCTTCCGAAGCCAGCATTGTATGGCCACCATTTCCCCTCTTAGGAGTGTTAACATTATTATTGCCACTAGTTACTGTTATTGGAGAGTGGGCCGTTTCCCAGCCATTGTGCTGAGCGCTGTGCTTAGACCCTTTTACTCTTGTTTGGGTTCCATCAGACTTGGTTGAGGTGAATGTTACCACCTCCAGTCTACGAAGGTGTAAACTAATGAACGTACCAACTGTGACTTTTTATGATTCTACAGCTAGGAGATGGCAGAGGTGGGATTGGAATTCAAGCTTTTCTGACTCTAAGTATCTTGCTCACAAATGACTCGGTTACAGTGAATTGAGTTGAATAACAGGGACATTTGCAGAACTGTCTGAAGGACCCTCCCCTGGATCATTCTAATCATCAGAAATGTAATGAACAGCTGTCACTTGTCCTGTCTGCCCGCTGTCTACATCTGTTTCCGTGTTGACAGATTTCATGCTTTGAGATCTTGGTGGAGAGAAGTGCTGGCATAGTTGTGGTTGAACATCAGCAAGCATCACTTGGAACAGGCTGGGATTCAAGGGCAAAAGGGTCAGCAGCTCTGTAGGCCTCCCATTCTCCTATTCCCCTACAGAGCAGGACTGAGACCTGTGCAAGACCTGTTGGGTGCACTATGGGATGATGTACCAGGAAAGGGACCCACTTCTCTGTTTCTCTTTTATTGTCTAGGGCCAGCATGAGGGTGGTTTTGCAGACAACAAATAAACATTATGGACTCGGGAACCAAGTCGGAATTTAACTGGCAAACAGAGAGAATGTTCTCATGTTTAGAGGAAGAAACAGATGCTGAGACCTGGGGTATCCAGGTACTGTGCTATGCTGTGCTTAGTCACTCAGTTTTTTCCGACTCTTTGTGACCCTATGGACTGCCACCCCCCAGGTGCCTCTGTCCACAGAGATTCTCCAGGCAAGAATACTGGAGTGGGTAGCCTATCCCTTCTCCAGGGGATCTTCCTGACCCAGGAATTGAACCAGGGTCTCCTGCACTGCAGGCGGATTCTTTACCAGCTGAGCCACCAGGGAAGCCCGGTGTATCCAGGTATGTCTTCCCGAAGATGTGAGCCGAGAGATGGACCTTGAAGAATGACTCAGTTTTATTAAGGAGGTGTTCAGTGGATCATCGACTTAATGAACATGAGTTTGAGCAAGCTCTGGGAGTTGGTGATGGACAGGCAAGCCTGGCGTGCTGCCGTCTATGGGGTTGCAAAGAGTCAGATACGACTGAGCAACTGAACTGAACTGAAGTGGATCACAGAATATCAACTCCACAGAACATTATGGGGTCATTGAAATTATAATTAGAAATACTGAGTAGCAACTTGAAAACATGGTATTCTATTAAGTGAGCATGGCAGAATAAAACTCTCTGCTGTGATCAAGACCACAAACTCCACACTTACGAAAGTGGGATGGAAAGAAAGCTGGAAAATAAATACAAAGGACATGTTTTTGTGGTGCATTTCCAGACGAATTTTCTTTCCAATTTCCATTCTCTTTGGGATATTTTGCTATTGTCACAAAACCGTTTTTAAAGCAATGGGGGCTGGGAAGGAGATGAACATTCCTAGCCAGAAAAACAACCTTGTCCCAGACTTGAGAATGTGAAGGTAGTTCACTTATATATTAGGGTTTCTGCAGTTGAATTTTTGTCTGTTGATCGGATGATCACCACTAGACCAAAAGCCAGGATGGTTTGGGTGGAAAGTGCCTGACAGGCACAAACTCGGGCAGGCAGCCACTCCTTGACTTAGTGATAGAGACACCAGAGTCTTAGCAAGTCCTTCCTCCCTAGGAGGTCCAGGAGAAAGAGCGGCTTTTGGTGTGTGGATGTTGGTGAGAGGGTGTTTGAGGGGCTGAGAGGGTGCGACCTGAGTCAACCGTCTTTGCTCTGGTGGTTTTGGCAGCAGTCACATCCGTTGTCCAGCACTTAGCACCACTTTCTCCAGAAAAAACTAAGGAGTGGAGAGCTACCTGTCTGGCAGCCAACTAAGCTGTTTTCATTTTACTTTAATTGGCCCTAAACTGGTCAACACGGACATGGAGATGCTTGCTCTTCTCACATCCCATGCTCTGGTCCATGGCATCCGGTGAGAGTGCAAACATCCCAGCAGCACAAACAGGGGTGCCCAGCTGCCTTCCAGATCCAAGAGATAAGCGACTCATTTGCAAATGAATCATAGACCAGGAGAGGCTGTGAGGCACCCTCATTTTTCTTACAGAGAGCAACCTTGGAAGAGTATCCTGAGGGGTGGAAGAATATGGAAATTCAAGAGGTATCAGGTACTGAGGCTGCCTTTCTTTTCCTGGCTCACAAGTCTGAGAACAAGGCGGAAGGAAGAACTGTCAGGGCTGTCTCAGTGCCTTACTTCTGTCCCCAGAAGTCTCAACCTGAGGTTATAAATGAGGCTGCTTTCCTGGGACCTGGATATCTGGAGATGCTGACTCCTGCTCTCCATCTGCTTGCTCCCTGAAACTTCCCCAAAGCCCCACTGGGTCCCTAGGGTGCTCGTAATAAGCCCTCTCCAGTCCTTGCACCCTGAGCTTCCACGTGGCAGCTTGAATGAAGCTCCACCCCTCCCATCTCCTGCCTCCTGCCGAGTCTTCCAGGGATTTCTGAAGTGTGGTGACCCTGCCCAGCAGCTGCCCTTGGGTTCATCAGAGCTGCAGGGCCCTCGAGGCAGTACATCCACCTGAGCTCCTGCTCCCCTGCATTGGTCCTCAGCCTGAGAGTTGGGCTGGCTTCTACCCGGAAGCGGGGAGCATGCCCACCAAACTGTCTGTCCTCCTTTGTCGTTCGTGTCTCCAAGTAGTCTTGGGTGTGCCTGGAATAATCCAGAAGAGCAATTGCCTCCCTATTCAGCTTCAATCTCTCTTTTTAGGCTTAGACATGGACCAGAGAGCGGGGATAGGGAACGGGCACCTGGACAAGTCCACAGTATGCCTTCTGTCACATCCTGCCCTCCCAGGAATGTCCTCCTGCACCTTGAAAGCATTTTCCATGCAGTTTCTGCTAAGATATGCAAGTATCACCTGTCCCACACCTAGAAGGGCTTCCCTGGTGGCTTAGTGGTAAAGAATTTGTCTGCAGTGCAGGAGACCCTGGTTCAATCCCTGGATCAGGAAGTTCCCCTGGAGAAGGGAATGGCAACCCACTCTAGTATTCTTGCCTAAAAAATCTCATCAATGGAAGAGCCTGGTATGCTCTAGTCCATAGAGTAACGAGAGTCTAATGAGCCCACATGCACACACATTGGTCACATTAGTTAGTTTGCATATGAAAGGTGCACTCACTGGAGATGTTTGCTGTCTCTAGGAATCAGCCAGCCCTGGGAGGGGCAATCTCCATGGCCAGCAAGGCCCCAGACATTGAAGGATCAGAATAGAAAGGCATGATCTACGAGCTGTAATACACTTTTATCATAAGGGTTTAACTGTCGAACAACTTTGCATCCTAGTTCCACAGCCTACAAGTTTCCAAAATGATCAAAACAAACAGGAAGGCAGAGATTCAAGGAGTGACGATAACCCTGAGCCATCATGGAACATCCCTGGCGACCTTGAAGGGGTCAGAGGTCACCAAAGGGCAGCCCGAGGAGTGTGTGGATAGAGAACAGGCTGGCAGCATGAGCTGCAGGGTGTGGACTAAAGGTCTGTGATACAGCAGCCTGTTACCCAGTGGCCCAGTTGCTGAATCGCTAACAGGAAGTGAGCGGTTCTCCTAGGGATGGAGCTTGAATCCCACGACGCTCTTCTCTGAACCACTGTTCTCAGCATCCTTTGCTCTCAGTCCTTTCATTACCCGTCTCTTTGACGTAATTTAGTTTAATGAGACACTGTTAGATTGCTTTCCAGCTCTATAACTCAGTCCCCAAGTGTCTTGGTATTCAGTAACCTCTCTGCACCTCTGTTTCTTAGGCTGTAAAATGGGAATAACATTGCTGTTGTAGGCTCATCACTAGAATTCAGTGATGTGGGTTAGATCCCTGGGTTGGGAAGATCCCCTGGAGAAGGAAAGGGCAACCCATTTGAGTATCCTTGCCTGGGAAGTCCCAAAGACAGTGGAACCTGACGGGCTACTGTCCATGGGGTCTCAAAGAGTTTGGGCACGACTTAGTGACCAAACAAAATAGTTCATTCACTTCATAGTACATCAGAAACAAACACAACATTGTAAAGCAATTATGCTCCCATTTAAAAAAATTTTTTTTGATGCCCCTAAACACACTTCTTTTGCAATCAGCAAAACAAGACTTCATAATTTCAGTCTCTGCCTTTGCAAGCCATGGTCCTTTCAATGAACATCTAGGTGTGGGGGAGGGGTGAGTGTGGTCATTAGACCCCTGTGTTCTCCCTATTGCACCTAGAAGGCCTTGTTCCTTCTGATCATTTTCTGTTTCATGTACCGTTTAGCACCCTGCATTTATGCTTACGCCTATGATCTTTTGAAGATCTAAGCTCATGAATCTCTGTAAAGGTCAAAGAAATCTCATTTAATGTTATCTCCACGCCCTGGGTGATTTTTTTCCCACTTGATAATAAAGATTTTGTTTTTAACAATAAGAAAAAATGTCTTTGATATCCTAACTTTGAGAAATCCTTTCAAGTATGTTTTCATATGTGCACATATATCTTATGTCAGATGATGTGACTTTGAAGTGGGCCTGGATGTGTGCGTTCATGCACGTTGTGTGTGTGTGTGTCTGTGTGTGTGTTAGTTGCTCAGTCATGTCCGACTCTTTGAGACCCACCAGGCCCCTCTGTTCATGGAGTTTTCTAGGCAAGAATACTGGAGTGAGTAGCTATTTCCTTCTCCAGGGCATCTTCCTGACCCAGGGATTGAACCTGGGTCTCCCGCATTGCAGGCAGATTCTTTACCATCTGAACCACCAGGAAAGCCAGTGGGTATACACACTTATGCGTATATTATGAACTGTTGCTATGAAGTGATGATACTGGCTTGTGTAACATGAATGCTGAGATGACAGGAGGCGCTAACATCTAGGGCAGTGAATCTCATCTGGGAGCGATTTTGCTCCCCGGTGGGAGGGGGTACGTTTAGCAATATCTACACACATTTTTGGTTGCCTCAACTGGGGTTGGGGTGCTCCTGGCATCTAGTCACAGAGGCCAGGGATGTTGTAGAACATCCTACAGTGCACAGGACAGCCCCTCCTCCAAGAGTTATTTGTCCCCGAGTGTCAACAGTGCCGAGGTTGAGAAACTCAGTTCTAGAAGCAGAGAGATCGAGTATTGAACAAATGCTTACTGGGCATCTAGAATAGTCAAGACTCTATTTTAGCCTTGGTTCAGAAATAAGCATAATGCAAACCTCTGTAGGTATGCTCTCGGATTATTTAGTAAGGGCAGTATCGGGCAGGTCTTGACTGGAAACATTTGGTGCACAGATTAAGATAAGCTGAAGAACTAGTCACAGAGGCCTGAATATTGGTGGTGGGGAGCATGAGGGAGAGCGTGGTGGCCTTGGCTAGTAGCAGCCCAGGTTTCCATCTCCCTGGGACCCCAGAGCTTAGGTATGCGGTGGATGCTGGAGCCTGGAAGGGGATGGAGTCTTCCAGTGCAGCCCCCTTGCTAGGAGCGAGCTGTACTTGAGAGAGTTAACCTCGAGGTGACACCCAAGGGTAGGAACTCGGGGAGTAGTTATCCCAACCTCCCTCATACCTACTGTAAGGGCACCACGTGGGAAAACAGAAGCCAGAGGGCAGGGGTGGGTATCTGTCTGTGGGGCATACAGCTCAGCATCCCACAGGAAGCAGGATGGAGAAGCGTGAGGGGTGGGGTGGGTACCAGAGAACATGAAGGCGAACAGATGTATCTGGCCAAAGACTTGGTAAAAGACTCTTACTGAAAGCGGATACTGGTAAGAGCTGTAAGGGAGACCTGCATCCAGGGCTCTCAGCTTTCAGAGGCGTGAGGGCTTCCTTCTAGCCTGGATGAGCTCAGGGAGGGCTCAGTAAAGGATGCGGCATTTGAAAGACAGCCTTGGGGAGTGAATAGAGTAACCAGCACGTCAGCCTCTTCCCACTCTGAAAGGTCACCTTCTCTCACAGGCAGGGAAGAGGGGAGCGCTGGGCTGCAGGCCCCCCACCCCAGCCTCCCCAGCCTGCTCTCCGGCCCACGGATCCCAGCCCCACTGCTGTTCTGGGAACATTCTGCTGGAAAGCATTTTCCATCGAGAATGAGTCTCCCTGGGAGGGGGCATCAGGCAGGCCCTGCTTCCCTTCATTAGTCATTTCTTTGTTTTTCACAAATCCACTATCTTACATATAGAAGCATATCTATCTGTGTATATAATGCTTTCATATATATGTGTGTGTGTGCATATATATATATTAACTGTTACGTAGGATTGCAGTAACCAACAGACATTTAGATAATAGAGGAGTGTGCATGTGAGCTCAGTTGTGTCCGACTCTTTGGGACACCATGGGCTGTAGCCCGCCAGGCTCCTCTGTCCATGGGCTTCTCCAGGCAAGAATACTGGAGTGAGTTGCATTCCCTCCTCCAGGGGATCTTCCCGACCCAGGGATGGAATCTGTGCCTCCTGTGTCCCCTGCATTGGCAGGAAGATTCTTTACCACTGTGCTACGACCTCCACCGTAGTACAAGCGAAAAACACCCACCAAGGTAAACCCACACCGGGAACGCCCTCGTGGGCTCCCTCAGCTCCCAGCCACGCTCTCCTGTTTGGGGGTCCACTCCTCACTGGGAATCCTCCTCTGCTCTCCCTTCTAAGAGTGTTCACAGATGTCTTCCTACAGAGACGGATCTCAACCCAGGAACAGACTCCCTCCCTGCCAATACAATGTTTGCCCAGCTCTGAGTGGTTCCTCTTAAGACAATATCTCCAGGAGACTCGCAGTGGCCTTTAGCATCCCATGTCCCACAGAGGATCCAGGTTTGATTTCGACACTCCTCTTCTAGCCCCCAGGGTCTTCTGTATGGGGTGAGTTGCCCACCATCCTCCTTGTTCTATTGATCGCTCCCTGGAAAGCTGTGGGATTTCTTTCCAATTCTGCCCCCCACCACTGCACATCCACATTTCCCAAGGATAAGTATTAATTATCAGAGATATTGCAGCCTAAACCCAGAGAGTGGAAGAGAAGTATTTACCTTGCATCCCCAAATGCAATGTTTTCAAATGTTTTCAAAGCTGCTCTCCACATGTAATTAATACCTTATATCATTTACTTTTGAACAGTGTAGGTGTCTCCACGCTTTCAAACTCAGACCCCTAGAGCCTGCTGGAAATAAGAAATGGGCCCATTTTCCAGCTTTATCCCTCTTAAGAACAGCTCTCCTGACTACACAAAGACCAGACAGGGGCTTTGTAATTACTTCTTGAAAGAGCGAGATTAAATTCTTAGCCAAGGGCATTCTCTCCCCCAGACTCTGAAGGGAGAGAGAAAGGATGGTTTTGTTTCTCTAGTAACAAGATTTTAACACTGAGAGATGGGAGTTGGAGCATGAGGTGTGATATTCAAGGTGGAGAGAACAATGTGAGCAGGAGCACAGAGGTTGGAAATAACGCACAGAACCTATGGTTTCAATGAACATTGTTTAAAAATGTGACAGCTATGAATTGTGGGTATATACACAGCAGGTACCAAATTATAGGTGATGTTTAATTATTTCCCTTAAAGATCAATTTTGTATTTTTAAGAATTCCATGTAGCTGATTTAGAGAAGGATATTATTAACTCACTGAAATAGAAACACAAAAATCCATTTGTTTTTCCAGTTACTGCGATTACTTGGGTTGACTCCTTTCCTCTTCCACTTAACCGTGGATTCCCTTCATGACATCAGAGTTGAATTCCATGATGTTGGTCCCTTTGGGTTATTCTGTCAGTCTGGTTTCTTTTCTCAGACTCCATGATGCTTATTTTAAAATAACCAGTTTCACAATCATTCCAAAGCCCTCCTTGCCCACCCCCCAGCTCTTCCCCCCAACTCTAGGGGCCAGACTGGATGCTAGTGGCTTAGAACAGGGTGGATGGTACATACCACACCGATGCTAGGGACCTGGGAGGTAGGGGCAGAACATCTTCTCCCTGGCTGTCCAGAGGTTAAGTTCGTTCTTTCTGTTGGCTGCTGTTTCCTCTCTAACACCAAGTAGCCAGTAGCCCTTGGTTCTGCTGGGTGTCAAGTTTCCAAAACACTGTTGGTTATTTTGTGGAGGATGTCTTGTTGGTGTTTCAGAGAGCCCTAGGTGGTCCTGCCCCCTGCACATTAGCTTGGACTCATCTCCTACTTGTGATGCTTTCCATCTCCTCCTCCCAGGACCCACTCCAGACTGTCTACCCATCCCATCTTGTTTCCAGGGCCCCAGTCTTCGAGCTGTCTGGAGCTTCCTACTGCACTCCTGCTCAGGAAACACGTGTCTTCGCCACGTGAAATGGTGAAGGTCACTGGATCCCCCAGTGGCACAGCCTTCTGTCTTCCACACCCCAGGCAGCAGGCCTCTTCTTGTCACCTTTCAGCCAAGAGGATCTCCAGTCCCCAGCCTAGGGGAGGGAGAGAAGGTTAGGGCTCTTGGATTCTCTTGGTTGCTCTCTCTCTCCCCCTCGGCTTTGGGGGGAGCGAGGAAGAGCTGCTTTTTACATGACAACACGACACTCCTTCAAAATGCCACCTCCTCTCCTTCCCACCTCCCTTCCATGTTTCAGCTGTGTGTGCGGAGGGGGTAGGTGGTACCCTCTTTACTGAATGGCATCCTTCTACATGCCCTGCAGGAAGGGGCTGGCCGCAGAGCTGGTGATCCTTGTGAGTGAGAAAGTGGGGTACTTTCCAACACTTGTTTTCAGTCGTGGACCTAAGGGGACAATTCCACTATGTGGCAACTGACAGTACTGTGTTACCATCATGACCACCCTTCAGAGATCCGTGTACCACCTCCCAAAATTTGGTTCAGATGTCAAAACTGATGATACCACATATTCACCAAAAAGGTATGAAAAAGTATTACTTAGAGAATTGAGGTCTCTGGGGAGAACAGAGTAGGCCTCTCAAGTAGGTCCAAAATAACCTGAGAGATGGAGGAAGGGAGCCTGGCCCAGGGTTTTATGGCAGTTAAGGAATGGGGACGGGGTGAGGGGTCTCAGCAAGGGGCAGAGGCTTACAGGGTTTCAGTCTCCTGCTGGTGCCACAGAGGCTGGCGTGCTGCAGTCCATGGGGTCACAAAGAGTCGGATATGACTCAGTGACTAAACAACAACATGATCCAACAATCCTACTCCTGGGCTTACATCCCGAGAAAACCATAATTTGAAAAGATACTGTGTTCATTCTCAGTGTTCATTGCAGCACTGTTTACAATATCCAAGACAGGGAAGCAACCGAATGTGCATCGGTAGATTAATGGCTAAAGAAGATGTATCCACAATGGAATACTACTCAGCCAAAAAGAATGAAATACTGCCATTTGCAGCAACAGGAATGAACCTAGAGATTGTCATGCTAAGTGAAGTAAGTCAGACAGGGAAAGATAAGTATATATGATATTGCTTATATGTGGGATCTAGGATATGACACGAATGAACTTATCTTTGAAGCCAAAATAGACTCGTGGACATAGAAAACAATCTTATGGTTAACCAAAGAAAAAAGGGAGGAGGGATAAATTAGGAGTTTTATTTATTAATCAGATACATACTAGTATATACAAAATAAAACAAGGACCTACCACATAGCACGGGGAACTATATTCAATATAGTGTAATAACCTATAAAGAAAAAGAATGTGAATATATATATATACATACACATATATATGAATCACTTTGGGGGCATTCCCTGGGGGTCCAGTGGTTAAAACTCTGAGCTTCCAATGCTGGGGCCCCAGGTTTGATCCCTGGTCAGGGAGCTAGGATCCTTTAAGTTGTGCAGTATGTCCCTCCCCCCAAAAAAACCAAATTTAATCACTTGGCTGTACACCTAAAACTAACACAACATTGTAAATCAACTGTACTTCAATTAAAAATATTTTAAAACAATGGGGCCAGATGCTTTATCACAGTTACTTAGACATTAGAGGAAACTCAGACAGTGTTGCTCTTCAAAGTCTTCACTGCAGAGAGCTGGGTCTGATCCTCCAAGGAGCAGAGCAAAATGGGAAGGTTAACTGTGCAAAGATTTTTAGGAAAAGTGCCTATGAGGGGGTAAAATAAGGAGCAGACCAGACAATCTGGAAGAGTCATCAGACTGTGACATGAACGTTTGACCTTGAGCGAAGGACAGACAAAGAGATGGTTTGATGGAAATGCCCTAGGAAGCCATGTCATCTACAAAAGGATCAGCAAAGTCTGGGATGTTTTCTGTGCTGAAGTCAGACACCCCAGGAGCCCCTGCCAGGAAGGGGTCTGGTCTGGGAGCTACGTGTGGGCACCTGGCCTTTTTGTGAACAAGTGGCTTCCCCAACTCCACAGCTGAGCCCCTGTTGATCGTCTTCCTTGTAACTGGAAGCCTGAGAGGTAGTCTCACGGCCACCTCATGCAGACACCTAGTCCAATGATGGTTTCATTGCTAAAATCACTGGGCACTTCCTTTGCAGGGAAATGTCCTTATAGGATATGACAGAAACAATGAAAGGGCAGAAGAGTTTGATAGCTTTTAAAAAGACCCTTTACTCTTAAGCCAAACCAGCTTCGGCCAGCTAGAGTACCCCTCCAAGTACTTGTTCTTGTCATTTAGACGCTAAGTTGTGTCCAACTCATTTGTGAGCCCATGGACTGTAGCCCTCCAGGCTTGTCTGTCCCTGGGGTTTCTCCAGGCAAGAGTACTGGAGTGGGTTGCCATTTGCTCCTCCAGGGAATCTTCCCTACCCAGGGATTGAACTTTGTCTCCTGCATTGGCAGGCAGATTCTTTACCGCTGAGCCACCAGGGAAGACCCTCTTAACACTTATCTTTGTGTGTTTGGCTATTGCATACACATACTACATACACGAAGAATCTGCCCTTAAATGATAAAAGTCACCATTAATGACATTCCAAGGAATATGCCACAGTGTCTGAAAGTGATTAAAAGGAACAATCCCAGACACATTTGGAACAATAGTCACATCGTGAGAATAATTTTACAGCCTTCCAAGGTGACTTGACTGAGGCGGACCATTCTTAGTGTCTACAGGATTTTAGGGACAATAGTGAAAATTAAAAATAGCTCTGCTTTATATCATCATTTCCTCTCCATGTGTGCACTGGCAGATGGATATGTGCGAGAATTATTTGCCATGAAGCGGATCAATGGGGGTCCTCCAAAGCTCTGTGCTTGATTTTGTACTTTTTTGTTCTTTTTTTTTCAAAGGGAGATTCCCAAGTTGTATAACTTTTAGGATCCCCCACAAAGCCTTCATCCACCCCAGGAAGGCGTATTTGTGGCCTCACATCCAGGCTGAGTTTGTGTCTGTTTCTATGGCTTCCTTTCCCCGCATCCTCACACTTGGGTACATATGGTTCTCCAGATGGGGTAATGCTCTCCTTCACACGTGTTTCTAAATGTCTTTGGATTGTTTAACAAAAAGAAGTTAACGGGTAAAAGAGAGGGGGAGAAAAAAACCTGGTTAGACAAATCTCTGAACCAAAGTGAGGGATGGAGGAAGGCCCTTTTCTTTGCGTCCCAGGGGTTCGAGCTTCCTCTATAGTCAGGCTTGGGGAAAGAATGTCTTTTTTCAAGCCACTAGAGGGCATCAGTGTGCAGACAATTGTCACATTTGGGTAGGGTGCTGAGCTCCAGGGAGTAAGAGGGACACTGACTCTCCTATTCCTATAACCAAGAGTCTTTTTTTTTTTTTTTCTTCTTCTTCTTTTCAAAGCACCTCTTCCTCCACTTGGGCTGTTTCTTCCTGAATCTGAATCATCCTAGTATTTTCTCTTCGCCTACTCACCTATATGGCATAGGAAATGGCAACCCACTCCTGTATTTTTGCCTGGAAAATTCCATGGACAGAGCCTGGAAGGCTACAGTCTGTGGGGTTGCAAAGAATTGGACACAACTGACGGAGTGATTGAACACAAGCACACACCCTTCTATAAGGTCTCACACGTCCCCTCCTCCAGGTTATTTGTTGTTGTGAAGATCATCTCTATGAATGAAGGTTAAAGGACCCCCACGAGCATAGACCAGGGAGACACAAGGCCCTGGAGAGAACGCTGAACTTATTATCAGGAAACCTGGACTCCAGCCCCAGATTTGTCATTGACTGTGTGATCTTGAGAAAATCACTCTACCTCTCTGAACCTTCATGTACTTATCTGCAAAAGGCAGAGTCTTCTAAAGTTCTTTGTGTCTGAGGGGAAAAGACTGCATCTAAGTCTTTAAGACTGGATCTAGCTAAATATCCTCCTTTGAAGGCAAAAATCTCTTTCTTTTCCGTCATCCTTAAAACCTCTCCTTCTAAAATTCTAAAACCAGCTTCTTTAATGTTCTTTATCAGCTCCTGATAAATAAAATTCCAAATTAAGGACTTCTCTGGGTTTCCAGGCCAACATATGAGGAGCTTGGAAGTCATCTCTCCCATCCACACAACAGGAGAAAAGATGAACAAACTGAAAATCAACAACTCTTCTTAGATTCATCAGAAAACTGACATCACAAGGCAAGCTGCTCCCCACCCCACCCCCACCCCCACCACTACCAATGAAAGAAACAGACAGGTAGACAAAGAATCACACATTAGACAAAGTTCACACGGAGCTGAAGATCAGGAGGAGGAAATGCAGAAACCAGTTCTGGGTTCCTTTTATCTAGTTTATCACGTCAGACTTGCAGCAAAAAATATGACAAGGCATACTAAAAGACAAAAAAAAAAAAAAAAAACAGAACAATAACTACTACTACAACAAAAATCTCCACAGGTTGAAGAGATAGGGAAAACATCAGAACCAAACCCAAATATGGCAGAGATGTTGGAATTAGCAGACTGGGGATTTAAAGTTACTATGATTAGTATTCTAAGGGCTCTAATGGAAAAAGTAGACAACATGCAAGAACAGATTGGCAGATTGGTAATGGAAGCAGTGAGATGGAAACTCTTAGAAAGAATCAAAATCAAGGGCTAGAGATCAAAACACCATGACAGAAATGAAGAGTGACTTTGATGGACTCATCAATAAACTGGACTCGGCTGAGGAAAGAATCAATGAGCTTGAAGACATCAATAGAAACTTCAAAAACTGAGACTCGAAGAGGAAAAAGAACGAAAAATATAGAACAAAGTACTCTAATGACCGTAGGACATTAATAGAAGTCTCAATGTATGTATACGAGGAATATCAAATTAACGATGTCCTCTCTCGTCTATTCTAACCACATCACTTACATAACTGCATCACTCTTACCTGCAAAATTCAGAACTGAACTAAGAAACCATGTTTTTGCTGTAACTCCTAACACTGCCATATCTTATTAAATCATCTCTCTTTAAAAGATGAAAGACTTCACGAGGGATGGATGAGAAACCCAAAGAAGTCCTCAATTTGGAATTTTATTTATCAGGAGCTGATAAAGAATATTAAGGAAGCTGGTTTTAGAATTTTAGAAGGAGAGGTTTTAAGGATGACGGAAAAGAAAGAGATTTTTGCCTTCAAAGGAGGATATTTAGCTAGATCCAGTCTTAAAGACTTAGATGCAGTCTTTTCCCCTCAGACACAAAGAACTTTAGAGGACTCTGCCTTTTGCAGATAAGTACATGAAGGTTCAGAGAGGTAGAGTGATTTTCTCAAGATCACACAGTCAATGACAAATCTGGGGCTTGAGGCAGGGAAAAGAGGCTTACCTAGTTTCTCTGTAACCTCATTGGTCTCATTAAATTGGGCTTGAAGTGACCTCTCTTCTCCCATTTTCTGCCTGAATCTCCTACTCCTCAGAAGATAGCACATTCAAACCATTGGACCGTGACCAATGTGACAGCAAAGCTGATATTCTTCATGGTGGAAACTGGAAAGTCTTACTCCATTTCCAATGGAGATTTGCCTGGAGCTGGAGAAAAATTGGACCAGAGAGTTTGGAGTAGCACGTGGAGAGGTGACCTCCTTGTGGTCCCTCCAATGTCACAGACTTGAGGTCTCTTGAATACATTCTTATCTCCTGTTCCATCACTTGCTCTTTATTTTAATCACTTTCATTATATATGTCCTCAAAAAGGGCCTGCCACCTTCCATCCCTGTTCCTACCTTCATCCTGTTCCATTTGCATCCTGCTTAGGATTCTTCAGTAGCATCCTTCTCGAGAGGGACATTCAAGGCCATTTATGACCTTGTGAGCGGACCTCTCGCTCTACCCCGGCCCTTTCCTTTCTCACCAGCCACCATTTTTGTGCAACCCTGAGCTGTTTATATTCAAGGCATCTTCTTACTTCCTTGTCTTTACAAATGCTGTTCCTTCTGCTAGAAAGATTCAGTTCACGTGCTCCCTCCACCAGGAAGTCTTCCCTGAGAAGCTGGTCCAGGTTGCAAGCCTCTCTTAGTTTCTCCCCTATGACCTGGGCACACCTCTGCTGCTCCACTTTCCTGGACTTCCCTAGTCACCTTCAGGTGCCTGGGGGGCAAGAATTGTATTCCATCGCTAAGTTTATTATCTAGTACAATATATGGAGCATGGTTTGCTACATGAATAAAAGTATGAATGAGTCAACAGAATGTAAAAGTCTCAAACATATGTTGTGAAAAGAAAATGAAAGTAGATCATAAGGGAGAAGGAAAGAAAAAGAAGAGAAAAGCAGAATAGGAGGCAGGAAAGTTCTATGTACTGTTTCAAACAAAGTAACTGAAGGAATTAACGTTTCAGCCCTGGTTCAGACTGTTAAGGAAACATGGTTTAATAAATGCCTTTGAAATGCATTTTTGAAAAACCTTAAAGATAAGAATCAGTAGAGCTTAAAACGAAATACATCTCTCAAAACGCTAAATCCATTTATCAAGCCAGAAAGCAAAGAAAACATGAAAAGGTGGAAAGCATAGAAAAAGATGACAGAACAAAGATCAAACGTAGGAGGTGTATCAATAAAAGCAAATGGATCAAGCTTTTCTATTAAAAGACAAGACCAATGGGGTCAAAACCCCAAAGCTGAGTATGTACTGTCTACAATTTACACACCTAAAATAAAATGATCCAAATAGACTAAGATAAAAGCATGGGGAAAAGACATGCCTGAAATATTAAACAGGGAAAAATATGGAAAATGGAAGCAAGCATATTCATAGAAGACAAAGTAAAAATCTACAGCAGAAGACAGATAAAGCTTTTTGTTTTACCTTTCAATTAATTTTAATGTTTTAATCAAAAAAGTTGAACATGGGCACAGTCCAATTTTTTTTTAATTCTAAAAGGAGATTACAAATATGTCAGTTCCTTATCTCCCACCCCATCCAATATTCTAAACGCAACATTTTTCAGCTCTTTTGGCTGTTTCTTATATGTAAGAAACATGCTAAAATTAACAGACGTAAACAGACTTCAGCTGATCAATAATATTAGCTCCTTAAAAGGCTAGCAAAGGGTTTATTTCATACCCATCTTACCCTGCTCTCATTCTTCTGATGTAGCTCTATCACAGTTTGTAGATTTGTCCATATCCAGTATTATATCAGCTAGGAAAGTGCCTGGCTGAAAGAAATAGGAAGCATACCTAACACTGACTTTCAGGCAGTCAAAAGCTGATGTGACCGTTTTATGATTTCTTTAGGGGCCTAGGCTCTTTTTATTTCTCTATTCTCCCATTTTAGGCTTGTACTTTGGTCCTCATGGTCACAAGACAGCTGCTGCACCTCTGATGTTGCACCCATGTTTCAGGGAAGGAGAAAAAGGAAGGAAAAAGGAAGCTAGGGGAGAAAGAAGAAAAAGTTTCCTAGAAACTTTCTCATCAGCAGGCGTGTAGCAAACCGTCAACTGTGAGGCAATCTAGAATTACAAGTACTTCTAGATAGGCACATTGCTGCTTGAACAAAATTGAGGTTTGGATATGAGGAAGCAAGGAATGTAGGCACTAGCAAGAGAATCAATAGTGTGTGTCACAGGTGTTTTTTTATTATTATCTCTATGTAAATAGTGCTAACTTCTTAATCAGGGAATGTTATATTTTCTTTCTTGTACATCTTTTTGTTTTTCCTGGAGTCAAAGCTTGCCTCATTATTTTTCATTTGCTTAAGTTTTTTCTTTTCCACCTTGAACTGTGGCTAACCTTCCCCATAAGTATCAAGAGCTCTGTAAGAGATCTCTTACAGATATCTCTTAACATTATTTCCATGTGTTTAAATCTATCAGATAAACTATCATTTCAAACCTTTTTCAGGAGACATCACTACTCAAGTCTGCTTGAGTTCATCTGCTCCATCTCCAGGTTTGAAGACATGCTGTCAGCTGGGACATACCTTTGTTACCATTCCAGGAAGCCCCTCCATCCCCTTTTCCCACTTTTCTGAATCTTCATCTTTCATTTTCTTGAATTTCTATCTAATTTTGTTGGAGTATATCCCTTAGTTGCTTTCTGGAAGGGAAAAAAGAGAAAAAGACAAACGTTAGCTTTTTTTTTTTAGACTTCTGCATTCCTACCCTAACACTTAATTGCAGACCTTGTGTGCATGCTAAGTCACTTTTAGTCATACCCAACTCTTTGCAAACCTCTGGACTGTAGCCTGCTAGGCTCCTCTGTCCATGCAATTGTCCAGACAAGAATACTGGAATGGGTTGCCATTTCCTCCTCCAGGGGATCTTCCCGACCAAGGGATTGAACCCAAGTCTCTTATGTCTCCTGCACTGGCAGGTGGATTCTTTACCACTAGCACCACCTGAAAATTCTAGGTTGGAATTGATTGCTCTCCAATTTTTATTAAAATCTTTGCCTCATTGCTTTCTATCTCCTGCTTTCTTGAAGTCCATCCAGTGCCATTCTGATTACTGATTTTTGCTTGATCCCTGGTTCCCACCAACCTTTCATGCTTTAAGCTCTTCTCTTTATTCCAGTATTCTGAAATTTCACTATCGTGTGTATTGTTGTATTTTATCACCCATTGTGCTGAGCATCTGGTAGGAAGTGATCTGGAACCATTTATCCATTCTGGGAAGGTTAATTTTATTGTTCCTTTAATAATGTCTCCCCCTACGCTTTCCTGATTTTTGTTTTCAGAAACTGTGACAATTTAGGAACTGGATTCTTTGGTCTATTTCTTTATAATTTTATTTTAATTTCTTGAAGACTTTTCAACTGTGTTTTCCAAACTCTACTGAATTTTTCATCATGGTTTTGACATTTTTAATTTCCAAAGTCTGTTTCTGGTTCTCTGACTGCTGCCCCTTGTCCCTTTTATAAATATACTTGTTTCACAGTTGCACAATATTTTACTATTTCTGAAGATACTAATTACAATTTCTTTAAAGCTTAAAGAAATTAATCTTTAAAACTCTCTGCATTATTTTCCGTCATGCTGATTTTGTTTGTTTTGATTCCTTTCTTTTGCATCGGAAGTTTTCTTTGGAGGTCTGGTGGTTCTCTGCTGTTCATATCTGAGACTAAAGCACTAAAATACTAACTGAAATCTACAGCCAAGGAAGCTACTGACGTCATTGTAAACAAGTAGCCATGGAGCTTTTCTTCAGGAAGCAAAGGTCAGTGTGGGTATGTTCTTTCTTTGGCTGTGCGTAGAAGGATGTGGTTTCTCCCCTTACCTCCCAGAATTCTGCAGCTGATAGGAGATGTTCCCATCATTCTATGAATAGGCTTTGACTTTATTCCCCTGTGTTCAAACTCCATCTCACCTGACCCTACTCTGTGGTCAATGTATAGGAGATATAAGGCTCTCAGATTCAATTTTTGAAAAGTTATTTGTCTCTTGCATTATATTGGGGAGAACTGCTGAGTATACAGGATAGCGGTGGGCAGGGTAGGGGACACTGGATCTAACTGCTCCTTAGAAAGACTTTCCCATAATCCTCTGGTTGTCAGCCCTACCTCTCCCCTGGTTTCTTTGCTATTTGCTTTCTCTAATTCCTAAGGCTTTCCGGCTCTCAGCCAGGGAATGTCACCTGCTCCTCCTCAGTCTCCCCTCAGCTGTAAATCATGTCAACTTTTCTCTCGTTGCTACACCATTTAGCATCATCCATTCATGCTCCCTTTCCACATAAAGCTATGTTGTTTGGGGCTGTAGAAGTCTTCTGATTTCATGAAAGATGAAATTTTGGTTTCAGTTTCTCTTTGTTGTTTGGAATGCTTTTGAAAAGAAATGGAAACCAAACCATCTTTTCTCTATGATTTTAAAACTGGAAGCCTCATTTTGCTTTGACAAAAGTTGTAACTCACAGTGACTGTATCGCAGATAACAAACTTTTATCTGGGCAATAATGTTGCATCAAAATATATAAAAGCAAAATATTTTCTCTTCATGGAGAGGTTGACAAAATTAGAATGGTGGTAAGGAAGCTGTTATATTTTTTTTAAATCTCTGACAGAGCAATAGGCAAAAATAGGGAGGTTGAAGATCTGAATAATGTAATTAATTCACTTGATTTAAAAAATATGTTTCAAACTCTGTACTTCACAGAGAATAACAAGAAACAAAATACAAAACCTCAGTAATAGATCCAAGACCATATGAAAATGTGTTTCATGATAAAGTTGGCATTTCGGATCAGTAAGTAAGGGGTAGATTATTCAACAAATGGTGTTGGGAAAACTGGCAAATGATCTGGAAATAAAGAGAAAGAGACTAATGACTTCGGTCTTTCAGTTATCGCTGCCAATTCTTGGCAGGCAGTTTGACTACTGGGGCTTTTCCCAAAGAGTCCTCATTCCCTGTTCTTTAGCATGCCTCTCTAGAGTACTTTCTAGGCATTCCAAAGAATAATCAGAATTAAGCCATTTGACTTCCTCTGGTGACTTAAATGGCTGCACTACTTTGAAAGTCAAGAGGTCCTTCACACTTGGCCCTCTTAATGGATTGCCCTGCATGCATTTGATAGCATGGAACTACATATTAGATTCTTACATCATGGAGTTTGGAGGGGGCTAGCACATAGGTTTAGAAGGCTGGGAGCCCCATTACTGAGAAGGATAGCTTTCTGTAGTCAAGCCTTCCCAAAACCTCTGATGCTGTCCGAGGACCCATGTGGGGCTCCTCCAGCTATTCCATTGCCTTCTGAATGCTCCCAGCTCGAAAAGCCCTCAAAGAGATCTTGCCTTTTTTCCACATGCCCTCCCCCTTTCATCCAGGAGGGATGTGCAAAATATTTATCAGCTGTCATTGTGTCATTGGCACTGACCCATCAGAGATATGCAACATCAGTCAGTCTAGAAATGAGGTGTAATTATCCAGCCAGACTGTTGCCAAGTAGGTGAACATCAGCTCTCTTTCTGCTAGAGGCAGTCCTACAATTCTCCCAAGAGCATTTCCTCCAAACTTCATTTTGTTTGAGGTGCTATGTTGTGCTGTTTAGTCAGTAACTAGTGTCTGACTGTCTGTGACCCCATGGACTATATAGAGCCTGCCAGGTTCCTCTGTCCATAGGATTCTCCAAAGAAGAATAGTGAAGTGAGTTGCCATTTCCTACTCCAAGGGATTCTTCCTGACCCAGGGATCAAACCCACGTCTCCTGCTTGGCAGGCAGATTCTTTACCACTGAGCCACCTGGGAAGCCCCTGAGGTGTTATATTATCTCTTCATTTTTTTTATATATTATCTCTTCATTTTTACCTCCTTTATGGTTTTGAATTTGTGGCAAATTCAAAACACCTCTATGGCTGTCTTTTCCTTCTCTGTTATGTCTGTCTGACAATATTTTTCCCGGTTTGATTTACTATGAAGATATCTTGAGCCAAGACATTTCTGGAGAGGGCAGAAGTGGAGACAGATGTCTTTACTGGAAGAATAGAGAGTGGTGTGGCCAAAGACATCTCCAGTGGTTTCCCCATTTTAGAAGCATCTTCCCCTGGCTTTTCCTGAGCTAGAGCTCTCTGCGAACAGGGCTTTCTCTCTTCCCAGTTACTCAAGATCCTCTCCCATCTGATTATATCATCATCCCTTAAGTCCTGCTGGGAAAGATTGAGGGCAAGAGGAGAAGGGGGAGACAGAGAATGAAATGGTTGGATGGCATCACTGACTCAGTGGACATGAGTTTGAGCAAACTCCGGGAGATGGTGAAGGACAGGGAAGCCTGGCATGCCAAAGTCCATGGGGTTGTAAAGAGTCGGATATGACTTAGTGACTGAACAACAACTCTTAACCCCAAGAACCCATCTGGATGTTCTGTGTTCTGATAGCTGAAGAGTAAAGAGGGTAAAAGTGGAGGATTCCACAGAGGATTTTTAGCCAAGCTTGTATGTGGCCATATTCTTTCTGCCCACACGTCACTGGCCAGAACTCGATAGCTTGTCCTCTCATCACTGTCAGGAAGGCTAGAAAATGTCATTTAACTTATTGACAGAAGGAAGAAGTGGGTTCATGGTGAGCATCTCACTGTCTCTGCCTCACTATTTTCTCCAACCTGTAGGATGTGGTGTATGTTCTAAATTGGTGACCAACCTGTGTTAGTTCTTCTTTCCTTTTTATGTAAAGGAGAGTTTTCATGAGAGTAGCCATGCTTTTCTTTCAGGTTGCTTGACCTTAAACCTTGACATGCACTGGAATTGCTTGGAGAGGCTTGTTAAAAATGCAGATTGCCTGCCAAGGAAGGGGAGATGGGTTAGAGCCTAGGTCTGGGAAGATCCCACATGCTGTGGAGCAGTTAAGCCCACACACCACAACTACGGAGCCCAGGCTCTAGAGCCTGTTCTTGGCAATAAGATAAGCTACCGCAATGAAAAGCCTGTGCACCACAACTAGAGAGTAACCGCTGCTCTTTGCAACTACAGAAAGCCTGTACGCAGCACCAAGGACCCAGCACAGCCCAAAAATAAAATTAATAAATAATTTTGAACATGCAGATTTCTAGTGCCACCTCCAGAAGTTCTTTTATTCCCCCATAATAGTTTGGAAATATGTAGCCAGAATGTCACAAAAGTTTTCAAAGTTTACACTAGCCAAAATGTTAATGGTGGTTGTCTTTAGATAATGTGCCACATGGGGAATAGAGCCAATATAGTTTTATAATAACTATAAATAGAGTATAACCTTTAAACACTGTGAATCACTATATTGTACACCTGTAACTTACATAATATTGTACAGCAACTATACATCAATAAACTAAATGAAAACCCATAATTTTAATTATGATCACATCCTGAATTTACTTGGCAAACTCTCCAGTCCCTATCTTTACCCCAAATTCTAGATCTGAATATGAGTGATTGAGTGAAAGTTGCTCAGTCATGTCTGACTCTTTGCAACCCCATGGACTATATAGTCCTTGGAATTTTCCAGACCAGAATACTGGAGTGGGTAGCCTTTGCCTTCTCCAGGGGATCTTTCCAACCCAGGGATTCAACCCAGGTCTCTCGCATTACAGGTGGATTCTTTACCAGCTAAGCCACAAGGGAAGCCCAAGAATACTGGAGTGGGTAGCCTATCCCTTCTCTAGTGGATCTTCCTGACCCAGAAATCAAACCAGGGTCTCCTGCATTGCAAGAGGATTCTTTACCAACTGAGATATCAGGGAAGCCTTTGATTTGAATATACAGCTGCCCAAACAATGGGTTTCCCAGGTGGTACTAGTGGAAGAGAACCTGCCTGCCAATGTAGGAGACGTAAGAGATGTGGGTTCAATCCCTAGATCGGGAAGATCCCATGGCTACCCACTCCAGTATTCTTGCCTGGAGAATACCATGGACAGAGCCATCTGGTGGGCTATGGTCCATAGGGTCGCAAAGAGTTGGACACGACTGAATTACTTAGCATGCACACATGCCAAACAACACGTCTCCTTTCATACCTAATAAGCTGCTGAGAGTTAAAATGTCCAAAGCACGTGCTTCATTTTCACCCCTCTCCTGTGGTGCCCTGCCCCCCAATAAAGGGTAACGTCATTTACCCATTTGCTCAGGTCACATATTTTGGATTATTTTTCACTCGTGTCTTTCTCTCGGACCCTCATCCCATTCAACAGAGACTCCTTCCAACCTGCTTCAAATACACTCTTAATCCAACCACATCTCGTATTCTGCGGCACTGGCATCTCAGTCTGTGCTGCGCTCACATGTCACACAGACCGGTAACATCCTCCTTCCTGGTGTCCCTGCGGCTCCTCTCCTCTCCTCTCCCACCACGGAAGCCAGAGCAACCCTTTGAAAACATCAGCCAAGCACGTCCCTCCTTGGCCTCAATCCTCCGAAGGCTTCCCTTTACCCACTAGCATGCAGAGTCCTCACCACGGCCCCCAGGCCTACAGGACCTCAGCTCTGGCCACTTGTCTGCCCTCGTTTCTCACCATTCCTGCTCACGGTGCGTGGCCCCACTGGCCTCCTTGTCCTTCCTTGAACATATCAAGGTCTCGGTCCTTGCTGCTCCATTTCCTGGCTTGTTATTTCCCTAAATATTAATATTTGTAGGGCATCCGCTATCATTTCAATCTGATCTCTGAACAAACTTCATTCTTCAAAGAGGCTTTTCCTGATTATCCCTTATGAATAGTGCCCCCTGCCCCATCAGCACCATCGTTTTACTTGCGCTTTCTTTTCCACCTCAGCTCTTATTAACTGAGCCAGCACAGTAGACTTATTTGTCTGTTTTCTCCCAGTCTTGTCCCATGATAGCACATTGTCTTTTCTGCTTATTTCTCTAGCCCCCAGCACCTAGAAGGGTGCCTAGTCTAAGATTTTATATTATTAATATCCTTTTAAAAAATGATAGGAATTCTCTATTGGTCCAGTGGTTAGAACTCAGTACTTCCACTGCTGTGGCCTGGCTTCAGTCCCTGGTTGGGGAACTAAGACCCCACAAGCCATACAGCATGGTCATATAAATAAATAAATGAATAAAAAATTTTTAAATTTAAAAAGATTAAAATTTTTGAGACTTCCAAATAGTTTACTCTATGATGTAGTAGCCCTTGTCGTATACTGACAAAAGGTTCCCCTCTTTTTGTTTAAGGCAGAGTTTTTACTTTCTGGTTACATATTTGATAATCATCAAACAAAATGTCCATCTAAGCCCAGTGTCCTGACATTGTGAGTTCACAATGCTGTGAACTCTGTTAGTTTCTCTGTTAGTACTTGAAACATCTCCCTGGGTCATCACTTTGCTCTGTTCTTCCCACCTGAAGGCATTGGCAGGACGGCCCTGGTTTCCCAGTCTCTACCTTGATCTGCTCTCAGGCACAGATCTGTGCCCTGCAGTGAGAGATGGGGAGTCCCAGGAGTGCTGCTAAATTAGGAGCCTGGCTTCATTATTATGCATCTCCAGTAAATCCGAAGCATGACTTATGAGACTCCTTCTAGGATGATTAAAAGAAAGAAAGAAACTAATGAGAAGATCACACACTTCATTTGTAGCAAACATTTCAGGCAGTTTTCTTCCAAGATGTTTACAAAAGAAACCTGGGGGAGTGAGATGGGGCTCTACCTCTTGACACCCCACATCAGGAAATTCAAGAGACCATGTATCTTAGAGAAGGATGCAGGATGTCCAGTAGGGTTGAAACACAGAAATAGTGTGAGGTGGTTGTGTGTGTGTCTGTGTGTGTGTGGTGGATGTGGTGGGGGTGTGTGTGTGGTGGGTGTGTGTGGTGAGTGTGTGTGGTTTATGGGGTGGTGTGTGTGTGTATGGTGTGTGTGGTATTGTGGGGGGGGTGTTCTATGTGGGGTGTATATGTGTGTGTGTGTGTGTGTGTGGTGTGTGTGTGTGGTATTGTGGGGTGTGTGTTCTGTGTGGGGTATGTGTGTGTGTGGCATTGTGGAGTGTGTGTGTGTGGTGTGTGTGGTATTGTAGGGTGTGTGCTGTGTGTGGTGGGGGCGTGTGGTATTGTGGGGTGTGTGTTCTGTGTGGGGGGTGTGTGTGTGGTGGGTATGTGTGTGGTTTGTGTGTGGGGGGTTGTAGGGTGTGTGTTCTGTGTGGGGTGTGTGTTTGGGGGGGTTGTGTGTGGTATTGTGGGGTGTGTATGTATATGTGTGTGGTGTGTGTATGGTATTATGGGGTGGTGTATGTATGTGTGTGGTGTGTGTGTGTGTGTGGTATTGTGGGGTGTGTGTTCTGTGTGGGGGGGTGTGTGTGTGGTGGGTGTGGTATTGTTGAGTGTGTGTGTATGTGGTGTGTGTGCGTGGTATTGTGGGGTGTGTGTTCTGTGTGTGGGGTGTGTTTGCGGGGTTGTGTGTGGTGCTGTGGGGTGTGTGGCAGGGGCGATGGGTGTACTGGGTGGAGAGCTGATGTCAAGGAAAGATGAGAACGAGAGTAGGCAGTGAGCACAGCGTAAAGCATCTCCTAGAATCTTCAAAGGTGAACTATTGAAGGGTTCTAATGAAACTTGATTTTGGGAAAATCCCTCCAGTTACATGTGGAGATAAAGGGATACACCAAAGACATCAAAACCAGTGACAAGGGACTTCCCTGTGACCCAGTGGCTAAGTCTCCGAGCTCCCAGTGCAGGGGGCCTGAGCTCGATCCCTGGTCAGAGAACTAGGTCCCACATGCAACAGCTGAGAGTTTGCATGTCTTAACTAGAGATCCTCTGTGCCACAGCCAAGACCTGGCACAGCCATACAAGTATTTTTAGAAAACCAACAAACCAGTGACAAGGCCATGGTAGTAATTCAGGGGAGACATACAGGTAGCAATGAGGACAGAAAGATGTCTATTAAAGTGCTAGAAATGACTTCCTACCCTGCAAAGCAAAGGTACTTCTTTCTGTACTCTTGAAAGGGTACTAGCCTTCCAAGAAGAGCACATGGTCCTCCCTTGGAGAGTATACAGAAGATGGAGAATTATAGCTCTAGACCTTTAGTTACCTCTGCAAACTCTAAGAACTTTCTCTGGGCACTGAGGTCTGCTCTCGGCAGACAAGATGAGCTTCTCTTCCTTCTTCAGTTCTGACAACATGGATGGCCTGTGTGGCCTCACTGGGACCACAACCTATTAAGGAGAGCTTTCCAGCCTGAGACAGAAAGTTGAATTTTCCAAACCTGCTCAGTAAGCCCTGCCTTCACCAGCTTTCCTCCATGATAGTAATGAAGGCAGTGAGCCGGGGTGAGATAGAGGCCTGAAGAATCCTTTAGGACCCTGCCAAGCAGGGCAGTGGACCAAAGTGGGGAGGACAGAAAGTTAGATGCAGACAGGTCACATTTCGTGTCAGAAGCCTGGCCACAAACCTACCATGGCACCTCCTTCAGACACTCCACACAAGCCCCTCCTCCTCCAGGGCCACACCAGGGACCTTGCATGGATCTCCTTCTGAGCCTCGACTTCCTGCCAGCCAGTCTTTCCTAGCACATGTCTGCTGGAATAATCTGTCCCGAACCCACACATTGGAGACTACTGAGCTTTTTTTTCTTTTTAAGAGGAGAACTTCTTACCAGATAGCAACCCCGTGTGATTGTTCTCCATCTGTCAATTCCTCTCCACCAACCTCCAAAGGATTCAATCTCCACCTTTCTCTGCTCTGTTCTGGGTCCCCTATGGCCTTAGGCTCTCTTCCATAAGGTTTCTGATTGGGATCAACTGATGGGAAATCTGGGCAGGAGGTTGGAAAGCGGAGGAAAGGGAGGTCAGGGTACATCTCCCCTTCCTCCTCCCATGGCTTCATCTTTGGCTTTTTTTCCCCTCTGATTCACCCTCCTACCACCAGGTGATCCCTCCTCTACTGATCCAACTCCTTGTTTTTGTTTAATCACTAAGTCATGTCCGACTCTCTGCAACCACATGGACTGTATGTAGCCCACCAGGATCTGTGGGATTTCCCAGGCAAGAATATTGAAGTGGGTTGCCATTTCCTTCTCCAGAGGACCTTCCCAACCCAGGGATCAAGGCTGCATCTCCTGCATTGGCAGGCGGGCTCTTTACCACTGAGCCACCAGGAGATGTGAGGTCCAACTCCTAAGGCTCCAGAAACATCTTTTTTGCCCATGTTGCTTCAGCCCAGGGGTGGCCACAGCTTCCCTCTGCTGCTGATCTCTGGGTGACTTCTCCTCCCTTTCTATCCCCCGAGCCTAGACTAGCTCTCCGTGAGCGGTCTCTTCATGGATTTCTGTTCACCTGAACCATCTTGGTTTCCTGCAGAGCCTCTGACAGAAGCACAGCCGCAGTGACTCATACCTGTGACCCACACAGCCCAGGGCGCATCCTGTCCTGTTGAACTTGGGCAACGTGGAAACTACAGGTAAGCATTCTGACTCATGTTGGGATTCACACGCTTCCTTCTGAGCAACCCCCATAAAGGCTGGTCTTAAGCCCTTAAACATACACACGTGCCTCCTTGGCGATGCCTCAGTGGTTTTGCATCTTTTCTTGGCTAAAAGGATTGGCCTCAGGGGGATCTTCACAACTTCCCTTTTGAATCTGAGATGGACTCCACAGTCCCATAGCAAGCCATGCCTTCTTCTGTCGAAAAGTTTAACGTCCAAGGTGAGGATGCAGTTCGGGTCTATTCTAATGGGGACGATTTAGTCTGAGGTGAGCTGGGAGTTCAGTTCAGTCACTCAGTCACGTCGAACTCTTTGTGACCCCATGGACAGCAGCATGCCAGGCTTCCCTGTCCATCACCAACTCTAAGAGCTTGCTCAAATTCATGTCCATTGAGTCGGCAATGCCATTCAACCATCTCATCCTCTGTCATCCCCTTCTCTTCCCGCCTTCAATCTTTCCCAGCATCAGGGTCTTTTCCAGTGAGTCAGTTCTTCACATCAGAGTACTGGCCAGCTTCAGTATCAGTACTTCCAGTGAATATTCAGGACTGATTTTCTTTAGGATGGACTGGTTGGATCTCTTTGCAGTCCAAGGGACTCTCAAGAATCTTCTCCAACACCACAGTTCAAAAGCATCAATTCTTCGGTGCTCAGCTTTCCTTATAGTCCAGCTCTCACATCCATACATGACTACTGGAAAAACCATAGCTTTGACCAGACAGATTTTGTCGGCAAAGTAAAGTCTCTGCTTTTTAATATACAGTCTAGGTTGCTCATAGCTTTTCTTCCAAGGAGCAAGCATCTTTTAATATCCTGGCTGCCATCACCATCTGCAGTGATTTTGGTCACCATCTGCAGATGAGCTGGGAGGTTACACCCTAATCTGAACTCTGCAGAAAAGTGTCCACAGGTGGAACTCAGATCCTGACTGGAAATCCCTTGCCTGAGGACCTGACCGAGGTGTCTGTCTGACTCCAGAGTCAACAGGATACAGAAATCAGACCCTAACTTGTCTCTGCAAGAAATTTCATCAGCCCACATTTCATGATGCGTATAGACTTAGCTAATGTTTTGGGGAGTCACTGAAAGCAATAGCATCTCATTGTACTTGTGATCTACCCCCTCCCTCATCTTCTTTCTTCTCCATAACTTCTTCCTCCCACTTCCCCACCCCAGAGGCCCACCGTTCCCCTTCCTAAGGCAGATTGACTTTCTTCTTCTAAGATTTAGCCCTTGTCGTTGGTTGGGTTTCCAGGATACAGACTCTGAGACAGAGAATCGTAGGCAGGGTTTTCAGGGAGTAGTCTTGGGGGACACAGAGGAGTGAGGAAGGAAGGAGGCAACAGGCAGGGGGAGACTGAGGAAAGGGGCTCAATTCCTCTCTGACAAGGAGTCAGTAGTAACTGTTGCCTTATTCATGTTGAAGCTTCAGGAAATCCAGATTTTAAGCGTATTGTTGAAAGATTGAGCAGTGGCTATCAGTAGAATAAAAAGGGACAGCAGGTCTTCCATGTGACATGAGGGACAGCAGATTAAAGACAGCACAGATGCTCTCTAAAGATCACCTTTTCAAACTGCAGCATGCCTGCAAACCACTTGAGATCCTTTTTTGGTTTTGTTTTTTAATTAATTTACTTTTAACTGGAGGATAATTCCTTTACAATATTGAGCAGGTTTCTGCCATACATCAAAGGGCATCAGCCATAGGTATATGTATATCCCCTCCCTCTTGAGCCCCCCACCCTATCCTACCCCTCTAGATTGTCACAGAGTACCAGATCTTTGAAAATGCAGTTCTGACTCAGCAAGTCTGGGGCGGGGCCTGAGACTCTGCATTTCTAGCTAACTGCAGGCGATGCTGCTGGAGCCACACGTGTAGGAAGACACAGATGACAACAGTGAGAACACAGCCCCGTAAGCCAGGCAAGCCCTGCTCACAGCAGGTTCGAACGCACTGGGCTTCTCAGAGCCTCTAAACACACTATGCAGCTTCCGACCTCTATCCCTTGAGTCACACCATGAGTCACACACACAATAAGGGTCTCCTTATTGAGAATGCCTTTCAGGGCACTGCCCCTGTCAAAATTCTACCACAGGAGCAAGGGTAGGTCTATTCAACTCACACTTGCCTGTAAAGCCTCCCTGGCCCCCTAAACTGATTATTCCCTTTCACTAGATCCTAGCCTTATGGAACGGCCCACGTTCTGCCACATCTCAAGCTGTCTGTGCACCACTCTGTCCCAGTTCCCAAGGGAATGTAAGGACCTCAAGGTAGGAGATCTGTTCTCTTCGATGCTGTTTACTCGTAATACAAACACAGGGCTCCACTAACTTGCAATGTTCCACATCTTTCGTTAATTGAGAAAGACTCACAGCACTGGTGAGAAGGTCACAGAAGCAGGAAAAACATATCTTTTTCAGCCACTTGATCTATTATTGCCTCTGAGGTCTCAAAGGAGAGCTGGCTAATTAAGACGGTAAATCTAGAGCCAACTGATAAATCCAGACGGTTTGCCCTGCATGCCAACCAATGTCACACAACCCACCAATACACAGAATGTAGGGGATGGGGTGGGGAGCATTCTGCTGATTAACTGAATTCCTCACCTGGAAACCATTTGTTTTGGCTTGATGTATATACACAATAAATGTCTGTCCAAAAAGAATCAATTTCCTTAAAATTTATGAGTCATTTCTTCTATTCCCTTACCCGTTTTCATTTTTCTCTGTCCAATTTCTGGGGCAAATCTAAGCCTATATTTAAAAAGAGCTGAGAAATGAAAACATATAGCCCCAGATATAAAAATCATTCAAATGAATTCAGAGTTTATTTTAATTACATTTAATCAGACTACTTGGGGACAGATGCTATTATATCAACTGATGAAAGGGGGAAAAGGCTATTCAACTTCTATTTTGCTCTTTTCTTTTCTCCATTAGAGAAATTATCTTCAAACCAGGAAGGCTAGACTAACCATGAGTAGGAGACGGCTAAAGCCCCCAGTAGGAAGAAAGCTAGCTAGAGGACTCCTCACCAGACTCAGTGAATCTGAGGGACTACACCTTAGAAACTGCAGCCTTGAAACCAAAGGTGTGTGCAGGTGCTACTGAAGAATCCACAGTTTCTCTGAAAAATTATGAAAGATGAGTCAGGTGACAGAGTACCGAGAATGTACAAACACTGACCTGGTTTTGTTTTCTGGTTTTTTTTTTTTTTTTTGGAAATTGGAGAAACCAAACCGTTTAAAATAGAGATTTGCTCCCTGACAAAAGTCCCATCATGGATTATTTACAGGTAATTTATTCTTTACATTGAAATTATTGGTGAGCTATTGTTAAAGAAATTGAAAATAATCAAGAGTCAGGATAGGATCCCCTTAGAATTGGGCAGAACAAATCTCATTTTCCTTTGGGTACAATCGGTGGTCTGGAAAATGAAGGAAGTAAAAGACTAAATAAATATCTGTTATCTCAGGAAAAGATGTAACTTAGAGTTGATTATATTTTGGAGGCTGATAAACTCAACCAAATCACTGCTAGTTAATGCAGCAATGTCAAATTGTCATGCAACATGCCCCTGTCTGTATGTTTTCATTGCATTATGCAATGTCTAGAAATCAACCCTGAATATTCATTGGAAGGACTGATGCTGAAGCTGAAGCTGAAGCTCCTAATATTTTGGCCACCTGACTTGAAGCGCTGACTCTTTGGAAAAGACCCTGATGCTGGGAAAGATTGAAGACAGGAGACAGGGGTGACAGAGGATGAGATGGTTGGATGGCATCATTGACTCAATGGACATGAGTTTGAGCAAGCTCCGGGACACGGTGAAGGACAGGGAAGCCTGGCATGCTGTGGTCCATGGTGTTGCGAAGAGTTGGACATGGCTGAGTGACTGAACAATAAAACTCTGTGTTTTGTGAAGCCTTCTCAAGATTTCTTTTCTTATCAAATACTTTCCATCAGATCTTCAGAATCTTCTTCCTCAGGACCTGTGGGTTTATCAGGGTGCCAGACTGTTAGTGCTGACACGGAGAAAGTCCTGGGTGAACAGGGGTGAGTCTGTCACTCTAACATGAGGAATCCTTGCCTCCTCCTTTGCTGTTATAAAAAACCAATAAAGGTTAATAAGCCCCCAAAAACTGAAGTTTAGTATTTTGTGAGTTCCTTAAGTAGCTTTGTTAGGAACAACAAAAAAAAGAGCTGTTTGTTTAATTCACCATATTTTTCAAAACAACTCTAGAGGGCTATATCATTCCCCAGTCCAAAATTGACCCGGCACATACAAAATTTGGGGGTTTCTCTGTTGGTTCAGTGGTAAGGAATCTGCCTGACAATGCAGGGGATTCGGGTTTTGTCCCTGGGTTGGGAAGATACCCTAGAGAAGGAAATGGTAACCCACTCCAGTATTCTTGCCTGGGAAATCCCATGGACAGAGGAGACTGGTGGGTTACAGTCCATGTGATCGCAAACAGTTGGACACAACTGAACACGCACACACATACAAAATTTAAGTCATTCTGTTTTATTATCAATTTAATAGCTCTTCCTCTACACTTTAGTTATTGCTAAAAGATGCACAAATTTGTTGGGATTGTACTATACCAAGCCCAGGTAAATCATGGATCCAGTCTACTGGGAAGGTTTTGTAAAAAGTTGTTTCTTGAGTGAACCACTGGGAACTTCCCTGGTGGTCCAGTGGTTAAGAGTCTGCCTTGCAATGCAGAGGACATGAGTTTGATCCCTGGACGGGGAACTAAGATCTCACATGCCGTGGGTCAACTAAGCCCCACCACTACCGAGCCCCTGTGCACCACAATGAAAGATCCTGAGTGACACAGCTAAGACCCGATGGAGCAAAATAAAGTAAATATATATATTTTAAAGTGAACCATTGGAGAAAAAGGACTTCTGTTTGTTTTTTCCTTCTACCTTGGCTTTCTCTGTTTCTCCCAGCCTCTGCCTCCTACCTTTGAAAGCAGTCATGCTGCTCATAGCTGCATCAGCCATTTTGTAAGCACTTAAATGACAAGCCACATGCTGGGGTTGGCAGAGCAGAAAGATAGAGTTTGGGCCTTGTCAAGATGGTTGAGCAGCTGAACCAGTCCTGGGCTTCCCAACTGCAGACTCTGTGCTCTGAGATAACCAAGTGTCTTCAGGCATCAACCTCTGTAAACCAGGCAGCCTGTGATTTGCGGCCCAAACCACTCCTAGCTTACAAAGGCCCCCAACCCTACCGAGCAGACCCATGACTCAAGTAACTACTGTGTAGAACTTGCCTTTTTTGTAGCCACGCGTTCCGGGAAACAAACTCACTCAGAAGGACAATGCAGATAGTGGAGTGCAGTTTGTTACACCGGCGGGCCCAAGGCAGAGTCTCCTCTTAGCCAAGGACCCCGACCAGCATTTGTGAAAATCTTTCGTACCCCATGTGTACGTGTCCAAACCCACCACCCCAAATTCCTTGAGACTTACATAAACAAAGGAAGGGTAAATACAATCCCAATAACCCCATCATTCATGTGTCATGTGCTCAGATAGTTAAACAATTAGCCAATAATCAATAAGCCCAAGGTTACACTCCGGCAGGTACAGAAAAATTTATGGCCTGTCTGGAGGAAGGGTGATTAGTGTGTGTACTCTCTTAGGCGAGGAGTAACCTGGATATGATCTTCAAGATTGCCCTGTCAGGAGGAGGTCTTATCCTTCTGTTGTCGTTTCCATAGGCACTAAACACAGAGTTCAGAGTTCATTGGAGAGGTGGCTGAGCATGATCAGCTTGCACAGGCTTGAGATGGAGTCCAGGCCCTATGAATTCCTTCTTCACCTTCACCAGTTCTAAGTGCTGGACTCCATCCTTCCTCAAGGCTATTATCTGTTTTCTGTTTTCAATAATAAGGTTATTTCAAGTTCTGTATTTGGTCTATGCATTTGGAAAGATATTTTCTTCATAAATCACACATATTTATCATAAGGGAAGCAATCGCTTCATAGGGATACCAAGGAAAGCATCATCAGATGTGGTACTTGATGTATTGATGACAATCAGTTCCCAACAAATAATCAGTTCCTCCATGGAATTACTACTATGTGGTGGGTTAGTCACTAAGGCATGTCTAACTCTTTTGTGACCCCATGGACTGTAGGCTGCCAGTCTCCTCTGTCGTGGGATTTCTCAGGAAAGAACACTGGAGTGGATTGCCATTTCCTTGTCCAGAGGATCTTCTTGACCCAGGGACTGAACCTGCATCTCCTGCATTGCAGACAGGAGCCACTAGGGAAGCCCCAGTAACTGGAATGTGCATGCTTGAATGAAGTTTATGCTTCAGTCATGTCCAAATCTTTGTGACCCCATGGACTGTAGCCCTCCAGACTCCTCTGTCCATGGGATTTTCCAGGCAAGAATACTGGAGTGGGTTGCCATTTCCTCCTCCAGGGGATCTTCCCAGGGATCTAACCCCTGTCTATCATGCCTCCTGCATTAGCAGGTTGGTTCTTTACCACTAGCACCACCTGGGGAGCCCAATAACTAGCATACATAAAGTTTAAATGCATGAAACAAAATCACAGAGCCAGCCATAGTAATTGTGCACTGGCAGGGGAATGTACTTGTAAAGATAAGTTATATCCACTTTTAAAGAATTAAATCAGAACAGACCAAAACAAGGAAAAAAAAAAAAAAAAAACTATCATATGAACCAAGCAAACCCTCCAAGGTTGACAAAAACAAGGCTTGCCAATTTATACCAGCTCTTTGCAAAAAGTTCCATGGTTCATTTTTCTGACAGCTGGCACAATAAAGACTTAAAACTCTGAATAGGAGGGAGGAGGTGGCTTCCATCTGTGGTCATTACCTGATCTCGCTCATTTCAACTGCCAAGACTAACTCCATGGGGCACTTTTTTTTTTCTTTTGATTTTTAAAAATCATTTATTATAGAATATTTCAAACCCGGAGAAGAGCGCACACATCCATGTACTCAGTGCTGATATTTGACAAATGTTAGCATTTTGCCATTTGCTTTGGGTGTTTTAAAAATAAAACTTTACAGAAACTCGAAAGTATCTGTAAGGATCCCACACAATCCTGTCTCCTTATTTTTAAAAAATTTGTTTTTCATGGAGCCTGTCTTTGCAAAAGGAGACCACCTGCATGTCTCATATTCAAGAAGCTGCCATATAGAAGTCTGTCTTCACAACACACTTTGGTGAGTAGAATGAAGCAGATCTGCTGCTTGGCTCGCGACTCCCTCGGCCCCCTTAAAATACCTGATAACCCACATTTTTGCATAACTGCCCAAGTCATTAAGACCACAGCTTTCTTTCTTTGTCTCAGCAACCTTCCAATTAACTGTGGGTCTGGCAAGTTTCTGCCATAAGGGTGGTGTCATCTGCACATCTGAGGTTATTGATATTTCTCCCAGTAATCTTGATTCCAGCTTGTGCTTCTTCCAGCCCAGTGTATCAGATATGCAGATGACACCACCCTTATGGCAGAAAGTGGAGAGGAACTAAAAACCCTCTTGATGAAAGTGAAAGAGGGGAGTGAAAAAGTTGGCTTAAAGCTTAACATTCAGAAAACTAAGATCATGGCATCTGGTCCCATTACCTCATGGGAAATAGATGGGGAGACAGTGGAAACAGTGTCAGACTTTATTTTTTTGGGCTCCAAAATCACTGCAGATGGTGATTGCAGCCATGAAATTAAAAGACGTTTACTCCTTGAAAGGAAAGTTATGACCAACCTAGATAACATATTAAAAAGCAGAGACATTACTTTGCCAACAAAGGTCCGTCTGGTCAAGGCTATGGTTTTCCAATAGTCATGTATGGATGTGAGAATTGGACTATAAAGAAAGCTGAGTGCCGAAAAATTGATGCTTTTGAACTGTGGTGTTGGAGAAGACTCTTGAGAGTCCCTAGGACTGCAAGGAGATCCAACCAGTCCATCCTAAAGGAGATCAGTCCTGAGTGTTCATTGGAAGGACTGATGCTGAAGCTGAACCTCCAGTACTTTGGCCACCTGATGCGAAGAGTTGACTCATTGGAAAAGACCCTGATGCTGGGAGGGACTGGGGGCAGGAGGAAAAGGGGATGACAGACGATGAGATGGCTGGATGGCATCACTGACTCTATGGACATGGGTTTGAGTAAACTCTGGGAGTTGGTTATGGATAGGGAGGCCTGGCATGCTGTGGTTCATGGGGTCACAAAGAGTCGGACATGACTGAGCGACTGAACTGAATTGGCAAGTTTTAAGTGACTATTCAGATTCCTGAAAACAGTGCCTAAGGCAACTCTCAAGGCTAGTTAAGATTCTGCTTGCCAAGTCAATGTGTGTGCCCATGGGGGGTGGGCGTCTAAGCAATCCTCCAGCTCCAGGTAAGTGAAAGTGAAAGTGAAGTCACTCAATCGTTGTCCAACTCTTTGCGACCCCGTGGACTGTAGTTCACCAGGCTCCTCCATCCATGGGATTCTCCAGGCAAGAATACTGGAGTGGGTTGCCATTCCCTTCTCCAGGGGATCTTCCCAACCCAGGGATCGAACCCAGGTCTTCCACATTGCAGGCAGATGCTTTAACCCCTGAGCCACCTGGGAAGCCCAAAAGTGTCCTGCAATTCAACTCAGTTCTAACACTGTCCACTTGGAGATGGCATCAGATCCCACAGTTCAGTCCTACCTGAACTGTAAGACGGCCAAGGGCGTTAGAGGGCTTCCCAGGTGGCTCAATGGGTAAAGAACCTGCCTGTGATGCAGAAGATGCAGGTTCCATCCTTGGGTCAGAAAGTTCCCTTGAAGGAAATGACAACCCACTCTAGTATCCTAGCCTGGAGAATCCCATGGACAGAAGAGCCTGGCAAACTACAGTCCATGGGGCTATAAAGAATTGGATATGACTACAACAGAGGATGAGATGGCTGGATGGCATCACTGACTCGATAGACATGAGTTTGAGTAAACTCCGGGAGTTGGTGATGGACGGGGAAGTCTGACGTGCTGCGATTCATGGGGTCACAAAGAGTCAGACACAACTGAGCGACTGAACTGAACTGAACTGAAGCATGCATGCACAAAGGCATTAGTGGTGACCCTCCTCACCCACCCTATTTCTTTTGGGAATATTTATTACATGCTTGTTACCTTCCCAGAGCTGTGCAGGTTGTGAAGTGTCCTCTGAAGGACCTGGAGACTTTCAGGTGTAAATCAAGGTTTTTGTGTGGTTTTTTCTGGTCTTAAAAAAATTTTTTTCTCTTTGATCTGATACCACTTTGGGTGGACCATTTGGAGAAGCACCACACTAGTACACTAATATAGATAGATGATAGATAGAATATAGAAGATAGATAGCTTTCTCTCTATAAAATTTCATAACTCTGTCTCTGTCTGTCTCTACATACACCCATACCCACAGAAGCATGGCATGAATCTGGTAAGATACAAGCATAAGCTGGGCCCACGAGGATGAGCAGAAACCCATAGCAGTGCTCTTGGTCTCTGAGCTGGGTGGGGTGGATGTCTGCAGAAGCCGGGTCACAATCAGGGAACCAACTACTCACCCCCAGCCCAGGAGCCAGCGAAGCTGCACAGGGTCCAGAGAGGGTGGAACAGCTATGTCCCCAAGCCTCCAGAGCTACAGGGACATATCTCTGTGACAGAGAATGGGAAGACCTGATTTTCGCAGGTAGAAGATGTCCTAATCAGATAATTGGCCCTTCTGGCTGATGTGTTTTTTCAAAAAGAAGGGCTACAGATGACGATTCAAAGTTGCTAATTTCATGAGTGCTTGTTATGTGCCAAATGCTGGGCTGAACATCTATGAAACAGCTTCCTCGCTGGCCTCCCTGCCTCCACTCTCAGGCCTCTAGCACCCACCCTCCACAGTGATTTAAAAACATCAGTCAGATTGTGCTCCACTGCTGACCCCCCCACCCCCCTGCAAGGGCCTCCCTTTATGCCTGAAACAAAGTCCAGGCCACGTCCGCTGGGGCCAGAAGCTCTCGCCCTCCTTCTCCTACCCTCTTTCCATGGATTCATTTCCATTAATTCATTTTAATTATTCTAGAACTTCATCTAAATAACATCATCAAGCCATTTTTTTGTCTGACTTTTTTGCTCCTTTGTTGTCTCCAAGAGTAGCTCATTCTTCTTTTCTGAAATAGGCTGTGTAAACTTGGTCTTATTTTTCTCTCAAGTATTTGAGGAAATTCTGTGGTGAAGCTATTTGGGACTGAAGTTTTCTCTATGTTGAAATTTTAGGTAATCAGTTTTGGTTTTTTGGTAGACAGAAGGCTGTTTTGTGTCAGTTTCGTTAATTAAGAGTTTTTCAAGGAATTGACCCATTTCATCAATTTTGTTGACTTCAAGCTATTCACAGCATCCCCTTTTAATTCTTTTGATAATTATACAATCTGTAATGATAATCCCACTCTTATGTCTTATATTGATTGTCATTAATTAATCATTAATGATTAACAGTCATTCTCTCTTTTTTCTTAATCAGTCTTGTTTGGGGATTTAACAATTTTGTTAATCTTTTGATCGAAAGATCTAACTTTCAGCTTTATTGTTTTCCAATTTCATTGTTTTCTGCTCTTACCTCAATTACTCCTTTCCTTATACTTATTTTCAGTCTATTTTCGAAGTCTTTGTGTAATTTCTGAAAGTGGGTAATAGAGCCTCAATGGGGGCTCATGATTGAAATGGCTCATTATGTTGACCTTGCAGACAAGGAATAAAGTCACAGTGACCCTTGAGACTGACCAGATTGCCCAAACAACTTTGTTTTCCTGCTGGCGTCTACCTTCTCAAAGCTATGGGAGCACTACTTTCCAGACCTCCGGCTATGTAATCACAGGACTCAGCTACAGGCTAAAAATTAACCATCCTTTCAGAGAATTTTTCATTGGTGGGGTATAAGAAAGACTCTGTCAGAAAGGGAGGACACTGTTTCTTCTCAAAGGCCAGTCACCCTCTCATTTTCTCTGTAATAAATTTCTTTTTCTTGCCTGACTGCCCGGCTCACTCTTTTTCTCCTCAATTGCCTTAGAGTGGACACTTAGTTATTTTAGACCTTTCTTCATGTCTTATATAAGCATTTTTTTAAAAGAAGACTCTTTTAAAAAAAAACAACTTATTTATTTATTTGACTGCGCTGGGTTTAGTTGTGGCATGCAGGCTTTTTAGTTGCAGCTTGTGGGATCAAGCCCCTGTGCTCCCTGCATTCAGAGCTGGAGAGTCTCAGCCACTGGACCACCAGGGAAGTCCCTAATATAAGCAGTTAAAGCAACAGATTTCCCTCCAGAAAGACCTGTAATGAGGGACAGAGAAAGGAAAGCTAAAGTAGTGAATTCTTAGGGTGAGCAAAAAGAAAGGGCATTCAGGCCAGCAGTGGAAGGATTCAATTTGTGCTAGAGGTGAAATGCATTCTTCATCACGAAAGAAAGGGAAAAGGAAAAGGTCGGTAAAAATAAAGACTGACAGATTGGCTGATGGGAAATTGAGAGCATTTTTGCCTGATGGCTTACATTTTCTCAGTAAGCACAGGAGCTCGCCAACAGAGAGTGTGGGAGAGGAGAGGGTGGGGAAGTTATGAGCAATACGGAGACTATGGAATAGTCATCTCAGGGTGTGGAGAAGGGCATTCAACAGTGAAGGGGAACACACGCATCAGCCCCGTCCCCCAGCCCAGGGCTCCCGTGGGGATAACAGCTGTGATTTTTAGAGCAAAGACAGTAGTCAGGATTTGTGATTTTTTTTTACACAAATTTCAGCTGTTCTCATGATGGGGTGGAGAAGGCAGAAACATGTGGGTTCCACCATGGCTGGAATTTACCAAGTGAGCAAGACAGTGAGCTGAGAGGAGAGGTCAAGGGACTGAGAATATTTGCAAAGCAGAGACTATTCAACTAATGAACTGTGGTTTTGTACCTGGGTGATTAGAAAAGTGAGGATAAGATTTTAGAGTGCTCATGAAATAAAAGGTTCACAGCACCAGGAAAAACCAGAGTAAAAGACCCATAAATGTGGATCAAAGGCTGAATTCAAAGTTTTGAGTTCTGAAGGAGATATGGTTCCTGGGGGTGACAAGGACTAGGTGTGATGTAAAGTTGAAAAATACCTTTGGAGGTGATGACTCAAGGGACTGAGAGGCAGGCCAAGGTGCTGTTCGGGCCATGGATATTCCTCTCATGAAGAAGGTTGGCAGGGTAGTGAGGACCGAAAGAGTGTGACGTGACACCTTCAGTGAATGATGGAGCCTGGCCGTCAGGCCAAACAGATGGCAGGGATGAGAAGGGAGAAAGAGGAAGACATCCACGTAGCACGAGCTTGAAATAAGAAAGCGTTTTTGAAAAAGGGAGAGGAGCAAATGATCTGGAGGTGGTGATGGTGAAGTAGGAAGGAAGGCACGGAAATTACTTCTTGACCCCAAGGTCCTTAGATTGTGAGAAAAAACTCAGCTCCTGCTTGGGCAGCCTTCAGAGATACCAGGATCTTCAGAGGGTGTCCAGCATCAGATAAGGAACGTTTCAAGAGAAGACTGAAGTTAGAGGGGAGATGGCTGGTCTTAGAGTGGGTGTTTCAGAAAACACGGCAGCAGGGTGTAGGCAAAGCACAGGGACAGAGACTTTCGAGGATGGAACCATGCTGTGATGAACTGGTTCTCAAACTTTACTCAGCATCCGAGTCACCTGCAGGAGGTGTTAAAACACAGGGGGTTTCTCCTTCCCCCCATTTCTGACTCAATAAGTCAGAGGTAGAACCTATCTTTTTTAAAAAAAAACAAAGTTAGAAAAAAAGAAAGAAAAAAAAGAAATAAATAAAAAAACAAAGTTAAATTTTATTTCTTTGGCTGCACCGGGTTTTAGTTACAGCATATGGGATCTAGTTCCCAGACCAGGGATTGAACCCCAGCCCCTTGCTTTGGGAGCGAGTAGTCTTAGCCACTGGACCATCAGGGAAGTCCCTATAATCTGCATTTATAAGTTTGTAGGTGATGCTAATGCTGCTGGTCCTGAAGCTACACGTTGAGATCCATGACCCTAATGTGCTCTTACATCAAAAATTCTGTAATTCCAGATAATTTGTGTGTCTGTTGTGTTTTTATTGGGGGTTCAGAGCATGGATTACAGAACCCATCTTGAACCCCAGCTCACCACTGATCTACCATGTGACCTCAATAGTCCTCAGTCTTCACATCTGTAAAATGGGGAGAACAATAGTACCCACTTTATGGGGCATGTTATGGTGATCAAATGAATTAATATTGTAAAGCATGCACTAATGCCATAAAAGCATTAGCTTATATTTAAGAACTTTATCAGCCAAAAAAGAGGAAGAACTAGAGGTCCTTAAAGCAGAGGGAGTTACATTCAGGGAATTGGTTATGCAGGTGATAGAAGAGCTAGCATGCTAAGATTAGCATCAGTGGCAGTCACTGCTACCTTAGGTGGTGGGGTGGGGGGGAAGCAAGTAGATGTTTCCAGAGCTCAGAGACTGGGGCATCATGGAGGCCATCCAGTGGGAGCAGAGTAGGGGAAGGGGCGGGAACAGGTGGGTCAGCATGCAGTCCAGGAACCTACTCATAGATCTCAGGGACAAAAAGAGCAAAAGGAAAACTCTTCCTGCAGAGTCCTATAATCCTAGTTAAGTGATTTGTTTCAGCTCGAGTGTAGTTCAGGCAATCCCCATTCATTTCCCTCTTGGAACGAGGAACTCGGAAACAGCATTTTGAGCAGACACCAAGAGAACATCTCCTCCCACGTACAATCTGTCCCTAGGCTCGGATCTGCAGAGAAGTCTTTATTAGACCCCAAACGCACACCCTCGTCCTCCCAGGACTCTGAGTGTATGTGCTGGGGCTCCCGGTGGGAGGCCCTCACTGCACGTGGAGGCCAGAAGGTGCTCAGTGAGATGTGGCACAGGAAACCAACCCAAGGACAATGGGGAAAGAGACAGATTCGGGACGTGTCTGGGGCCGGGAGAATTGCAAGCATCTGTCTCATTGGCTTTCTTGAATCTGCTTCAGGAAGATCACTTCTCCCCGGAGGGCTCTGCTGTATTTCACGAGCAAAGTGCCTCCTTGTGTCATTATGATAAGTCACCATCACAGGCAGTGTGGCATCTTTTATAGGGGCCATCATTCCTGATGCTAGAGGCTCGTGTCAGAAAACAGAGCCGTGAGAATGGCACTTGGAGGAATGAAGACGTTGGCATTGAGAATGCTGTCCTCATGCTTGTTGATGTTATTCAGTTGCTAAGTTATGTCTGACTGTTTGAGACTCCATGGGCTGCAGCACACCAGGCTCCTCTGTCCTCCACTGTCTCCTGGAGTTTGCTCAAATTCATGTCCATTAAGTCAGTGATGCTATCTAACCATCTCATCCTCTGTTGCCTCCTTCTCCTTTTGCCTCCAGTCTTTCCCAACATCAGGGTCTTTTCCTCATGGGCAAGTGCCCATGAACCTGAGTGAGCTGGGTCTGGACCTGGAATCGGGTAGACCTCTGGGTATGATTCAGACCAGACAAGGGGCAGGAGGTCAGAGTAAGGGATGGTGTGGGGCATGTGCGGATTTGACACGTGGATGAGCACACACTGGGGGCACTAACCAACCATGTGATCGGAGGGTTGGAACTATCTGCTTCCCGTTCCTTCTCCATCCTGACCTTCTGGGAGAGGAGAGGGGCTAGAGTTCAATTACCAAATAGACAGTGATTTAATCAATCATCCCCATGTAATGAAGCCTCCGTAAAAAATCTGAATGGAGGGTTTTGGAGAGCTTCCAGGTTGGTGAATTGTGGAGGTTTCATGAGGGGGCGAGAGCAGAGAGGGTGTGGACTCTTGGGCCCTTCCCACACATCTTGCTCTCTCTGTCTCTTTCATCTGATTGTTCCTGACTTGCATCCATTGAAATAAACCAGAAATCTAGTAGGCAAGGGCTTCCCAGGTGGCTCAGTGGTAAAAAAAAAAAAAAAAAAAATCTGCCTGCCAATGCGGGAGACACAGGTTCAATCCCTGGGTCGGGAAGATCCTCTAAAGCAACTAGCAGCCCACTCTACTATTCTTGCCTGGAGAATCCCATGGACAGAGGATCCTGGTGGGCTATACTCCATGGGGTCAAGAAGAGTCAAACAGGACTTAGTGACCAAACAACAACAACAACTAGTAGGCAAACTGTCTTCCTGAGTCTGTGAACCATTCTAGCAAGGACTGTACCCTAGGAGGAATTTATGGGAACCTGTGATTTATAGCCAGTTGGTGACAACCATGACTTGCAAAAGGATCCGAAGTAAGAGCAGTATTTTGGGACTGAGCCCTTAACCTGTGGGCTTTGTGCAAAGTCCAAATAGATAGCTTCTGAATTGAGTTAGATTGGTGTCAGAGAATTGGAGGATTGTTTAGTGTGGGAAAAGCCTACCCACGTTTGGTAGGTCTGCCAAGCCAGAGGTATTGAGAGTCTTCTGTGAGCAGACAGAACACAGAGGAGTTTTCTCTTTATATCTCTCTTTACAACAATGGAAAATTCTGTTTGGCTCATGTTTTTAGAGATCTCTAAATTTCTAACCAGCATCTCCTCTATCCTATAATCTGTTGTGAAAGTACTGTCTTCCACTCCATAGGTTCTGAAATCAACCTTGTCCTTAAAGAGACTAAATAGAGGAATTCCTTGCTCAGTATTTATTTAAATCCCATCCACTTTACTTTTGCTTATCCCTCCAGGCCCTGTATCTTCCCCTGTGATGGAGCTGCTGGCTGGTACTGCACTTGGAAACAATGACAGACTTTATTTTCTTGGGCTCCAAAATCACTATGGATGGTGACTGCAGCCATGAAATTAAAAGACAGTTGTTCCTTGGAAGAAAAGCAACAACAAACCTAGACAGTGTATTAAAAAGCAGAGACGTTACTTTGCCTACAAAGGCCCATTTAGTCAAAGCTATGCTTTTTCCAGTAGTCATGTAGGGATGTGAGAGCTGGACAATATAAAAAAGGCTGAGAGCTTGAAGAAGTGATGCCTTCAAACTGTAGTGCTGGAGAAGACTCTTAAGAATCCCTTGGACAGCAAGATCAAACCAGTCTATCCTAAAGAAAATCAACCCTGAATATTCATTGGAAGGATTGATGCTGAAGCTGAAACTCCAATATTTTGGTCACCTCATGTGAAGAACCTTCTTATTGGAAAAGACCCTGATGCTGGGAAAGATTGAAGGCAGGAGAAGGGGAAGACAGAGGACGAGATGGTTGAATGGAATCACAACTCACTTGACATGAGTTTGAGCAAGCTCTGGAAGATGGTGAAGGACAGGGAAGCCTGGCGTGCTGCAGTCCATGGGGTCACAAAGAGTCAGATACAACTGAACGACTGACAACAACAACTGCACTTGGAGGGTCTAAGTTTCCTGTACTTGGTCCTAGGTGCCCACGGCTGGCTCTTTGCTTCTGACAGCTAGACCACCTCACAGCATCTTGGACCTCCACGGCTACATGGCCTGTCTTCCTACATATATTGATCCTAATTCTGAGGCTGCTATTTTTAAAACTGGACGTGTTGCCTGTAGGTTGCATACATTGTCAGTGTTTTTTTTTAGGCAATGGCATGGCCACCAGTGGATTCCGGCACCCAATTGGTACTACCACTGGGCTGCCTTGGTTCTCCCCTAACCCACTGGGGCAGAGCGGACGCTGAACCCGCCCCCTGCTTTCCTATGCAGCTCGTGATGGCTTTCACGTGATGTCTTTCACGTGATGCTGTCCCCAGTCTTATAATCTTTCTCTGCTCAACTCTGAGCTTTCTCACTTGACCACATTTTTCTCTCCACACACAGAAGCCTTCATGCACACCCTCCACCCAAAAAAAACAGTACTTATAACTGCCTCTCCTGAGACCAGTGAAAGTCCCAGGTGGCTCAGTGGTAAAGAATCAGCCTGCCAATGCAGGAGACACAGTTCGATCCCAGTTTGGGGAAGATCCCCTGGAGGAGGAAATGGCAATCCCCTCCAGCATTCTTGCCTGGAAAACCCCATGGACAGAGGAGCCTGGTGGACTACTGTCCATAGGGTTGCAAAGAGTAAGACATGACTGAGCAAGTAGCAAACACACAAAGGGACAAGCTGGACACAACTGATCACACGCACACCTGAGACCAATACTGTAATCATATCCAGTTCAGTCTCCTTTTCATTTCTCTGTCTCCTTCATTCTACTCTTGCCCTTAGCCCATCTTCCCCTCTGAACATAGGCCATTTCTCCAAATATGCCAAGCTGGTCATAAACCTCTTCCTGCCTGTATAATCTGAACCTCCTCTTTCTCTGCCTGTTATTAGCTTCTTTATCCGGGAGCACATCCCATTTATTATTAAATTTCACTTATACAGAAAAGAAACAACAATCAGATGTGTAAAAAAAATCTGAGCCTGGCGCCGGCGGGCTTTTGAGCTAATGGATCTCAGCCTACAGTGAAGGAACAACCTAGCGACAAATACACAGAGGTCATCTTTGGCCCATTCATCTCACAGAGGGCCAAGATGACCACTTCCTGGCTCTGTCACCTTGGAAGATTTCCTCAATGGCTTTGAAGCTTGGGTTTCTTCATCCATTGATGGGTGGCAACTACCTCAAATATCTACTGAAAATTAAAATCAAGGATCCAAACCCAAGAAGCAGTTTTGTTATCAGCAGTGCTCAGTCTCATCTCCCCCCACCTCCAAGTCCCCAGCTCTCACAGTCCTGGCAGTGAGGAGGACCCTGATGCTCTGACCTGTCCATGTCTGGTACCTGCAAACCTCCACGTAGTCTCCATCTGCTAGAGGAAAACAGCTGTATCTCCATGGAGCCAGAACCCCATGGTTTCTCAAGAGGTGGCTTTGCCTTGTGGGCCAGCAAGCACAGATGATTAAAAAACATTTTCCAGCAGAATCTAGAGCCCTGATATCCCCAGCCCACTGGCGGGGTTCTCTCCCTACATAGCTTTCTTCCTATTGGCAGGGGAGAGAAAATGAGAAACGTGGAAATTTAATATCTTCGCATTATGCAGATCTGATTTAATCAGAGATGAGGGTGAAGTGCAATAAAAACTATAGTTTCATTAAGTTTATGACTTTCACACTGTTATGTCAATTATTCTGTTTCCATGGCCACCAGCGGTAACAGCCTCAGCATGACTGTTCCCAAACAGAAGTGAAAGCAGGAGGAAATGGTAAGAGACGGGATTGAATTTCTCACTGACAACCCTTTCCTGTTTTTGGAAAGGTTTCTGGAGGTTTCTGGAAAGGAGTAAATCAAGTTGGAAGAGTCTTGAGGGTTCCTTCCCAGGGGAAAACCAGGCAGAGAATGGGAAGCTAGGAGAGAGGCTGTGCGTATCTTCAGGTTTTCATTTGTTCCAAAAAACTCTTATAGACCCTTATCTTGCTGGAGTGACTCAACCAGGAATCTTGCCTTGCATTACAAATGGAGTATTTCCTGCCATATCAATAAACAAGGATGTCTTGTTTATAAACATGGCCATCAGCGATTCTGTCCCTCTTAATGTAAATTTCTGAACAGGAGGGCGCCCAGGAAAAACAACACCTGGGATATGCTGATAGCTGCTGCCACTCCCTATTACACTCCCTATGGTGAGAGAGGAACTAAGCTAAGGATGTGAAAAATCAAGTCTCAGGATGCTGGCCCCAGATAGAGTGAAAGTCATTCAGTCGCATCCGACTCTTTGTGACCCCAGAGACTATATAGTCCATGGAATTCTCCAGGCCAGAATACTGGAGTGGGTAGCCTTTCCCTTCTTCAGGGGATCTTCCCAACCCAGGGATTAAACCCAGGTCTCCCACATTGCCAGCAGATTCTTTACCAGCTGAGCCAGAAGGGAAGCCCAATAATACTGGAGTGGATAGCATATCCCTTCTCCAGCGGATCTTCCCGACCCAGGAACAGAACCAGGGTCTCCTGCATTGCCGGTGGATTCTTTACCAGCTGAGCTATGAGGCCCCAGATAACTGGGATGCATATGCAAGGAATGATGTCAGTGAGGCCAGACTCTTGCATCTTCCCACACATAAGAAAAGCGCCAAGTTCTTTAACTTGAAATACCTGATTTTCCTTAATTAACAATAATTTTTTGCTGTTCAGACTACCTGCCCCTTGTTGAAAACTTCTATATAAATTGACCCCCCCACCACCATCTCCTCGAAATAGTTCTCTCAGGGTTACTTGAGATGCTGTCTCCCACGCTTGAAGTACTAAAAATTTCAACCAAATAAAATATAACCTTCAACTTTGGGATTGTGACTATTGAAGTTGACAGTGCCAAGCAGTCAAGTAGCTAAACTGAAGGGCAAGAGCTTGGCCCATGGCTTGCCAACAGGATGGCCATCCAGTACCTAGTTTCTTCTCAAGGATTACAGCATGAAGCTAAATTTGTGGAAGGCGGTGGATGGCAGTGGTTCCAATGACAGATTATGTGGCTGCTACACCTTCCAAACACTGCGTGGGGCTCGAGGATGGAGGAATCACCAAAGTAAAATGTTTACAAGTTGCTGGTGGGCAGTTTGACTGGTAGATCCCAACGTACCTGCCTCCATGTTGCATGACTCATAGATATTTGCAAGGAGTGGGGAGTTCTGCACAGGGGAGGGGAAGACAGTGGCTATTTTGTCAGATGTGACACTGGGCAAGCTGTGCTAGTTACCTGCCCAATCCCCATTCCCATTCTGCCCTTACTCACACACCACCCCACTAAGACTGCTCACCCCTCACGTTCCTTTCCAGCTCCAGGCGGTGATGAGACACATTTCTGGCTGATGACAATTAAATGGAGGGTACAGAAGATAACAGAAGTACCTGTGTGTGATTTCTGGGGCTAGATTATAAAGACATTGAATTCCCCATCTTGTCTCTCTCTTGGATTATTCACTATGGAGAAAGCCAGATATAATGATGCAAAACATTAAAGCATCCCCTGAAGAAGACCTCATAATGAAAAACTCTATCCAAAAGCCAGCACTAACTTTGGTATCCACATGAGTGAGCCGTCTTGGACCCAAATCCTCCAATCTTGGTCAAGCCTTCAGAGGATGCAACCCCGACTGATGTCCTGACTTATGATGTCCTCATAGTGGTCCTGAGCCAGAAGTACCTATTAAGCGACTTGTAAATGCCTGACCTAGGAAGTATGCCAGATGACACGTGTTTTATTTATTATTTTATGCTTCTAAGCTTTGGAATAATTTGTTTTGGAACAATAGAAAGTTAACATACCACTTATGTTGGTACTATCAAAGAGTTCCTTATAAGCCTTAATTTCCTTATTTGCAAAATGAGAGTAATTGTGGTACTTACCCTAGTGTGTTAAGAGGATGTTATGAGTTACTACATGCATAGCATTTATAAATGTGCCTTGCACATAGGAATGCTCAGTAATAGTAGTGCTTTTATTGATTTAAAAATTTTATCAATATTTTATTGATAAATATTTCCTGACCCTATTGGCCTATGACACTGGCTATTGAAGTGCATTAAGAAACTGACCTCTTGTTTATAGCAAATTTTGTCTACAACAGAAGGAGCATTCATCATAAAAAAACACAGCCACGAGCTCATTCAGGAATAATCTGGGCTCCAAGGATTCTGAACCAAGAATCCCTAAGATATAAGAAGCAGGGACTTTTCTGCTGGTCCAGGGGCTAGGACTCTGCTCCCAATGCAGGGGGCCCGGGTTTGATCTCTGGTTAGGGAACTAGATCCCACATGGGAACTAAGACCCAGCACAGCCAAAAAAACAAAAAAGATGTAAGAGGCAAAATGCTCAATTGTTTTTTGACTTGTGATTATACCTGTATGTATGCTTAGTCACTCAGTCGTGTCCAACTCTTTGGGACCCCATGGACTGTAGCCCACTAGGCTCCTCCAGGCAGGAATACTAGACTGAGTAGCCATTCCCTTCTCCAGGGGGTCTTCCCGTGCCAGGGATCGATCCCAGGTCTGCCTGCATTGTAGGCAAATTCTTTACCATCTGAGCCACCAGGGAAGCAGGCACTATCAGTCTGCCAGTGCAAGAGAAGTAAGAGACTTGGTTTCAATCCCTGGGTTGGGAAGATCCCCTGGAGTAGGGAATGACAACCCACCCCAGCATTCTTGCCTGGAAAAATAGGAAACTTACTTGTATTATGCCTGTATAGCGCAGCTGAAGCCCTGTGATGATAGATTAACCCCCTATGAATTCTACCGTACAAAGGTCTGTGACAGCCCAGGAGTTACATTTTCTTCAAGCTTAAAGAACTGTTAGAAAGCAGAAATACCCTGACAAATCTTCACTCACTTTTTAATAAAAAGGACAGTCTTTGGCTTAATAATGGGCACAGCTAAAATGTAACCCTAGGTTTTTATAGACAGCAAATTGCACAGCACAACAACATTTAGCGAGCATTCATTTGGAACTCCTCTCTACAGGGTAATCTGTAATTTAGCTGATTACTGAGAAGTGTTTAAAGAGCCCCCCACCCCCACCCTTGTCAACTTAGCTTGTGCAGATACCCAGCTGGCTCCTAGGTGCAGCTTGTCTCTGGTTGCCCTTCAGAAGTGCAGTGCTAATTATTTCATTAGCTCCTACCCTCAGAATTCCTTAAGAAATTTAAGAGCTCTTAAGATGTCTTTGGCTGTTGAGGCTCCCACCTCACCTGCTCTATGCGGCTTCATGTACAACATGGAGAAATGAATATCTTACTCCCATCTCTACTACAAACTGAGCATCTGAGGACACCCCTCCTTGTGTAGATACCCCCTTCATCATCAAAATTTTGACTCAATAAGACACATACACAATTTGATTCATGAACATGTTGTGATGTGTGTACTCAGTTGCTCAGTCCTGTCTAATTCTGTATGATCTTATGGACCGCAGCCCGCCAGGCTCCTCTGTCTATGGGATGATCCCAGGCAAGAATACTGGAGTGGGTTGTCATTTTCTCCTTCAGGTCTTCTCCCTGAACTAGGGATCGAACCCACGACTCCTGCATTGGCAGGAGGATTCTTTACCACTGAGCCACCTGGAAGTAATGATACATGTTATAATACACATCCATAGTAGTATCACCAGATCTGAAGGTCAGAGACTTCTGCTTGCCATTTACTGGACTGATATTGAGGAGGATGGGAAGGGTGGACGAGATAAGTAAAGCCCAAAGGTTCTTGGGTCACCGCGGTGGACAGCTCATTGCAGAGCTGGAGCTTGACCTTCAAAAGCCTAGTGTAGCCTGTGCTTTGGGGCTCTGTGAGCCACCTGCTCTCTGATCCACTTCTTACCATGCCATCACAAGACCTGGAAACCTGAGATAATGAATCGTCTCTGTGCTTGTAGGTACCACACAAGGAGCACCCATCGTGTCAAATCCTGGGGTCAGGAGATGTGTGCTCTCGTCTCTCCTCTTCTTCTAACCAGCCAGTCGTTTACCTCTGAGTTTTTGCATTTTATGTAGAAAAAAACTGGAAATCTGTACCTGGTGCAGTTTCTTGGCTTCCGGTCTGAGTCAGAGGAAAGAGAAAAGCACTCAGGTTTAAAAGGCACTATGTGCCAGGCTTTTTATAGATACAGTCTCACTTCATCTGGATGCAATCTGTGAGATAAGTGTGTAGTCACTATGTCACAGATGAGAGACTGAGGTTCGGCGTCCAGTCACCTGACTGTTCCCTCACTCCAGATGGCACAGTCCCAGCTCCCTCTGACCACCCAAGACAAGAATCCTCCCCACTCCCAACTGGAGCTTTTCATATTCTGGTTCTTTAGGGCTCCCATCACACCTGTGCTCAGTTCTCCGTTACATCACAGCATTGTATGATATCCTGCTTGATTATACATCTCTCTCACTCCTTCTGGGCAGATACTCTTAACTACCTTTGTGTGGCCAGGGTTCAGGTACTGCGAGCACATAGTAAGTGTTCAGTAAACATTTTAAGATGCTGACCTCAAGGTCTCCAGCTGGGTCACCAAAGGTTCTGCAGGAAGCAGAAACAGTTCGGACTTCTGACGGAACTGGGGAAAGCAGGAAGCAGAAAGACATAGAGAGCTGAAGACCAATATGGGGCTCAGGTTGAGGGTGGAATGCATGAGCTAGTTAGGGCGATGAGTTTGGGCCACCTCCCCCAGCCCCACCAGTCCAGGTTCCCTCCTCCACCATCCAGCACTGGGCCACCAAAAGTGATTTCTCCAACCTCGTGCTTGATCCTGAAAGAACTATATACAAAAAAAATCATCATGACCCAGATAACCACGATGGTGTGATCACTCACCTAGAGCCAGACATCCTGGAGTCCATAGTCAAGTGTGCCTTAGGAAGCATCACTATGAACAATGTTGTGGAGGTGATGGAATTCCAGCTGAACTATTTCAAGTCCTAAAAGATGATGCTGTGGAAGTGCTGCACTCAGTATGCCAGCAAATTTGGAAAACTCAGCAATGGCCACAGGGCTGGAAAAAGTCAGTTTTTATTCCAATACCAAAGAAGGGCAATGCCAAAGAATGTTCAAACTACCACACAATTGCACTCATCTCACATGCTAGCAAAGTAATGCTCAAAATTCTCCAAGCAAGGCTTCCACAACACGTGAACCAAGAACTTCCAGATGTTCAAGCTGGATTTAGAAAAGGCAAAGGAACCAGATATCAATGCCAACATCCACTGGATCGTAGAAAAAGCAAGAGGGTTCCAGAAAAACACCTACTTCTGCTTTATTGATTATGCCAAAGCCTTTGACTGTGTGGATCACAACAAACTGTGGAAAATTCTTCAAGAGATGGGAATACCAGACCACCTTACCTGCCTCCTGAGAAATCTATATGCTGGTCAAGAAGCAACAGTTAGAACCAGACATGGAAAAACAGACTGGCTCCAAATTGGGAAAGGAGTATGTCCAGGCTGTATACTGTCACCCTGCTTATTTAACTTACATGCAGAGTACATAATGTGAAATGCCAGGCTGGATGAAGCACAAGCTGGAATCCAAGAGAAACTGCCAGAAGAAATATCAGTAACCTCAGATATGCAGATGATACCATCCTCATGGCAGAAAGCAAAGAGGAACTGAAGAGTCTCTGATGAAAGTGAAAGAAGAGACTGAAAATCTTGCTTAAAACTCAACATTCAAAAAACTAAGATCATGGCATCCGGTCCCATCATTTCATGGCAAATAGATGGGGAAACAATGGAAACAGTGACAGACTTTATTTTTGGGGGGTTCCAAAATCACTGCAGATGGTGATTGCAGCCATGAAATTAAAAGACACTTGCTCCTTAGAAGAAAAGCTATGACCAAACTAGACAACATATTAAAAAGCAAAGACATTACTTTGCTAACAAAGGTCCCCCTAGTCAAAGTTATGGTTTTTCCAGTAGTCATGTGTGAATGTGAGAGTTGGACCATAAAGAAAGCTGAACGCTGAAGAATTGATGTTTTTGAACTGTGGTGTTGGAGAGGACTCTTGAGGGTCCCTTGGACTGCAAGATCAAAGAAGTCAATCCTAAAGGAAATCAGTCCTGAATATTCATTGGAAGGACTGATGCTAAAGCTGAATCTCCAATACTCTGGCCACCTGATGCAGAGAACTGACTCATTGGAAAAGACCCTGACGCTGGGAAAGATTGAACGCAGGAGGAGAAGGGGATGACAGAGGGTGAGATGGTTGAATGGCATCGCCGACTCGATGGACATGAGTTTGAGTACATTCCAGGAGTTGGTGATGGACAGGGAAGCCTGACGTGCTGCAGTCCATGGGGTCACAAAGAGTCAGATATGACTGAATGACTGAAATGAACTGAAATGAACTGACAGATACACAGGCCCAATGTTACAAATGTTCTAGCACTCAATATAGGCATATTTCAAGCACCCAGGTCAAGAGGATTATTTTTTCTTATGCTTCCTCAATAGCTTAAATCTATGCTTCATTTTACTTAACTTCCTATCGAGATTATGGTTTGTTTTTATATGCTTGTTTTCCCTAAAGTCTCTAATGAACTTTCTTTTCTCTTGCTGAGAAAAGAAATACATACTTTCTTTACCATGTTGTTATAACCATCCAGCCACTTAATCATTCTATTGCTTAATTCATTTTGTTTTCTTTCAGGAAAACGTTCTTTTTGAAATTTTTTGCGTATTTCTGTTTAATTTTGGCCTGTTGCACGGCTGTCATCCTGGAATGTCTTATTTACATTTCTCCATTTCTTGTTACTTACGTCTTCTTTCTTGGCTTCTACTCATGTTTTTCTGGAGTAAATATTCAGCCTCCTCACAAAGGGACCATAGGAGGTAAATTTTAAATTTCAGAAGGTTTCAGAATGCCTTTTCCTCTCTGTCTCCACTTGACTGATAGTATAATTGACCATGGAATTTAGGTTCAAAGTAATTCCCGTCCCCCAAAACTTCTAACATTGAGTGTTGCCAATAAGAAGTCTGTTGAATGGCTAGCTTGGTTATCTATGACTTTTTTTTTCTGTGAAGTCTTTAAGAATTGTCTGTGTACCTTCAGTTTTCTGAAATTTCACATGATATATGTTGATATGGATCTTTCAGGAAATTTACATGATATGTGTCAGTGTGGTTCTTTCTAGAACTTTGCAAAATTTGTGTCAGTCTAGATTTTTCTTCATTTACTCTAGTCTGCACTAGAAAGGCCCTTGACCATCTCTTCACAGCCTTGGAAATGCTGGTACTTCTGTGTATGATTGTCTTATTTCCTCCCTTTTCTCCGCAGGTTTTATGTGGGACTCTGTCTACTTGGAAAGTGAGACTCTTGAACCCTCTTTATTCTCAGGCTCCTTATCCTCTCACTCAGATTCTCCACATCTTTGTTTTCTTGCTCTGTGGTCTGCCAGGTATCATTAATGGTTTCTAACAGTCCTTTATTGGATTTTTTTTCCCTTTATTGGATTTTTAATTGTAGTCACCATGTGTTTACTTTTCAAGAGTTTTCATATTTAAAAATACTATTTTTTATAACACACTTTTGTGGTCTCATGATTACAATATCTTCCCAAATGACTATGAGATTACTCATTGGAGCTATTTTTTTAAGGTTTTTTTTTGTTGTTGTTGTTGTCATTGTCTTGTTTTTGATATTTATTGTTCTACTGGATCATCTTGGTCTTTCTCTAGTGCTGCTGTTTTTATTATATGTTTAGTAAATGAGGGACTGGGTTGATTTTTCTAAAGGGCTGTCAGTTGCTGCTATTCATATGGGTCAATTTTCCACTGGGTCTTTTCCATGGATGGGAAGGCTACCTGGGAGTGTGTGATGGGTCAGACTTGTAGGTAAGCAGGCTGCTATAGAGTGAGTAGGTAAGAAACCATATTTCTCTAGTCCATCCACTTTCTCCATTCTCATAGATGATTATTTCAAACATTTCCCTATTTTCTCAAACCTCTGAGACCTTCCTCACCCTCCTGTTGGCTGGTGACCTTGTTTCCTATTTCACTGATAATAGAGCAGCACAGAATAGAATATTCATAAGCTTTCCGTAACGTTACTTCTACATACCTATGGGTTCTCATGTTCTTAACTTACATCTTTTCTCCCGTTTTCGTGGATGAGCTGTCTACTCCTCAGCTGAGGCCAACTCCTCCACTTGTGAAAATCCTGTTGGTGCTAATGTCACTATATATTTAGAATCTGACCACTTCTCACCACCCCCACAGCTACCACCCTTGTCCAAGCCACCATCATGGTTTATTTCAAGAGCCCCTTTTTAGTTTGTGGTTTCTTCCTTATCACTCGGATCCTATTCTCCACACAGAAGACAACATGATGCTGTCATAATTCAATTATAGTCTGGCATTTCTCCATCAAAAAGCCGCCAGGGGCTTGCCATGTCTTTGTAAAACCCCCAGTCTTTACTATGGACACGCGGTGTATGATGATTTAGTTCTCCACCACCTCTCTGAGATCATCTTCCACTATTTCCCCCTCATTTACTCCAGTTCAGCAGCAGTAGCCTCCAGGCTATTTCCGGAACATTCCTGGTGGATTCCTGCTCTATACCTGCTCTTTGCCCACATGTATGAATGGCTTACTTCTTCACTTTGATCAGATCTTTATTGAAAATTCACTTTTTAAGGATGAGTTTCTTGCATCACATTGGGGCTTCAGATCCTCACAATATAAACATTTTTTTTTTTAATTTTTAATAGGCAAATGTTTACCGCCAGCTTTTATTTTCTTGGAGGATCTTGGCTTGTGTGTTTTCTATGTATTTGTCTTCTGTTTGTATAAATCCTGATTCATTCAGGGGGATAACTAGCATCATTACACCATTCTGTTTTTTGTGGTCTCTGGTGGGACCACAGAGGCGGTGAGGTGTCTCTTTCTTCCATCCTTACATACCCATCCCCTGGAATGATGGCATAGCTCTCAATCTGCCTCTCCCCACACTGAGGGCAATGAGTAAATTTTGTAGGTGTGCTTCATCTGTCCTTCCTTTTATCCCTTCCCCACCTCAAGTGGTATTTCTGGGAAAAGGATGAACATGGAGGGCTTTCTGATCCCATCATAATGTATCAAGAGAAGTAGAATCTTGGGATCTTCCATCTTCTTTCTCTGATGACACTTTTAATCTTTTCATTTATATAAATCTTAAATATTTTTCTTATAACTTTTCCATTGTTCCTCCCAAGGTGAGTCTTGTTAGAAGGCTGAGGGAGGGGCCTCACTCTTAGTTTGTGCTTGAAAACAAAAATTTGCCTAACAGCCCAAACATGGGGAAAGAAATGCAGCCTGGATGAGACAGAGTCCAACCTAAACTAAGTGCATTGAGAAATGGGTTTATCCAAGTTCCTAGTTCTGTATACCGTTCACCTACTGAAATTCTGTCACAAAGCATTCAAGTCATTTGCAGCCTAAAGAGCTGACTTGCCCATCTGACTATATGCTCTCTGTTGTACCACAGGAGAGTGTAACATGTGATCCAGGCTGCATGAAGGCTGTATAAAAAGGACACACCCAGCCTACCCAGATTCTCCCGTCAGTCCGGCTGTGTGACCTTGTGTAAGTTAGACAATCTCTCTGAACATGGATTAGTTTGATCCGTATAACGCAGGTGTTTGCTCCAAAGCCCCTTCCAGGCCTCAGGTTTTAGGTTTCAGGTGTATAAATGTAAAGAGAGATGAGATGGGAGATATCAGCATGTCCCAAAAGACAGCACAACAACTGTGTTTGGAGGAGCATTTTCCGTGCATGAAAAAGAGCTTAAAGGGAGCTAGTGATTTCTGCAGCAAACAGCCCCACCTGCTCTCCACCCCGAGCCACCTGAGCCAGTTACTGTCGCTGCCAACACATCCCAGTGGGTCCCCTGAATTTCTGGGGGATGTAAAAGAGACATGCACACATTCCAGCCCCTTTCTGCTGACTCTGGGATTGCACAGCAAGCTGCAGCCATTATTTTTATTGCTGATGCCACTTCCTATCGAAACAATTTGGTGCTAATAAGCCCCTATAATAGTAAGCAATGGTTTGGCTGAATAATTGTCACTAAATACCATTCAAGCCTTTGTCGCTTCTTGGGCATATTGCTAATTATTCCGCATCTGAAATAACACCCAGAGGCCCACTGAATGCTGGTAACTAGGGTTTCTTCATGCTCCTGAAACCCGACGCTGGGTGTGATTAGGAATGCCAAGTCTCTAATCCAGTAAACAATGGCTTCTCACAGTCTCAACTTCGACAAAATCACAGCCTTTTGCAAATTGTGCCAGAGCTCAGACAAATCAAGGCGTCCGTTTCATGCCAGAATTGTGGAGGAGCATGGTGTGGGTGAGGGTCTCCTTGGAGCTTCCCAGGAGGGCTTCTAGGGTGAATAGGGAGGTGGTATTTGGGTGGGGGTTGGAGGGAAACTGTGAGGTCTGGCTGGTCCACCTCACAACTGGATGGATGCTACAGTGCCAGCAAGTAAAAGCAAGGCTGGTATTACAGGGGAGTAAATAAACCCTGGGTGCCGGAAGGAGGTGGGGAGATTAGAATGTCTGCCTCCAGAACAGTCTATGCAGACTTTGTTTTCTTCACCTAATCGAGAAAGCAGGTGGTTGTGTTGTCCATCTCCTAACATGGTACCACCTCCACCCTCAGTTTCCCTGGGACCCAAGGAGTGTGGTACCCACTCCTTCTCATTCTCAGGATGCTTCAGTTGGCCAAAGGCCATTCTGGGTCTCACAAGTCTCTGAGCATCCTGGGAACCACAGGGAGCTAGGGCAAGATCCCACGGAGGATCACAGGGTCACGGAATGAACAAATGCTGCTATATGTGTCCTCTGGACATTTTACTTCTCAGTTTACATATTTTTCCCTGAATGGTCTCAAACACTCCTATTACTTTATTTACCATCTGAATGCTGACAGCTTTCAAATCTCTGTCTTTAGCCGAGCTTTCTCTCCTGGACCACAAACTCAAATAACCCAGTTTCTACCCTGTGAGCAAAAGTTAAACCCAGTATTGGTGAAGCCACAGGAATCCTTTTAGGGAATGTAAACGTGTATAATCTTGGAGGTTAATTTGACCATACTACCCTATCTAAAATTATGCATCATACTTGGACCTAATTTTCCACTTGTAAGTATCTATTCTATAAAATAATCCATTTATATGACACAGCTAAAGTAATCAAACTTCGGGTGAGGAAGGGATAAATCTGGAGTTTGGTATTAGCAGATACAAAAACTATTGTACATAAAATAGACAAATGACAAGGTACTACTGTCTAGTGCAGGGAGTTATATTCAATATCCTGTAATAAATAATAGAAAAGAATATGAAAAAGAATATATACATATACTTCTTATATATATATGACTGAATTACTATGCTGTACACCAGAAACTAATACAACCTTATAAATCAACTATACTTCAATTAGAAAGATAAAAAGATAAACTTAGGGAAGTAGAAAATAAAATGGCGGTTTCCAAGGGATGGGGGAGGGGGAGGGGTTGCTCAATAGGTATAAAGTTGCACTTATGCAAGAGGAGTAAGTTCTAGAGATTTGCTACACAGGGTTTCCCTGCTGGCTCAGCAGTAAGAATCCGCCTGCCAATGCAGGAGTCAATGGGTTTGATCCCTGAGGTGGGAAGATCCCCTGGAGAAGGAAATGGCAACCCATTCCAGTATTCTTGCCTAGTATTCTAACCCAAGGGGAGTGGAGCCTGGCAGGCTACAGTCCATGGGGTCACAAAGAGTCAGACACAATTGAGCAATGAAGCACAAGACAGTTTTTTTCACACCCATTCTTCTGCCCTTGTAGTTGGAAGGCAACCATAGATGAAATATAAATGAATGGACTTGACTGTGTTCTAATAAAACTTTATTTATCAAAACAAAACAAAACAGGAGGTGGAGTGAAGTTTACCTGAAGGCTGAAGCTTGCTGATCCCTGATCTAAAGGCTTACTTTCAACCCCCAGACAGGGAAGGCCAAAGTGCCTGACAGTTAATGCTGCCAGGCACAACCATCATCCAATGCTCGAGACAATTTGGAGGATAAATACTCCAGGTTCCCTGCTGTTTGGAGGGGAAACAGTTTTGAGGTTCCTGTTAGGATTGAGTCTGAGTCACCTACGGCAGCAACTTGCCCATTAACGTAACCTCAACTGGCCTTTCCCCCTTCCTGCCTCCTTCCTCACTCCCCGAGGAGATTTTCTGAGATCATATCTCCTTAATGAACCACTTGAACTCAAATGTTTGTCCAAGAATTTGTTTCTGCAGGAAACCCAGCCCAAGACAGTGGATAAAAGAAGTGGTCCTAGGAAGCAGTCCCTCAGGCTGGCTCCCTCTCCACACATATGACAACAAGGAATCTATCTCTGTTTCTGATGTTAAGGAGATGTGGTCAAAACCATCCACCTGGGGTAGAATCACATTTTCTGAGATCCTCATGCAAGCTTTGTCTGGATAGAATAATAGGTGGAAGGGGGTGTACATGGTTATGCAATAGCTCTCGTGCTTGAAAAAATGTGAGCACAGTAGTAATTATAAGGATTACAGAGTTGGGTGTTTACTGCCATAGAAGCTCTATGGGAAGAAAATAACAGAATCAGGTCAACTAATTATCAACTTAGGGCATGGGGAGAGTGCCAGAAATTATCCATGACAATATTAAAAAGGACTTTCATCTCCTGCAGGCAGAGGGCAGACTGCGCTGAGAATCAGACCCAAGACATCGTAAGAGTGGGAGAATTATGAAGAGGTTGAATGCACAATCCAGTATGTCTCCTGTGCTGATTATTGAGAACTTTGAGCCACAGAAGTCTTCTGAACTCCATGGGTCAACAGAAGTGGCTTTCTCCTTTTGCTGGAAGAGATGGACCTTATTACCTTGAGATCAACAAAGAGGACTCAAGAAGAGCAGTCGTCTTCGAAGAGAGTGAGCTTGTCCTTCTCAAAATCTGCCTCTGCTTTTTTTCTCATTATTTCAAGACCAATAAAAAGGGTCACAATTCAGCACACCTCAGGTACGGAAGTGCCAATTCTGCTGTGAGAAGAAAGTCAATTGTTTTCTAAAACAGCTGCAGGGTATGTCTCATGTGGGCTGGAATGATTTGAGAGAACATAGCTGGGCCCAGAGGGTGTTGGACCAAAGAATTTTGTTTTTGTTGTTTAGTCACTAAGTCGTGCCTGACTCTTTTGTGACCACATAGACGTTAGTCCACCAGGCTCCTTGTCCATGGGATTTCCTAGGCAAGAACACTGGAGTGGGTTGTCATTTCCTCCTCCAAGGGATCTTCCTGACCCGGGGATAGAACCTGTGCCTCCTGCACTGGCAGGCGGGTTCTTTACTGCTGAGCCCCTAGGACCAAAGAAGCTGACATTTAAAGTTGAGAGTACAAAGTTTATTGGTATTAGTATACTCTCCACTGACTGTAGACTTAACATTCTGGTGAGGATGCCTGGAACTGGGGGAAAAAATATTGTTGGTGGTTTCTTGGAGTTTTGAGACAATGATGTCTTACAGAAAAATGAACCAGAGAGATTGGAATTGCTTTGGCAGAGTTTTAAGGAAGCTATCAATAGACTCTAGGCAAGCATGCTAGAACGGATCTTTAGGGTAGACCCAGAAAACTCCACAGTTGACTGTGCTCCCTGGGCAGGTCCAAAGAAGAGGACTTTCAGTAGAGAAATAGGAAATGGACTAGGGTAGGGACCGCCAACTTTGGTAAGAAGCTCAGTGGTAGCTTCCTCCATAGCCCAGGGTTGATAGTTGGAGATGCTGCAGTAGTACTAGGCTCCCCAGTACCCACGGAAATGATGGGATTTCTGAGTAATGGATGCAAGGAGGTGGCTGGTAAGCATCAGAGGCATGGTGGATTTAATGATCACAATGGACCACAATGCTGGAGTAGAAACTAGGAGGCCTCAAACTGCAGGGCCCTGTGGCAGAGACTAATAGGCTGTGCTATTATTAGGTGAAGCTTGTTGGGGATCCAACAAGGGTATTTCCTGGCTTGTATAACCAAACTGGACCAGGGGCAGATGATCAGAAGGCTGAAGTTGGCTGCCTAGGGAAATGTAATAATCCCTCATCCCACTTCCAGTTCTGAGCCAGTTCTCAGATCCAGAATCCTGTGACTGAGAGAGAGAGACTAGATCCTCTTGCAGAAAATCCTACAAAGACTCAGAAAGAATACATAGTACTAACTGTCCCAGTCCTTCTGAGGGATCAACACTGCAGAAAGGGAAGGACCCACATATCTCAAGAGGTCTTTGGCCCAGGGTTTGAGCTGACGCTAATGTTAGAGAAACCAAATCACCATCATGATGACCTTGTTAAGAGTGGGTGAGTGACACTAGGTGACAGATGGAGTCTTGGCCCAAGTCCATTTCATAAATGCCCGTTGAGTCTGCCAACCCACACTGTGATAATTTTCATAGGTTCTGAGTGCTTAATTGGGTTGGATATACTTAGCAGCTGGAATAACCCCCACATTGGTTCCTGACCTGCAGAGTGAATGCTATTACAGTAGGAAGGGCCAAGTGGAAGCTCTGAAACTGCTCACCATTCCAGCCCAGATGGTAAATTAGAAGCAATAACTCATCCCAGCTGAGGTGGTAGAAACTAGGACTGCACTAGGAGAAAGTTGCAGAGGTGATGGTTCTGGTTGGTTGTGGTGGTTGTCTCATTGCTAAGTCGTGTCCAACTCTTTGCGACCCCATGGACTGTAGCCCACCAGGCTCCTCTGTCCATGGGATTTCCCAGGCAAGAATAGTGGAGCAGGTTGCCATTTCCTTCTCCAGGGGTTCTTCCTGACCCAGGGATCAAATCTGAGTCTCCTGCTTGGCAGGCAGATCCTTTACTGATGAGCCACCAGGGAAGCCTTCATTTGTCCCCAAATTTCCCTTTAATTCACTGGTATGGCTTCTGCAAAAGCCAGATGGATCTTAAAGGAGGAAGATAAACCAATGTAAACACAATTCACTAAACAGTAGATACAATTACAACTGCTTTGTTAGGTGGTCCCAGTATCTTTATTGAAACAGATCTATACAAATGGAGGCTCTTGATATGTAGCTTTTGTGTTATACTGTGTCAAGGAATTGGTTCAAAATGTTGATGTGGACAGAAATCAGAGAGTTGAAACAGTAAACCCAACACAAGTGGTCCAAAAACAGTGGTAGGGGAAATCCTCTCGTGGGGAGTAGGGTGTGTGTTTGTGTATAGAGCTTAGAGTGGTACACCAGGTCATCAAAGAGCTAAGGGTATATCCAGATTCCTTGGTAGTGGCAAATGTCCAAGTGGACATAAACAGGCTAGTTTTAAAACACTGGTAATAAACACTTGTGCTGTATGCTTAGTTGCTATGTCATGTCTGACTCTTGTGAACCCATGGACTGCAACCTGCCAGGTTCCTCTGTCCATGGGATTCTCCAGGCAAGAATACTGGAGTGGATTGCCATTTCCTTCTCCAGAGGATCTTTCTGAGCCAGGAATTGAACCCAGGTCTCCTGCCTTGCAGGCAGACTCTTTACTGACTGAGCTACAAATAAACACTTAGGAATTACCTTTTCTAAAAAACACCATTCACTATGAAATGCCTTTGGGTACATTTAAGAAGAAAGGCACATCACTTGTATCTTAAATTTATCAAATCTTAACGAAAAACATAAAACAAGATTCAAATATTTGAAAATAACCATGATAATAATAATAAGAAGAAGAAGGTGTGTGTGCATGTGCTCAGCTGTGTCCAAATTTGCAACCCCAAGGACCATGCCCTCCAGGCTTCTCTGTCCATGGGATTTCCCAGGCAAGAATACTGGAGTGGGTTGCCATTTCCTCCTCCAGGGGAATAATAACAACTAGCACTAATATAGCATTTATATGGCAGATATTAGAGTAAATGCTTTACTCATTGTGGTTTGGATGGGAATACTTCATGTCACCCGATGTCCATTTTCCCTAAATTAATCTTTAAATTTACTGCAATCTAATCAGAATCCCCACAGGCACTTCTACTACTTTAAATTTTCATGTGGCAGAATAAATTCCCAAGAACAGACAATAAACAAACAAAAGAAGCTTAGTGAAGACAGTTGTTTTAACAGTCACTGTAATCAAATCAACATTGGTTTTTATAGAAACATACAAGCAAAGAAGTGAAAGAGAATTGAGAATGAAGTGTGTGTGTGTGTATAGTGTATATATTATATACATAATACATTTTATATATAAATATATAATATATACTAACATATGTAGTAATACATGCAGGGGGCTTCCAGATAGCTCAGTTGGTAAAGAATCCGCCTGCAGTGCAGAAGACCCTGATTCGATTCCTGGGTCGGGAAGATCCCCTGGAGAAGGGATAGGCTACCCACTCCAGTATTCTTGGGCTTCCCTTGTGGCTCAGCTGGTAAAGAATCTACCTCCAATGCAGGAGACCTGGGTTTGATCTCTGGGTTGGGAAGATCTCCTGGAGAAGGGAAAGACTACCCACTCCAGTATTCTGGCCTAGAGAATTTCAAAGACTGTATAGACCACGGGGTCGCAAAGAGTCGGACACAAGTGAGCGCCTTTCACTTTCAGTAATAAATGCAGTATTTTAATTTACTGGGGGAGAATATTGGTTTATTCTATCAGTATGCTTCATGAAGTTTGAGCACAGAGAAGTAGAATGCGAAATACCTAGACAGGTCAACCCCAAAGATGGGAGCTCTTACAGTGGCTTGTTTATATAATAGAGAGAGGGAGCAGGGAGAGAATGACCACGAAGGCATGAAGAACTTTAACACAGTGACCATTACCACTAATATTTGTGGACCAAAAAGTATCTCCAGGGATTGTTCAACTAGATTAGGGACTCTATCACCTGTGTGGGAGGAGAGACCTGAGGGAGCAAGAGGAGAAAAGCCACTAAGAGGGTTGTAAGAAGGGCAAGCATGAAGCAGGTGCTAAAGTCTGGCTTCCCCATGAGAAGAGGAGGAAGGCTTGGCAAAGTGGCAAAGCCTTCCCCTCCACTTTAACCTGCACTGTTTTTCTTCCTTTAACACAGTGGCTCAGACACATGCAAAGTATTAGAACCAATCAACCAATACCAATCAATGAATTCAATGAAGTTGGCAGGATATGAGTTCAACACACAAAAATCAGTTGCATTTCTATACACTGACAGTAAGTTATTCAAGAAGCAAATTTAAAAAAAACAATCTCATTTGCAATAGCATCAAAAAGGATAAAAGACTTCAGTTCACTTCGGTCACTCAGTTGTGTTCGACTCTTTGTGACCTCATGGATTGTAGCACACCAAGCTTCCCTGTACACACCAACTCCCAGAGCTTGCTCAAACTCATGTCCATTGAGTCGGTGATGCCATCCAACCATCTCATCCTCTGTCGTCCCCTTCTCCTCCTGCCTTCAATCTTTCCTAGCATCAGAGTCTTTTCCTCATTGGAAACTGACTGGTTGTCAGTTCTTCGCATCACATGGCCAAAGTATTGGAGTTTCAGCTTCAGCATCAGTCCTTCCAATGAATATTCAGGACTGATTTCCTCGAGGATTGACTGGTTTGCTAGACTTAACCAAGGAGGCAAAAGATGTGTACTATTAAAAACTACATCACACCAATGCAAGGAATTAAAGAAGACACAGACATTGTGTGTTCATGCAGTGGAAGGCTCACTATGGTTAAAACTGAGCCTGAGCTGACTAATACATCACCTGGGTGGATAATATCAGAGGTTAGAGTGTGATGTTATACAACTTGTGTTAATCAACTTTCATTTCACTGCTGGAACAATTCATGCTGGGAATTGTTCCCTCCAGGGAAACCTCTCCCTTTCTCTCCTCCTTTCTTACTCTCTTGGTGTGTTATGGCTCCCATTTCCCCTCTCCACCATCCTTGCTTTTGTTTATTTCCCCCTTCTGGCTTATAATCTTTATTTACTTAAGGTATCCATGTGTGCACGTGTGCATATGTGTGCTCAGTCATTTCTGACTCTTTGTGACCCCATGGACTGGACTCCATGGCAGGCAAAATCTTTACCACTGGTGCCTCCTGGGAAGCTCAAGGCATCTATGACTGATCTTTTTTTTTTTTAACTTTTCCACAGAAAGGGAAAAGATGGAGTTTAAATGGTGTGAGATGCTCAGGGGTAGGAAGACCTGGGAACTGAGAGGAAGAAGAGGAACATTGCTTCCTGGGGTGCACAGGCAGCCAGAGGAGGTATGGCTCTGGATAGGTAAAATTATGTACCAAAGCCATCTCCTAGATGAGTGCTTTCTTATGCCTGAGAACTGGTTTGCCCAGGGAGGGGCAGTCTTCTCCTCAGAAAGAAAGGTTATTTAAGATGTCACAACATCATAATATACAGAAAACAAAAACATGATTAATACACCATGAAGCTAGAGAGAGTGGATGGAGCTGGGATTCAAACTCAGGTCTTCTCACACTAACTTCTTGACCCTAGGAGGTTGCCTGTGTGTGGCAGCATCAGGATCGGTTCACAGCCAGTTCCCTGAAGCTGACTTTGGCTGAGACTGAGCAATTGCCCAGGTGGGCCTGAAGGACAGGTCAGAGTTGGCCAGTAATGAGCACTACTACCATGGGCAGATTAACAACTACGGGACGTTTGTGCTTGTCCATTCAAGAAAATCTCCAAAATGGCTGAACTGGAAGGTAAGAACTACCCAGAACCCGTGTCCATTGGGAACTCTCTTTCCCTAGTATCTGAGGTTTTCTATGGTTTACATGGGGCAGATCCAGGGTTAGAGGAACTCCTGAGGGTCCCCAAGGAGAGAACCATGAAGGCATGGCTTGTGCAAGAAATCTTTAGCAGCTTCAGATCAGCCAAATTTGACATGAGTGGGGAGATGGGGAAGGCAAATTAAGCCAGCTTGTGAAGACTTCCAAAGGGTAGGTTGCTGGCATCTTCTTTTCTATTCTGACTGTAATGAGGATAGATAGTAGGTAGTTTTATAGATGAAAAGAATCAGAACCTGCTGCCAACTGATTCACAGTTAAAGGACCCATGAAATAGTCCTAGTTAGAGAAAGATTGAGCTGAGTTTCAAGGGGGTCATTAGCAGATGCTGTCTGGTATGAGTGGTAGATAATGAAGGGCCTTTAAGTTTTCTTTTGTGATTTTAGACTCAAGTAGAAGAAGTCCAGACAGACAGATAACATTAATTTAAAGGTGCACACATTCATACACACACACATACACCTCACACACACATACACCTCACACTTATATGCAGTGAGACCACCATTCTTACCAACCCAGGTTCTATAGTACCATGGAGGGCCAATCAAGGTTAGACCCACATTGTTTGGACTAGCTGACACAGGCAGCTTGAGAATAACATGTGTTTCTGTCCATCTTCTCTTTTTTGTTATTTTCTGTTATATATTTCTCTTTGACACTTCTCACTTTGTGTAGATAGCATCTATCTGTTCTGCGCTCTATTCGTTTGCTCATTCATTTATTCTAAACACCAAATGAGTTTCTCTTCCTGTTCCAGGACTCATGTTGGAACTGAAAAGACAAGATGTAGTGTTCTTCCATGACTGGGATGCAGTGTTTGGGTCCAGGAATACTCGACTTTCTGCCACGCAGGAGTGGTTCTAATTGGTAGATGCTGTGTTATTTGTCATGTGAAGTGATTTTACTTTGAGCAGGATTGAAAACTGATGACTGAACAATTTTTTAATCATAAAAGTACCACACACACACACACCTGTTTTTATCATCACCAAACTCAGGTATTCTGCCAAACATTGATGAGGATGGCCATTCCACTTTGAAATTGTTAAAAACACTTATAGTTAAATAAACTCAAGTTATAGAAATACTTTTTCTAATGCCAGGATTAACTTGCACGGTTTGGCTGTTCTTCCTTTCCTTTTATTTTGGCATCATAACATGCTTTGGGGTTCTGAAGTGACAGAAGAGTTAGGATATCGATGGCCAATATTTAAGAAGCACTTTATTTTCTGCCAGGCACTGCTCTAAACACTTCTGGTGCATTGCTTCATCTGGTCCTTACTGTTGTGCAATATAAACCTAGTGGCTATACACTGTATTACCTCTGTTTAATGGATGAGGAAACTGAGGCACAGAGGGGTTAACTTGCTTGAGGCCATACATCTAGTAATCGGGCAGAGTTGAGAGTCAAACACATGCTGCTTAGCTCTGAGAGTCCACTTCTTGGCTACACTACATCACAGAGTGAAAGTCAACATTTTGGAAATGAAAAATGGAAAGATTAAAGGGTAAAATAGCCCCCAGGCAGGCAGAATTGAAAAATCTCAAACTCACATGGACAGAAAACTGAAATTAGACTAATTTGACAAATAGGGCTGAAGCTTAGTGGGAACTTATTTTTGTTCATCAAAAGAAAATGCCTCCCTCCCCACCCTACACATGCTTACTACAACTACACACAGTACACAAACCTACATATAATATTTCCATGTATATAAGTCTTTTACAATGATAAAATTTAGAAATTAAGAACAAAACATAAAATTAATCTCAAATTACTAACATAAATGTCATGGGCTAGGGGACGCCTTGGGCTTCCCTGGTAGTTCAGCTGGTAAAGAATCTGCCTGCAATCCAGGAGACCCCAGTTCTATTCCTAGATTGGGAAGATCCCTTGGAGAAGGGATAGGCTACCCACTCCAGTATTCTTGGGCTTCCCTGGTGGCTCAGACTGTAAAGAATCCATGTGCAATGTGGGAGACCTGGGTTTGATCCCTGGATTGGGAAGATTCCCTGGAGGTGGGCATGGCAATCCACTCCAGTATTCTTGCCTGGAAAATCCCATGGACAGAGGAGCCTGACAGGCTACAGTCCATGGGGTTGCAAAGAGTAGGACAAAACTGAGCGACTAAGCACAGCACAGGGGACACCTTGCTGAAACTCAATTCCTGTATCGAGTGTGACAATGGTCCCAAGAGCCACAGAAAGGTCCCTTAGAACACATGCATCTGGACTGCCTTGTGCTCTGTGACTGCTCCGTCCTTCTACCTACCCCCTCCCCTAAGTCTTTGGCAAAACCTACCTTCCCTCAGGAGAGCCAGGGCACTATGTGCCCTCACTTGCTGGGAGGTCTCCATTCTGTATGGAAGTAAACCATTGTTCTTTACTTTGTAACCTACAGGATGAAAGAAAGGCTACTTATGGGGGCACTGAAATGGCATTGTTCCTAAAAATAGGGAAAACCAATGTAACAAAATGAGCTTTTCTCAGGTTCTCATTGGGGCTCGTTTTATTATTTGGCACAGAGTTTTAACAAATTTAGTTATCTGCTTTCTCAATCTATAGCAAAATGGAAGCAGCAAATAAAAAGAAGAGAGAGAGATCTCCACAGGCAAGAAGAGCGAAAACAGTAAAAAAAAAAAAAAAAAAAAAAAAAAAAAAAAAAAAAAAAAAAAAAAAAAAAAGCCAGCTGAAGGCAAGAAAGAACAATATCAATCATGGGGCTACTTAGCGTCAGCTCAAATTGGCCCAACTACAACCGGTCCCCTTATAGAACAATACAATAACTGATGCTCTCAGTGACGACTCTGAGTCATAAAGGAAGGCTTAAATGGTTCCCTTCACTCTACGTAAGATGTCAGAAAATGTGAAATGCAGTTGTCAAAGATATTCAATGAAAATGACTGAAGTAAGAAAAGGTTTCCACATTTGAAGGGCAAGCTTCCTAAACAGGCCCATTCAAAACAGACTAGCTCCTGAGACATCATAATTGTGGAGAATTGTTAGAATTATAATATTTCATCTGCACATGTTATCTTGTGTTAGAATGTAAGGAACTTGAGAGTGGGGACTGGGGGGTATATTTCTGACTTCTGTGATACCTAAAATAGCCTGCCTTTCACAGTGGCAACCACATGTTGTCATCGTCATAATCACACTCAAGTGTCCTCAGAACAAGCCTGCAGACTGGTCCTGTGCTTACCCCTACTCTGTGGCTCTATGAGCGCCCTCCTGGCCAGGCAGGACTACACTTCCCAGAATTCCCTTCACAGAGTGTTTCCTCTTGGGATGGGTCATGGGTTTTGAGGGTTGAAGTGAAGGAGGGCCTGCCATTTTCTTTTTACACTCCCACCTAGCACTTGGCCTAGGGGAGCCTGAGGGGTCTTGTGGCTGCTGTGCCTTCCCCTGGACCTTCTGCCTGCTCTGCTATTTCCTGGGGTCAGGCGTGTGTTTAGCTGTGTAATGAAGGGGGACAACTTCTCCTGCCAGACATCCACTTTATTGAAGTTGGAGGCGGCTTAAACGGATATGGGTTCAAGCTGGTTCTGGCAGATTCCTGTTCATGTCCAAGTCTTCCAACTCATCTCTGTTCTTCTCTACATGCATCTGTCTGCCTACTCTGCAGATCTCAAGTAATAGCACTGGAAAGGAAGGCAAGGGCTTTGCAGAAATGGTTTACCCAGGTACCATGACTGAGTAACACCAAATCCTTGATATAAAGGTGGATAGATAAAACTCCTTGTGTGGTTCTGCCTCTTTTGAGTCCTAATAGTCCCCATTTTACAGATGAGGAAAGTGAGGCTCAGGGAGCATCAGTAACTTGTGTGAGGCCACAAAGCAAGTGAAGGGGGAGAGGCAGTCTTAGAATTCAATCTGACTCCAGTGCTTCTGTTCTTACTCATTACACTATAGGGTCTTTCTGATAAAAAATTCATTAAATGTACAAATCTAAATAAATAAAACTTTGAAAGTGGTAGGAGCTTCCAAGTCAGGAAGTTATTTCATTTTCTTGAGCACTTACTTGGTGCCCAGAGAGCCCAGTCCTGGCACTGGGTAAACCATCCACTCTAGAATCTAGTTTATGAACTATCACCAAGGGCCCTTTCAGTCTCATCTATGATTAAATAACCACCAGTCAAATCTAGCTAGAGCTGTAAGCATGGCTTTCTCCTCCTTTGGAAACACTTTTAGAAGCATTCTCACAGACACAACTGTCTAGTAGAATGTGAAGGCAAAGATAAACAGGCACACATTAGTGTCAGAAAGGGCTCTGGGGCAGTGATTTTATTTTCCATTCAATGTGCTTCAGTTAGTGAAATACATGACTAGTCATTTCTACTTAAAGTAACAATAGAGAAGATTAATCCAGACATGCCGTATCTTCTGAATAGAAGCATGCAATTTGCATACACCAGTGTTGCTAAACTCTAAAAAACAACTTGACATTTACTTAGGATTTCTCAGTGGAGATGTACCTCCCTTATCCTACTATGAGAACTAATGTCAAGGTAAATGCTCTAATCTGGCTGTCAGAATATCTCAGGTCTTGTCCTGGATGTACCATTAATAGCTGTGTAACCCTAGGTAAACAAATTCCCTTCTCTGGTCCTTGATTGGCACGTTATGAAAGGAGGGTCTCTAAATTACATCCATGGGCCTTTCTGAGTCTTTGCAACATCTTCCAAGTTGGCTGATCATTAGCATTTGCCATCTAGGTGTAGGACAATCAAATGAGATCTTAAAGTGTTACAACATATGCTCCTTCCAGAAAGTATGTAAAAATCAAATAAAAACAATTTGGCCATGTGTAAATTTGATCCCAATGTGATAAGAGTACTAACTCTTTGAGTAGACCTGACTCTTTTAAGGACTGCTCCCTCACCAGGAGATCTTGCAAAAAAATTTTTTTTTTTTGAAAACTGAGTAAAATCTGATGTGATTAGTTCCTGAACCTCAAGGAAGGCCCAGGAAGGGCAAGATATAAAAGAGATGTCTGGGGACTTCCCTGGTGGTCCAGTGGTTGGGACCCTGTGCTTCCAGTGCAGGGGGTATGGGTTCCATCCCTGGTCAGGGAACTGAGATCTCACATGCCACGTGATTCAGTCAAGAAAAAAAGAAAGAAAGAATTTGTCTTGACTACTGGATTTTTTTGGCTCCCCTAATATTTTATGCCGAAGGCCAGTGCCTCATTTGCCTTTTCTGAGTCTCAGTTCTCCACATCTTCCAAATCTGTATTCCCAGTCCTTTTCCACTTCCATTGGTGACCCTGAAGTCAACATAGCTCTCTCCACCTCTCTCTCTGTCTGCCCCCCCCACCACGTCTCTTCATCTTCAAATACACCAAGTTCTCCTTGAAAGTTGTTCAATTCTGTTACCTCTTTCAGCCTTTGCCAGACGAGGTAGTGACTGTTTCAAGAACAGAACACAGAGCAAATCATGTTATGATTATCACACCTACAAGAGGCTACCCACTGCAAGATGATTGCCAAGCCCCAGCAGATAACTTGCTTGTCTCAAGCAGTATTTGTAAAACTATTTTTATGGTCCCTTGGAGAAATGACTCTGTCCTATAAAAGACCATGATGCTGGGAAAGATTGAAGGCAGGAGGAGAAGTGGATGACAGAGGACAAGATGGTTGGATGACATCACTGACTCAATGGACATGAGTTTGAGCAAGCTCCAGGAGATGGTGAAGGACAGGGAGGCCTGGAGTGCTGCAGTCCTTGGGTTGCAGAGAGGTGGACATGACTGAGGGACTGAACAGCAGCAAATTCATCAAACAAATGATCTGGAGGTAATTTAGAGACCCTATGATTCTTACTTAATTTCCAGTATTCCATCTGGAAAATTGAAATGAATAGTCCCTTGTGAAGCCAGGAAATCTGAATGACAACTTCCTGTTCTGAGTTACAATGCTTTCAATTCTGTGCTCCGATTAAACCTATGTGATAAACTTCATACTGAAACAAAGCAGAGATCTATAGTCTTTGCCCCCCACCCCCATGTCCTCTGCCTGCCTTTGCCTGTGGAAAACTTTAGTCAAAGAACAAACTTAATCAGAGAAATGAGAGCATACAAAAACAAAGGAAAACAGTAAAAGGAGACCCAAATAATAATAAAGTTCAGTTCAGTTGCTCAGTCATGTCCGACTCTTTGCGACCCCATGATTCGCAGCACGCCAGGCCTCCCTGTCCATCACCAACTCCCGGAGTTTACTCAAACCCATGTCCATCGAGTCGGTGATGCCATCCAACCATCTCATCCTCTGTCATTCCCTTCTTGTCCTGCCCCCAATCCCTCCCAGCATCAGGGTCTTTTCCAATGAGTCAACTCTTCGCATCAGGTGGCCAAAGTATTTGAGTTTCAGCTTCAGCATCAGTCCTTCCAATGAACACCCAGGACTGATCTCCTTTAGGATGGACTGGTTGGATCTCCTTGCAGTCCAAGGGACTCTCAAGAGTCTTCTCCAACACCACAGTTCTAAAGCATCAATTTTTCGGTGCTCAGCTTTCTTCACAGTCCAACTCTCACATCCACACGACCACTGGAACAACCATAGCCTTGATCAGATTGACCTTTGTTGGCAAAGTAATGTCTCTGCTTTTTAATATGCTATCAAGGTTGGTCATAACTTTCCTTCCAAGGAGTAAGTGTATTTTAATTTCATGGCTGCAATCACCATCTGCAGTGATTTTGGAGCCCCCCCAAAATAAGTCTGACACTGTTCCCCCTGTTTCCCCATCTATCTCCCATGAAGTGATGGGACCAGATGCCATGATCTTAGTTTTCTGAATGTTAAGCTTTAAGCCAACTTTTTCACTCTCCTCTTTCACTTTCATCAAGAGGCTTTTTAGTTCCTCTCCACTTTCTGCCATAAGGGTGGTGTCATCTGCATATCTGAGGTTACTGATATTTCTCCCAGCAATCTTGATTCCAGCTTGTGCTTCTTCCAGCCCAGCGTTTCTCATGATGTACTCTGCATATAAGTTAAATAAGCAGGGTGACAATATATAGCCTTGACATACTCCTTTTCCTATTTGGAACCAGTCTATTGTTCCAAAAGTCAAGGACCTTTAGTTCCTTCTCAAGAACTATAGATAAGATTCTGAGCTTATCTGTGAGATGTCTTATAGATATTAAAACCTCAGGTGGGAGAAGTTAAGTACATGATGACCAAACTATACCTACGATATGAGCTGCTACAATTCTGAGAAGTGGCTTCAGAGGAATGGGAACAAATGGACCCTGGAACTGAAGATTAACTGTACCTAAAACAATCAAGATGATGCTGGTCAGCCCACTGATGACCAATTTGAAGATGACTGTCAGAGCTGACTGTGCTGTTTCTGCATGCAATCTCCCCCCAGTCCCTACAAGTCACTGGAATCTGAAATAAAACAAAAAATTCCTTTCCACCAACCGGGCCTGTTTATTAGCTTTTGAGCAGTGAGCGGCTAGACCCTACCACATTCTTTTGATAACAATATCATCCAAACTTACCTTTTTTTAAAAAATGCATTTGCTTTCTGAACATATAACACTTACAATCTCACTGCTCAATGGAAAATGAAAACACATGTGTTAAAGCAAGGTCAGCTCAAGAAACTTGCCAGCAAGCTAGTGGAAACCCAAGGACCCTGCAGTTACCATGGTCATTGAATGAAGAAATTGACTCAGAGGAAGGTAGTCATGAAGACCTGGGAAGGATTCAGTGAGAGAGGAGATGTGGTAGAAGTACTCACATAACTTTCACATGGTTGGGGCCCTGGCCAGAACCTGAGAGAGGGGATCCCCAGGAAAGTCTCTAGAAGATAGGACTGTGATTCCATGAATAGGGCAGACTCACAGAGGATGAGATGGCTTTTCCCATCACACACAATGTCAGTGGCTGCTGACAAATTAGCATCAAGTTCAAGAGGAAACAAAAATTACCCCACTATTGGCCATTATTGCAGCAGAAAAAATGACACCTGAGGAGTTTACAAGGCCAGGTGGCAAAACAATGTCTACAACAGGTGAAAACTGACAACATTATTAGCTGTTATGGATGTAGAACCCTTATTCCTGATGGAATATAAACCCACAGGGTTTGTACATATTTATGTACATTATTTTGATTGTGGTAGTTGCTCCATAGGTGTATGAAAGAGTTTGTCACTGAGTCTTGTCTGACTCTTTGCGACCCCATGGACTGTAGCCTGCCAGGCTCCTCTGTCCATGGATTTCTCCAGGCAAGAATACTGGAGTGGGTAGGCATTCCCTTCTCCAGGGGATCTTCCTGACCCAGGGATCAAACCCAGGTCTTCTGCACTGCAGGTGAATTCTCTACCACTGTGCCACTTCAGAAGCCCATTATGTATACACACATCAAAATTTGTCAAATTGTACACTACATGTGCCATTTTTCATGTAACAAATATACCTCAATAAAGCCACACACACATGCACACACACACACACACAAAACCCCACAGATTGGATAAAAAAAAATGTAACTTTTGTTGATCAGAGGTAGCTCCTAAGGATACCCCTCAATTCTAGGGAAAGGAAGAACAAAATTAGCACCCGGTCTCATCTCGGCCTTTCCTCCAAAACCATTAGACAGGATTTTTCTTAAATGAAAAAAATTTGTTTGTCTCTTTGACATTTGGTTGAAATATTGAAAATAAAGTACACCTAGCAGACAGTGATTGACACGTTCAGTTCTCCATTTCTGTCGGGAAATAAAGACAGGCGCTTCACTACAGAGTGTGATTTATAGCAAGGAGAACATGAGAAAGTGTGTTGTCTTCTTAGTAAAGTTAAAGGCCTCTTCCAATTATCAGAAAACAGAGCCAATTTCTGAAGAGTCAGGGACAGGAAGCAGTGTTTGCAAACACCATGTCCCCAGGAAGAGTGGAAGGCAACGTGTTGGGAGCTGTGGCTGTCCCATGGTTTTACAAACCAGAAGGACCATCACAGACAAGACACACAGCACAGAAAAGGGAGCAGAAGAGAACTGTAGTTCCCATATTCCATCAAAACTGAGAATCCAAGCAGGTCACCATGCTTTTTCTTAAAGCAAAGCTAAAGTACCTTAAGTTTGAAAAAGGTTGTTTTTGTCCACGTGTAAGTATCCTCACTCAACTAGTTCATTTACAAGCACTTACTGAACTGTCTGTTGGATGTGAAGAACACAGACGGGGTAATAGAGATAAGTGGAACACATCCTTGACAACTTAGAACTTATATGCTCACTGGTGAGACAGAGGAATAAGCAATTAAAAGACAACTTACTGGATGGTGAAACAGAGTCACATATAAGGCACAATAGGAGAAATGACTCTAGTTGGAGAAATCCAAATATGCTTGGCATGAAAGATGACCTTTGATCACTGACTCAAGGATGAGTCAGAAAGAATCAAGAAGATATATTGATATAGTCCCAGCACATGAAAAAGCACTGGGTTGACATATGGAGGCTTAGGTGTGAACTATGTGTTGATATGATAGTCACTCAATCGTTTCTGACTCTTTGCGACCCCATGGACTGTAGCCTACCAGTCTCCTCTGTTCTTGGAATTCTCCAGGCAAGAATACTGGAATGGGTAGCCATTCCTTTCTCCAGGGGATCTTCCTGACCCAGGGATTGAACTCAAGTCTCCTGCATTGCAGGCAGATTCTTTACTGTCTGAGTCTCATAGGCATGTGTTATGTGTGGGTTAATGCAAAACAAATGAAATGTGATGAACGATAGGGAGTTCTTTTGTTCTGTTTGTCAAGTGAAACGAATGGTAAGTAAGAGGTTTCTTTTTGACGTGGAGGGCACCAGGATCTGGAGGTGCAACAGAGAATTTCAAGGGCAACCACCTGGGTAGACCAGGGCATGGCGTGACACCAAACAATGGGCCAGAGACTGCAACAAATGCCCCGTCACCCCACAGAACAATATGGTTCATCCAGACATGGGGGACCAGAAATGGGATAATTTGACAACCAAGTGCCCAGCTCAGCAGCTTTATCCAGAAAAGACACTGCTCATGCATGAAACTGCCCTTCTCGTACTGCCTATAACTATAGTTCTCAAGTCCTCAGGCTACCCCTCAAGATTATGACCTCAATATCAGATGATTTCAGAAGAATCTACTCATCTGACTTGGTGAACAAATTCTAGATTCAGATAGACACTTTATTGTTCAAAGATGAAAAAAATAGAAACAAAATAATATGGGACCTATGAAAAGATCCTAAACACAGATGGATAGGATAATACTTACAAAGCAATAGAAGGATATTTTTTAAAAAGATTTACTGCAGGAAACAGACATAAATTTTAGACATTTGTCTTGTATTGTCAACAATGTTAAAACAAAAGACAACACAGTGAGATCAAAAGGCAGCTGCCAAGAGGGAGTTATAAAAAGGCAACTCGATGAGATAAGCAGAGAATGTTACTTTTAAATAAGGGAAAAGGGATTTTTTTTAATGTATAAAAAATAAAAGAATCAACAGTACAAAAAAAAAAAAAACACATTAGCAATGTGGAGGACAGTTCTGAGGAGAGAAAAAGGAAAAACAGAAATCATAAAAAGGACGATACCACAAATAGATAGCAGAAAAAAGAGATCCAAAATACAGTTTAATGGTATAGTCAATGGAAGAAATAAGACAAACAGAGCAGAAGCAAATGCCAATGATTAAATAAAAGAAAAATCTCTTTTCACCAAAGACCTGAGCTGCAGAACAAAGGCTTCAATGGATATTAAAGTTCCCACCAGATACAGGTGCATCCTGAATTTAAGGGGAAATAAGACAGATTTAACAGGTGATCTGCCTTTCTATTTTCTAAAAATAAGCTAACTTCAAAATTATCCATTGAGACTTTAATGCCAATGGTAATTGGCCAAGTTATGGAGGCCAAGGGGTGAGATCGAAGTACTCTTTATGTCCAGTTTTCGTTAAGTCCTTCACATTACAAGAGACAGAAGCCCTGAGGAAGAGGAAGAATTGTGCTTGCTCCCTAGTATTTCTCCCGCAGACCCTCCCAGGACTCTCCTCAACTTGGTGATGTAGATGAGATTTGTGGTGCCAGAAGGTGTGGAAGAGTTGACCCCATTAATCATGTCCTCCTTCTTGAAGTATTTTTATAACTTGGCTTCTGGGAGCTGTTACTCTGGTGATGTTCCTCCTATTTCACTGGCTATTTCTAAATCTTCTCTACTGCTTCCCTCTTTTCTTTTTAACCTTTAACCTTTGAAGTTCCCTAAGGCTAAGTCCTTGGACCATCTTTCTTCTCCCTCATCACTTATTCCCACTCCCCGGTGATCCCATCTAACCCTGTGATTTTAGACTTATTTATAACCTGGTGATCTCCTGGTCCATATCTCTAGCTTCAATACCTCCCTTAGTTATCCAGTTGCTTTCTTACTGAAGCCTAATGTGTTTAAACCTGAGTGCTTGATTTCCTGCCACCCCTCATCCATTTTCCCTCCACCGGCCTCCCTACCTCGGTTCATGGTAACACCATTCATCTGGTTTTATTGACACCAGGAGCATCCTCATCACCTCAGTGTGGTCTGTGAGCAAACACCGTCAGCTCTACCTTCAGTGTGGTTTGTGAACAGCCACCATCAGCTCTACCTTCAAGGTTTGTCTTGAATCCACTCACTTCTCTAGAGCTTTCCACCAGTGCCATTCTGTCCAGTGGACCACTGTCTTTCTTGGACCTCTGCCGTGGCCTCCTCATAGAACTCTCTGCTTCCATTTCTGCTTGTTCTCATTTCTTCACCCAGGAATCAGAGTGATCCAGATAAGAGATGAATTGGCTCATATCCCTCCCTGCTGTTCACTGTCCAGTGAGGCTCAACCTACTTAGATCAACCGCAGAGTCTGACTGTGACCTGAGAGGCCCTCAGCTCACCTGTCCAGCCTCATCTCCTACCCCACGCCCCATCACTCACCAGGCTCAGCCATACTGGCCTCCTCTGTGTTCCTTGAATAACCCACACACCCTCCCACCTTTGGACTTTCACACGTGGCGAGTCTTCCTCCCCCAGAAGGGTCTGCCTGCCTCGTTCAGGTCTCTGCTTCAACCTCACTGCCTCAAAGTGGCCTCCTTAACCATTAAAAAAAAAAAAAAAAAAAGTACCCAGTCCCTGATACTCTTTACAACCTTACTCTGCTTTATTTTTCTTCAGAGCATATATCACTACCTGACAATGATTTTTCAGTCATTTAAATCTTTATTAGTCTCTCCTATAAAAACATGAAATCTTAAGGGCAGAGAATATACCTTCCTTCACTCACTGCTGTATCCCCAGTGTCTAGCACATAGTAGGTGCTCAATAAACACTGGTGGAATGTTTGAATGAATGAGTGAATGAATGCCTGGTTCTATTTTAAGAGAGTTGAGGGAAGAAATACCCATGGAACCCAAGGACAGTACACAGGAAAACACCGGCCATCTGAAAATGTTACATGAGTTTTGGAACAAATGGAGAAATATTAAGGCGAGGGCAGGCTGGGGTGGAAAAAAGCAAGCTATTTTTTTTTTTTTTAAAGAAAGTGTTTTACAGTGCCTTGTTGAAAGGAAAGAGGGTAAAACAAGAACAAAGAATAAGACTATTGGGCTAAAATTCTTCTTAAAAGAGTAGGAACCCTGAAGTGGGAATGCATATAATATAATCAGGGTAAAACACATTATGAGAAAGCAGGGAGGAGAAAGAGGAGATACAAAAGAATAAAACTACAACCCTATTGTGTCTACAAAAAACCGTGATTTCTTTAACTGAATGTTCGTGTAAATGGTTTTGGTTTTCCTGGAGGTAGGAAAGGAATTGCAAATATTGTATGTACACTATGGAAATTCGTTTTGCAATTTTTGAAAAGCCTGTGAGAAGTGAATGCAAGAATAGATGTGAAAGTATAAAGGGTTCTGCAAATGAAAGGTATTGTCATGAAAAGAATAAAAAGCAACACTGTCAGGATGTGAGAGTTAACTTTGGGGAGCCTGCTTTGAATTCCAAGTAGCTCGGGATCGGGGCCGTGAACAAACCCAAAACTCCTGTTGCTGGATGAGTGAGGCAGTCAGTGATGACTTTCCGATGGAGCTGCTGCTAGTGGGAGGTGGGCAAGGAAGAGAAGGAACTGTACCCCCGAGAGAAGCCTTGGCCCTTCAGAATGCTCAGAGCTAATCCAGCTTACAATATAAATACCTTTTCCGTGCCTCTAAGGAAGGAAGGCACCCCCTTGGCAGTAACGGTTGTGAACCACACAGGTGAGCAGATGCAGGCTGGTGGACTCAGGGATGTGACTCAGAAAATGCCTGAACAGGGAGACAGTGTTCCTGAATGACTGGCAAATGACAGTGACAGCTCCTGCCAGAAGGACGACTTCTGTCCTTGATCTAAACGCCCTCGTCCTAGATAATAGGGGAGAGCTGTCCTTCCTGCCTTCTTCCTTGAGTTTTGGCATTGAACTCCGAAAGGCACAGCCTGTAGCCCTGCTGGAAACGGAGCCTGAGAGCTTTACAGCAGTGGCGTAGGCACTTTGAAGAAGGGCTCTTCAAGTCTGCTTCTGAAATCCTGCAACGCCAATGTCAACCATCCATCCGCTTGTCCATCACGTGCATCTTTAAAGCAATCTAGAGGTGGAGCTGAGATAGAAGCACCAGTCTTGATGCTCTCCATGCTGGAGAAAAGGAACCATCCTTTACCCAACAGGGGACACTCCCTGCCAAGGATCAGGGCTGGGACAACCAGAGAAGTCCCAGCCTTGGCCATCTGTTGGCATTTTCCTTCCCCTTGTGTCTGAAAGCAGCACCCCGGGCAGCCTCTCTAATGGGATACGGGGTGATGCCTCCCTCCTCAGTATCACTTCCCACATCCCAATGCAGATATCTATGTCCCCCCACACTCATGCAAGTCCAGCCTCCCAGCCACCAGTGGAGGCTGGAGATGGAAGCTGCCCTCTGGAGGAACACTGGGTAACCTTGTGTCTCATCCAAACTCTCTGGGCCAGTGCTACAGACACCGCCCCACCGATGTCCTTGTCCCATGCTGGGCGCCTTTTCTGGACACGTTTCTAGGATGAGCAAGTGAAACAGCAGTCACACCTCCACTTGGGTGCAGAGACAACACCAACCGCTTCCTCTGGCCAGCTTTCCAGCCCAAGAGCAGAAGCCTCCCCAACTCTGCCTAGGAATGAAAACTGGGGGGCCAAGCAAAACGCTCTCTTTCCTTGTGTCCTAGGATTCTCCTGGAGACCTGCCAGGAATCTCTCCAGGGCTGGAAATAAAAAAAAAAACCAGCCAGTTTTAGATTAAAAGGGCAGGTCATATTCCTGCTGCAAAGTTTATATAGTTCTTTTAGATGCCTGGGGCAGGAGAGAAGAAGGGTCAGCTTGGTATCTGTTCCCTTCTCTCAAATATCTCAGCAATTTGAAGCCTGTATTAATCAGTGTTCTGCCCGTAGTCCGAGTCCCCGGTCGGGAAAGAAGACTCCTCGAAACAATGCAACTCGCAATAGGGGAATTTATTACTGACTCGAGCCAGGGCCTCCCGCCCTCACCAAGTGTGTGAGGATGAAAAGGTCCCGAGTCCCAGTTCTCTCGGGTATTTATTAGGTCAAAAAAGCAGCAGGTAGTTGGCACAAGCGGATTGGTTACACGGTAGGTAGTTGGTGCAAGCGGATTGGTTACACAGTTGCAAGGTAATTTTTGTTGGCCCAACGTGGGGCTTTCAGCTTTCCCCTGATAGGTTCCCTTTTTCTTGCTAGGCATATGTTGATTGGCTGGCTCCAGGAGGCCTGATAATTGTGTTACCCCAGGAAACCAGGCCTACTCCTAATCTAGGCTACCTGTCATGGCATTAGCCGTGACAGCCTCACAGTCAGCGTAGGTTAGGTTATGCAGCAGTAACAACAACAAAAACCCTCAAATTTCATTAGGTTCAAACAGTAAAAGTGTATTTTGTGCTCATGCTTAGTGTCCACTGAATAGGGCTCCACTCACTGGAGTCACTTAGGAACCCAGGCTAATGGAGGAGCCAGTACACTAAACGGTATCAAAAGGGGAAGAAGATCTGCAGAGGATCTTTCAGCAGTTAAATGCTTCAGTCTAAAAGTGACACATGTCACTTCTGTTCACAGTGTATCGGTCAGAACTATTAACTTAGATGTTTCCAATCAGAGGGGTTAGGCGCTGCAATCCTAGCCAGCTCTGGAAGTAATGAGAACCAGAAATGTTTGGGGAACAGCAGTAACGGTGACACGTGACGTGAGGCTAGGAAGCCAGCTCCTGGATGCCAGCACTCCAGGAAAAAGACTCCCCCCCCCCCACTTTGTTCCGAGCTCAGAAACAGGCCCTCCATAGTCTTTTGCTATTAAATTTGAAGCCAGGAGAGGCCCTGTGAAGATCCTAGTGGCAGGGTCACAAGAGAGAGTGGTGGCCTGAGGGCCTTCTGGAGGAGAGGGTCTGTTACTCTCTGGTGACATTTATTGAACAACATTTACTATGACGGATGGCTCCTGGAAGCATGACATTTAAGTGTTTATCGATCCCATAGTACACTGGACAGGATCCAGGAGATGCTCTGAACCGGGCTCAGCGCCAGGATGGCCAGCTGCACCGTATCAACCAGGGCAGACAGATGCCCCAGAATCCAGCCCGCTAAGGACACAGCATCTTCTTTAGCCCTGCAGACACGTGTGAAACCTTAAAGTTCATCTCTCCCCACATAAAGGCCAGGCTGCATCAGCCCAGAAGGATGATCCTGTGAGCAGTTCTTCTCTTGTTTCCTTCAAATTCACACCAAGGGTTTCTTTCCTTGCTCACTTTTCAACTGTGCGGTGAATGTCAGTGGTAATGGGGACAATGCCTTCTATCCAGTGCCTCCCGTGTCACTTTCCCATGGCTGAGAGCATGTGCCAACTCCAGCCTCCTTGCTGGAGCTTTCCCCTTGCTCCTCCGGAGCCTCTGGGAACCAGGGCCTCACTGCTAACAAATTCTCTCTTCTTTCTAAGTTATGCCAAGGACTCAAGGAAGCCAGAATGTGAATGTGACAATTAAATAGGTACAGTGGACCGTGGGGTTCTAAAGCCAGGGTGATTTGGGGACAGGAAAATGAGGAGCTCTGCAGAACTGAGGCTGAGAGGGTAGAGTCACCTTGAGATCTCTTGTGAGTCAGGGCAAAGCCCTTGAGAGAAGAGGCTGGAGCCGGACAAGAGTCACCCATGGACCCACAGGGAGACTTTGAAAGGTGTCATATACGGATCAGCCAGCATCATGGGTCAGACCCTGGGAACCATGCCAAAGCCAGCCTGGTCACCTCACAGCGAGGAAACACAGGCAGAAGGTAGCACTGTGCCCTTCTCAAGATCACGCAGCCAGCCAGTTGTGGGCAGAACAGCACCCTTGGCACTGCTGCCGAGTGGGAGCGGATGCCGTGGACACCAGGCAGCCCAGATGCAGCCTCTTCTTCTCTGGACTTGGAAGTGCCTGAAGCTAGCAGCTCCAAGGTCACTGCTCAGATTCTTGAGGATTCTGAAGAAAAAGGCTACAGGTGCTCAGGGGCAGGGAGGAACAAAGGTAAAGATGCAAGTTGTTCTCTCTATAAGATTAAGAAACACCAATACAGTATATCAACGCATATATATGGAATTTAGAAAGATGGTAACGATGACCCTATATGCAAGACAGCCGAAGAGACACAGATGTAAAGAACAGACTTTTGGACTCTGTGGGAGAAGGCAAGGGTGGGATGCTATGAGAGAATAGCATTGAAACATGTATATTACCATATGCAAAACAGATGATGAGTGCAAGTTCAGTGCATGAAGCAGGGCGCTCAATGTTGGTGCTCTGGGACAACCCAGAGGAATGAGGTGGGGAGGGAGGTGGGAGGGGAGTTCGGGATGGGGGTACACATGTGCACCCGTGGCTGATTCATGTCAGTGTATGGCAAAACCACCACAATTTTGTAAGGTAATTAGCCTCCAATGAAAATAAATAAATTAATTTTAAAAAAAGATTAAGCATACCTTGATCCACCATTCTGGCTCTCAAGGGTGCTTCCATGGAAATGGGGTTTTACTGCTCACATAGGTTGATAATAAATAGTGAAGTCCCAATTTTTGACCTTGTAAACCTCTACCTGTAATACTACATTTGTAAGGACTCTTGGAGTTGTGACACACATGCACAAATCAAATAGATTAAGGAGGGGAGAAGGGAATCACCGGCAAAATAACTGAGAAGTCAAAGACATAGGGTGCCTTGGGTGTCAACTCAATTGCTGGCATCAGGACAATTCCTCTCCCTTCTATATATCTCTGTCTCTCTCAATATCTCCCTCTCTCTCTGTTTTCCTTTGTTTTCCCCTCCTTCTTATGAAGCGGAAACACGGCTGTCGACAGGACAGGCTACTCCTTCCTAAAAACTCTAGCACTGCCCTGCCCTTACCCCACAGTCCTAGAAAACTTGGCATGATTACCCTCCTGGGCTCGGCCTTGGTCCTTTGTCCATCCCAAAGTGAAAGTGTTAGTCGCTCAGTCGTGTTTGACTCTTTGTGACAGGTTCCTCTGTCCATGGAATTGTCCGAGCAAGAATACTGGAGTGGGTTACCATTTCCTCCTCCAGGAGATTTTCCTGATCCAGGGATTGAGCTCAGGTCTCCTGCACTGCAGGCGGATTCTTTACCGGCTGAGCCACCAGGGAAGCCCATGTCCATCCCAAGCCAACAACTGTGGTCAGTCAGTGAGGACAGCTGACCAGCCAGCTCAATCTGGAGCTGGGTGTTAGGGCTCAGCCTCTCTGCATGAGAAAAGAAAATAAGTCTGCTCCTTCCCAGAGGGAGAACAGACAGGTAGACAGACAGAAACACCAGCCACCCACTCCCAATGCCTGCTGACCATCCGTAGAACTCATCTGTGAAACTCCTGCTGCATCTTGGTCCCTCCCTAGGCAGCCACGAGTTACTATTAAAGGTCTGTTTCGTTTAATTCAGTGAGTCTATTGTTGGGTCTGAAGAGGTTGAACCCAAATAAAACACACACTGTCCCCTCCCTAGCTCCTCTTTTGTGCTCCATGGTGGTCAAAAAACAAATGAAAGGGTGAGTTTCACACATGTGGTGATCCATGTGTCTGCTCCCTGGGAGTGTGATTCTAGTCACTTTAGAGGGAGGTGCAGGGGAACTTCTCTGGTGGTCCAGGGGTTTAGACTCTGCACTCCCAACCCAGGAGACCTGGGTTCAATCCCAGGTCAGGGGACTAGATCTCACATGCTGCAACTCAGAGTTCAAATGCCACAATTAAAGATCCTTCATGCTGCAACTAAGACCTGATGCAGCCAAATAAATACATAAATAATATTTAACAAGAAAAAGAAGGAGGAGATGTAGGATCTATGCTAACTACTCACTATGGAGCTCAACTGAGGTTTTTAAAACCTTCAAGGTCTTCGCAAAATACAGTTGCTTTGTCCAACTTTGCGACATTCAAATTAAAACCTCTGTTTACCTACTTGTTTACCAAAACCGTAGCAAATGAGATTAACATTAAAAAAAGGAAAAGACAACAAGATAATTAAGTCTGATTGCTCCAAAGCAGGTTGGTGACAGCCCTGGAAACGTGACAACACTAATTGACTGGAGCTATTTCCCACACAGTTAATTGCAATTGGTCATTGAAAGCCCTTGAAATTCTCTCAGGTCCCCTTGGCTGAAGTGTGGAGAAGGGATTTAGAAGTGTGAAGGAGACGGGGGCTTGGAAAGGGACCTACCAGGGATGTCTGGTGCTTCCTCTCCTAGAGTGCTGTTAATGTCAGTGTTGTCAACTCTTGTCACTCCCTTGGACCAGGGTCCCATGGGCACTGAGATGGCTATGGTCACTGAGGATGCAGAGGCTTTGCCAGAGAGGGGTAGGTGATCAGACCTTCTCTGATCTCCCCCAACTTTGACTAAATGTTGACCATGCTCGAGTCCTCTGCTGGAAATTGCAAGGACACACCTCTTTAAGTTGCTTGAACTGACCTGCAGTGGGTAACTTTAAAAATGGCAGAACAGACGTATATGTATGGCTGAGTCCCTTTGCTCTCTGCCTGAAACTATTTCAACATTGTTAATCGGCTATCCTCCAATATGAAATAAAAATTTTAAATGACAGAATGAAATGCAGTGGGCTGCCAGTAGCAGAATGCTGGTTATAGGCAGGGAAAGATGGATTAACCAAGCAGGGAGGAAGAGCAGGAGAATCAAGGAACACTTAATGAGGAAGAGCCCTATAAGTAAGTTCTTGAAGAATAAGATTTAGATGCATGGAGGCGAGGAGGGGGAGATCTGCCTGAGCAGAGAGAGAGTAGGGTTAAGGGAATTGACAACTTGTGAGCAAAGCTGGAGTGCTCTGTCCATTGAAGGTGTGCTCCACTCATCTAGTGCCAGGGAACAGAAGCCCCATCCTGGTTACTGGCAGGACTCTCATGGGAATCTTGCAGGAACCCGGGGCTCCCCAGGCTGCGGGGGCAGACGTGTTTCAGGGCACAAAACAGCTTGTAATCCAGTCTCCCTGAAGCTCTTTCAATGGAGCTTCTTCTGATCTTTACCCTCTGCTGACTGTTAATACACTCAGCTCTCCTCTGCCTCTGGACCCCTCCCTGGAACCCTGGGCTTCAGCTGGTTGCCCATCAGCCTCACAATTTCAGCATACCCATGGCTTCTGCCTCCCCACATCTCTGCCTCTTGAAAGCTGGGTACTATCCTCTCTCTGTGTACTTCTTTTTTTTTCCCACTTCTTTTTTTTTTCCACTTTGACTCCCCGCAGCAATAAATGATTTCCTACCTACATATCCAGCTGAAATCCTCACAAAGGTGAACCTCATTAGCCTTGGACATATGACAAATACCTGTTGCCAATAAGATTTTGATCATGTGTCCAGTACTCGTCAAAGTAGACACACGTGGAACAGTGTGTGGACATCCGACAGTAATTCACTGGAGCCATTTGCTTGAACAAGCAGCTATGGGAAAGGACTTCTCAGAAGGGGTTTGGGGTAGTGGGTATATAGTAAGACAAAAACAAGCTGATGGTTACCAAAAGGGGAAGGGGGAGGGATAAATTAAGAGTATGGGATCAGCTGATACAAACTACTATATATGAAATGAAAGAGCCAACAAGGTCCTACTGGGTAGCACAGGGAACTATATTCAATATCTTGGAATAAACTATTATGGAAAAGAATCTGAAAAAGAATGTATATACTTTGTTGTACACCTGAAAGTAACACCATGTGGTAAATCAACTACATGCCTGTGTGTGCTAAATTGCCTCTGTTGTGTCCAACTCTGTGTGACCCTATGGACTGCAGGCCTCCAATCTCCTCTGTCCATGTGATTCACCAGGCATGAACACTGGAGTGGGTTCCCATGCCCTCCTCTGGGGGATCTGCCCAACCCAGGGATGGAACCCGAGTCTTTTAAGTCTACCTGCACTGGCAGGCAGGTTCTTTAACACTAGTGCCTCCTGTGAAGCCCTAAGTAACTATGCGCTTAGTCGCCCAGTCGTGTACGACTCTGCAACACCATGGACTGTAGCCTGCCAGGCTCCTCTATCCATGTGGATTCTTCAGGCAAGAATACTGGAGTGGGTTGCCACTTTCTTCTCCAGGGGATCTTCCTAACCCAAGGATCGAACCCAGGTCTCCCACATTGCAGGCGGCTTCTTTACCATCTGAGCCACCAGGGAAGCCCATTGTTCAATTGAAAAAAGACAGAGAGAGATAAAAGGCAGGAAAACTGGCTTAGAGTAAGTTCATGGAAGAACCTGAATTCTAGACCAAAGATTCTCAAACTTGATCATTAATTAGAACCACCTGTGCCCCCAGTTTCTGATGTAGCAGGTCTGGGTTGAACCCAAGAAACCTCACTTCTGACAGGCTCCCATGCTTGTCCAGACACTGCTCTTTGAAACCTGCTGACCTGGACTGATTTAGACTCCCTCCCTCAGGGCCCATCTGGCCTGCTGCCTCTGTGTGTATGACCCTGAATGAAAAATGGTTTTCACATTTTTAAATGGTTGGAGAAAAATGAAAGAAAATTTCTGTGACCTGCATACTATATGAAATTCAAATTTCAGTGTCCATCAATGAAGCTATATTGGAACACAGAATGCTCGTCTCCTTATGTATTGTCTATGGCTACTTTCAGAAGGAGCGGCAGAATAGAGAAGAGACCACAGGACTCACAGAATATTTGCTATCTGGATTTTTTAAAAATTTATTTATGTATTTGGCTGTGCCAGGTCTTAGTTGCAGCATGTGGGATCTAGTTCTCTGACCAGGGATTGAAGCTGGGCCGCCTGCATTAGGAGTGTGGAGTCTTAGACACCCTGGACCACCAGGGAAGTCCCTTATTTATTATTATTATTTTAAATGATTTTATTTTATTTTGCCACACTCTGCAGCATGAGGGATCCTAGTTCCCTGACCAGGGATCAAACCCATGTCCCTTGCACTGAGAGTACAGAATCTTAACCACTGGACTGCCAAGCAAGCCCCAATTTGAATTTTTATAGGTGAAGTTTGCCAACCTCTGTTCTGAACTAAAGGGTATGGTACTATTCTAAATATGCCAGAGGTTATTTGCAGAAAAGAGACATACACAACTCTAGAAATCCTCTTGGGGAATTCTTTGACTCACTAAATGACCTGGTCCTCGAGCTTTTGCTTCCTGGGCTCAGGGTGGAGAGCCTGCACCCCCTCACCCTCACCCCCAGGACCATCCCTGGACAAAAGGTCCCAGCCCCCAATGAGCATCTACCTCCTGGAAGCTGGGTCCTGGGACCTGAGTTTCCGGATCATGAGCAGGGCTGACTGCCCCAAACCACAGCTGCTCTTTATAGTCACTGGTTTAATAGATCATCATCTATTTCCCGCTTAAAATAATTAGTGGGATTGTGGCCTGCTCCCTGGGCCAATCCCAGGGGAGGGGATAAATGTGAGTAGGATGCTTCCTGGCCATATGGGTGTTGATACCCCTCATTCCCACAGCAGGCTTCCTGGAACCTTCTGGCTCTTACACTGACAGTCTAGGATCTGTGAAGAGATGCATAGGGATGCGTGACTTTCTACTCCTTGTCCTCCGCCCTCTCCAGCATTTGCAACACTGATTCCCCTCTTCCTCCCAATCCCCTACATCCCCTCCCCTCAACTGCACTTAACTTGTTAAAATATAACAAGTTATATTATATAATAAAATAAGCCCAATAATAATAATACTAAGTAACCCTAAGTAATGGTCTTCCCAGGTGGCTCAGTGGTAAAGAATCTGCCTGCTTACACAGGAAACACAAGAGATGCGGTTTGATCCCTGGGTTGGGAAGATCCCCTGGTGAAGGAAATGGCAACCCACTCCCGTTTTCCTGGATGGGAAATCCCATGGACAGAGGAGCCTGGTGGGCTACAGTGCATGGGATCCCAAAGAGTCAGACACAACTGAGAGACTAAACAACAACAACCCCAAGTGAATGATTATTTTCCGTCAGGTGCTGTTCTCAGCCTTGAGTGTAGATTGTCAGAATTAGTCCTCACAAGAAAGACAACAGAAAGACAAGATTATTACCCCTGAAAAAAATGAGGCACAGAGAGGTTTAGCAACTGTCTAAAGTCAAATAGCTGGTAATTGGAAGACTCTGCAGATCCCTGCTCCTCTCATTACAGGGCATTGCCCCTCAGTCACACTATAGATTCACTGGTCCTGAGAAAAATTATCTCCAAGAGATGGAAAGAAGCTTACATCAGCCTCTATTTGAAATGTGAAAGCTAAAAATTAATAAAGCTTTTCAAGGAAAACATCTTTGTGACCTTGAATAGACAAAGATTTCTTAAACAGGACATGAAAGAGCTCACAATAAAGAAGAAGAAAGATAAATTGGTGAATGTTAAAGTTAACAACTTCTATTTATCAAAAGACACCATTAAGAGAGTGAAAAGATAACCTTTTTTATAAGCAAAAGTATTTGAATAGACTCTTCATAGAAAAGGATATTCTAACGGCCATTAAATATACAAAAAAGTGCCCAACTTCATTAGTCATCAGGAAAATGCAAATTAAAACAGTGATGTGATACATTACACCTCCACCAGATGAAAAACAAAACTAAACTTCTGTCTTTTGGCATCCGAGTACTGGGAAGGATGTGGAGCAGTCAGAACACTCATATGCTCCTGGTGGGAATATAAATTCATGCAATTGCTTTGGCCAACTGGCAGCAGCTACAAGAGCTTAACTGAGGCCCAGCCCATGACCCATCCATTCCATCCCCAAAGAAAGGTGTACACACGTTCATCAAAAGAATTCTACCCAAAATCTCACAGCAGCACCATGTGTAATAACCCCCAAATGGAAAATACCTAAATGGGCATCAATAGTAGAATGGATAAGTAGGGTTATATACACACGATGGAATACTATGTAGCAGTGATACACTAGTACAACTACTCACAATATGGATTAATTCATCTTACCAACAAAGTTGAGCAAAGGAAGCCAGACACAATATATGTATGAAGGAAGGTAATCTATGCTGTTGGCAGTCAGGACAGAAGTTGCTCTGGTGGGATTGGGGTGGGGCAGGTGTCAGTAACTGGAAAAGGGGGCTTGAGGGACTCCTGGTCATGTTCTTTGTCGATTTACGTGTTGTTAAAGTATGTTCAGTTTGTGAACATTTTTGTCTGCTGTTTTTATGTGCACTTTCCTATATGCAGACTGTATGCACATTTCTTGTATGTATGTTGACAAAACATTTACAAAATATCTCTATTGGACATACAGTGAATGACAGTTTATACCTGATCCGACTGTCCTATGGTCACGACATGCTTGGTTTCCTAATGTTTTGTGTATGTAGATTGTTGTTGTTGTTTACAAAAAGTCATATTGACTCTTTGTAACCCCATGGACTGTAGCCTGCCAGGGTCCTTTGTCCATGAGATTTTCCAGGCAAGTATATTGGAGTGGGCTGCCATTTCCTCCTCCGGAGGATCTTTCTAACCCAGGGATCAAACCCACATCTCCTGCACTGGCAGGCAAATTCTTTACCACTGCGCCACCTGAAAAGCCCATGTAGGTAGATATGAGGACCTATTTATGGATTTCTCATTAAGGGAGCAGTTGAGCTCAGGAAAATCCCATCACCCGCCTTGTAGTAACAAAGATACCCACTCTGAAGGCAATTTCCAAGCACATTCCCAGATGAGTTAAATCTCTCAAGCACCTTTTCTTATTTTGAAGCGTCTTCTGTAGTCTGATCCATCGCCCACATCTTGGTTGTCAGCAAACTTTCCTGCTTTGCTCAAGAAGAAATTCTTTCTGACTAAGCTAACAGGGAGAGTGTTTCCTGAGCTTTGACTCTGCATAGTGACATCCAAGTAGACACAAACTGGTATCAATTGTCCGTCCCTGACACTCATGAAGATTAGAAGCTGGAAACCACCAAGCGTATCTGCCTTAGCAACTTGTCTTGTTGGGTTTCATGGTTCTCTGCTTCAAGTTTGAATTAGTTGTCAATACTCAAATATCTGATTTCACCTAAAACTCTAGGGTTTGGGCTTTTCTGGGGAAAAAAAAAAAATTTAGTGTCCTCTGTCTCACTGTGGCCATGTTATGTCCTGGTCCTGCTGATAAGAGGCTGCAACTTCCAGTGTAGGAAGTTGGAAAATAGCAGCAGAAGGTCCCTGTTCTGATGGACTTGATAAGATACGACACTGGACATTTCATCAATCGGGTCAGCCATTATTGATGGGTCAGACCCCGTGTTAAGGGCTAAGCCAGTTATTTAAGCATTTTGACCTTAAGTTTCATCCTCTCTAAAAGAAGAGATTGAAATAGAGATTTTGTATACTCCCCTCCAGCTTTAAATTTTGATCCTTCTCTGACTTCAGTTAAACTCTGGAGAAGCACAATGTAAGTAGGTCTTACAGGTAGGTGAATCATTTCAAAATAACATGAGTAAGTCCCTGTAGGCATACTCAATCCTTCTATGGTCACTGGGGTACAGCATGGCCTTTCTTCTTGAGTATTAACATCCAGGAGTCTATGAAAAGAGACCTAGTAAAAGCCTCTTGGTCTTCCCCTGGTACCTCAGTGGTAAAGAAACCCCCTGCCAATGCAGGAGACGCGTGTTTGATCCTTGGGTTGGGAAGATTCCCTGAAGAAGGAAGTGGCAGCCCCCTCCAGTATTCTTGCCTGGGAAATCCCGTGGACAGAGGAGCCTGGTGGGCTACAGTCCATGGGGTCGCAAAGAGTTGAACACAACTTAGCAACTAAAAAACAAAAAAACCTCTACGTTGCCTTGGGAAAAGAGATCATGAAAGAAAACATCTATCCTCCAGACTTCTACCTAAAGATGGCACTTGATACTTTTCTTCTAGAGGACTCACTGAATTTCCCATTTTTCATAACAGTATCTGAATATTGTTGTATACCCAGATACTGGTGTGGAAGATACCCCAGACCCACTGAATCAAAGTCTGCATTTTAGCAAGATAACCCTGGGTTCCTTACAAATCCATCATCATCCCAGCCAACCATCAGATGGAAGGACAGATGGCAGTTCTGGTCTCAATCTTCCTTCACCGGCCTCAGACACCAAGATGACATTACCCATACATCCCTGGAGTGGGCTGGCTCCCCAGGCCCCCTGCTCCACCCACCACCCCCACCGCCACCTCCCCCCCCCCCCGCCCCGCACCATCCACCCCTACTCAAGAAAGCATCTTGGGATTCTAGCAAGTGGAAACGATTGTTTCAATTCATTCTGCATTTCCAAAAGCACATCATGTACATGCTTTCCTCCGATCACCACTATCAAACGACAGATAGCCGTGACCCTCTTCACAACTGCTCATGACACACCCGTGAGGGAGACACATGGTGGAGAAGGGCTAGCATGTGGCCTGGAAAGGAGGGGCCAGCTTGAGAATGGGAAGGGTAAGGCTGCCCAGTCTACTCCAGGCAGATGCTAATGAGCCTCACCAGCCCTTACCCTCCCTGCCAGAGAAGCAAGCCTGTAATGTGATGAGCTGTCACTGTTCATTATAGGGACAGCCGCTGGGTCCAGAGGTACCCACAGGCATAAGAGGGGGCAGAGGGCCTGAAGAAGGGGGTCAGGGGATACAGAGAGCCCCCCACCCCAGGTCAGTCTCTGCCCTGCATGTCTGCTGGGCAGCTTTTTCTCACACAGGCTCCGAGAAAAGCCTGCTCGGTAAGAGGACTTGCTCCCTCCTGGGTGGCATAGTGGGGCTGGGCACTGGTCAGCCGGGAACATCGCTCAGGGAGGCATTTGGGCCACACCAGCAGCTCCAGGACAGGGGCTACTGGAGAGGAGAGGAAACAGAATGAGATTGTGTGCTGGGGAGGAAGGACCCAAGTTTTTCTACTGGCTGTCATGAGGATTCCACTTTCCTCCAGGTAAATCAGACCCCCCTCACCCCCCATGTAACAGGTCAGCCATTGAGTCCTGGATCTAAGGATAGGACGAAACCACAAAGTTTGATCTAGTTCCAGATTCCCATCCCCAGGAAAAGAATCAGTATCCTCTCATCACAGATGAGGCCACCAAGCCCCAAATGATCAAACAGCACACCCAAGGTCATTGGACCAAGACTGTTTGGAAATGGAGGACCTGGGTACTGTTTATATTTCTGTCTCTTTCTCTCCCCATATCCATACCCTCAATCTCATAGCAGGCCACTGGATCACCGTGAATGGGACTCTTTGTATGGCCCATGGCCTCTGGCTCCATTTGGGGAGGGTCCTGGGGATGAAGCCCCTGCAGGGGGCTCAGCTGGAGAAGGCAGCTCATGTCTGGATGCTAATGGAAGGCCCTGAGCCAGAGTAGGACAGGGCTTGTTGGCAGCACAAACCTGGGCCTCCTGACAGGGAGGAGAAGGCTGAGAAGTCTCCAGGCAACCATCTAAATGCATGAGAGTGAATGTCAAGAGGGCTGAGTAGCCTGGAAGACTCCAGGAGCCCTCAGGCCTGAGGTTAAAGTCAGACACAATCCCAGATGTTATCTGGGGCAGGACGTGTCTCCCCGGGGACAGTGCCTGAAATTTCAGACTCCGAGTCCCTAAAATTAGACGTGGCAGGAGCCGCAGTGGGTAGGACCACAGAGGCAAAGTCAAAGCTGTGGTCTTTTCCCCAGGTGCTGGAGGAAGGTGGGGCAGAACAGAGCTGCCTCTGGCTCAGATTCCACAGCCGAGGTCTCAGCGTCTGTAAACAGGAGACAGGGGAGGTGTCTGAGAAAATGAGACTAGGAGGGCCAAGAGGACAGCTAGATATGCTGACTAGAGAAAAGGCATTGCTAGCTTAACAGCACACAGAGTGTAGGTTGGCAGGGGTGGTGGGATTTGGGGTATCCGAGTGGAAGAGGGGAGTCTGGTGGGAACACGTTTTGTTTGTGATGGAACAAAACACAGCTCTCAGTATGTAAAGTATGGAGCCACCCGGATGGTTAGAGTGCTTCTTCAGAATGAAGTTGGGGGACTTCCCTGGTGTTCCCATGGTTAAAACTTTGTGCTCCCAAAGCAAGGGGACCAGGTCCGATCCCTAGCCGGGGAACTAGATCCCATGTGCCACAACTGAAGATCCCACATGTGGCAACAAAATCCTGGCGCAGAAAATTTTTTAAAAAAAGAATGAAGTTGAAAAAGAGCCTAGAACTTTGTCAGCCCTGATTTCCATGGAAGGGACTTACATGGATAGTGAATCTAGGGATACTGTCTAAAGACTAATTTTCTGAAAACACTCTGGCTGATGGAGTAGAAAAAAAAGAGTTTGGCTAGATTAGGGCAAAGATAAATGAGTATAAATTATGTGTTGGGTAGTTTATCAGTGTGAGCGGGAGAATTAATCGGTGACGCGCGTGTCTCTGGATGTGTGTGGAGGTGTAATTCAGAAATGGCAGCAAGGCAGCATTAAGGTTGAGAAATGGTGCAATTAAAAGAGTCAAAAATCACCTCTGCGACGGCTCCTGCATCACCATTAATTCAGCTCCATTTCCTACTGTAAACATCTCGCGTGGTCCCGCTTGCAGCTCCCAGCAGCTCACAGAGGAGGACCAGCTGCTGGCGGTACCGCCCAGGCTCCTTGGGGAAATTAGTGATTTTCCTATTTGACCAGCCTCTAGGTTAACTAAGAGTCCTGCCCAGCACAGCTGCAACCGTTTATATCATATCATCCTGCAGGTGCCAGCGGGGGAAAGAAATGAGACGGCCATCAGCCACCCATTGGTGGCCAAGGTCTCTGGGACAGGGCCTGAGATGCTGCATTTTTAACAAGGTCTTAGCAGTGCTGACCCTGCTGGTCCTGGGCTGCCTTTGAGTGTCAAGGATCTAGATAATATGAATCAGAAGCTCTGAGGTCACTTGGGAACTTTTAGAAATACTGGTCTCAAGTCCCACCCCAGACTTCCTGAGTTGGGAGTCCACATTCAAACAAGATTCCCAGTGCCCATTTGTGTTTGAGAAGCACTGACTTAGAGCACCTTCTTGGTTTCCTTAGATCGGTGGTTTCCCTGCAATGAGAGACAGAATGGCTCATGTGCACTTGTGAATGTTTGGGGGCACAGGTGGCAATTCTGGCCCTTGAATCCTGCCACTCATGTCTCCTTCCTTCTGGCTTCTCAGCTGAAAGAGACTTAGTCAAGGAAAAGTAGCAAAATAGGGAACTCAATGCAGAAAAATAAAGCCTATAAACATGAACTCGTGAGCCAGCACCTGAGCCTTCCCAATGCAGAGCTCCTGGGATGATGCAGGATGATGCACTGGTTCAGAGAGCCTGGGAGGATTCCTCATCTTACAGAAATACTGGGTTTCTGGGGCACACCGAGCTCGCTCACCCCATCAGCCATAGGAGCAAGAACCACCCACCTGCCTCACCTCACAGGCGCAGATGGAGATGCTGGAGTGGACGTGAGGGTCTGGCCAGCCAGCATGGAAAGGCAGAGGGGTCTTATACTTGACTCATAGCAATGAGATGTGGCGTGTGATCCATCTTGCCAGGTGCTAGAAGTAAAAGAAGTGATCTCGGCTCCTGTCAGGATAGTTGTTAAACACCCAGAGTGGATTCCCAGGTGGTTCAGCCATAAAGAATCTGTCTGCCAATGCAGGAAATGCAGGAGATGCATGTTTGATCCCTGGATCGGGAAGATCCTTTGGAGGAGGAAATGGCAACCCACTCCAGTATTCTTGCCTGGAACATTCCATGGACAGAGGAACCTGGTGGGCTATACTCTATTGTGTAGCAAAGAGTCAGACACAATGGCAGTCAGACTGGCAACTCCTCTTGCCTCTGTGAGAAGTCTGTAGGTGGTGTTGGCAGAGTGATGGAGTCCCCTCAACCACTCTTGGGACCAAAGGACTGAGTGCAGCCTCCTAGGTTGTTCCTCCCACCGCGGCTGCCAGACAGTGTGGAAGCTGATGGTGTGATGAAGGGCAGCGGTCACTCCTGCTGGCCTGATGCTCGGTAGTGGAGGGGGTGGTGGGAGGAGTGGCAATCAAGAGTTGTCTGCCTTTTTTCAGGGAAGACTGTAACATGGATGCTTTGCTAGGAATAAGGAGCAAGACCTCTTACTACACATTGTAAGGGAACAGAGCAATGCTTACCCTGGAGAAGGGAAGAGGGGCAGACACAGTCTGCCTTCTGGGCATAGCCATTTCTCACAGTTGTCCACAGAGCCACCAGTTCACAGAAGGCTATTGTGTGCATTCTCTCTAAGGGACAGGGCTGTGAAACAGAAGGGAGCATGTTCTCTGTTTCTCCAGTGAATGAATGTGGACCAGTGAAGAGAAGTCACAGGGGAGCTTAGTTTTTGGCAAGCATCAAAGACAGAGGAGAAGAGGACCTACTGCATGAGCTTTAGAGTCAACCAACCGTATGACCTGAGCATGTCATTGGATGTTCTATACCCCAGTTTTCTCATCTATAAAGTGGAGATGAAGTAATTTAAAGTGTCTAGCATTGTGTTCGAACATATTATCTTTGTTTTCATTAGGATTAAAAGAGGATTTTTAACAGTGTGCTCTGACAGCTGGCAAGACAGCGAGGTCAGTGGTCTGCCTCTGAGTAGGTGAAGCTTTGAGTTGTCTGACAAGGAAGAAAGATCTCAGCACAGAGATGGGCCCTGTCTAACCCTAGTCTGGGCAGTGCTTTTCTGGGTAGCTCACCAACTGCAGATCCCCTCTGAGTTTGCTTTCTAGAACAGAGGTCTTGTTTTGTTTTGCTTTGCTTCCCAGAAGAAAAAGGGCAAGAAAATGTACCAGAGGTATAGAAATTCTTTTACGTGAATCCTCAGAACAGAAGTTTTCGAGGTCTCTAAATGGGAGAAGGAAAGAGCAGGGCGGCCATCTTCAGCATCATGCCTGCTTTAGGCTGAGCAAGGAGAGACCGACTGGTACCTTTGCCTATAGTAGTCTCTATGGCAACCCATGGCTAAGAGGCTCTGGGTGCCAGAACACAGTCAGGCACAGTTAACCCCTCCCTTGTAAATAAAGCTGCAATGAACATAGGAATGTGTGTATATATATATATATATATATATATATAGCATTACTGTTTTAACATTCTTAAGGTAATACCCAGAGTGGAAGATCTGGGTCATATGATAGTTCTATCTTTATGAGTGCTGTCAGTCGATTGGAAAAAATAAACAATAATCAATCAATCCATCAGTCTCTCCCCACTCCTGCCCACCCCTCCCATGTAGCAGGACTGACGAGTGAACTTGGAACCTGCCTGAGACTGACAACGTTTCCTCCCTTCCACACACCTGAGCACTCATCCTTGCCATTTTGAGAGGGGCTAAGACCCCAGGACTTGGATGCTGGCTCTGGGAGGAGATGGAAGCCCAATTTGAGTTTTGAGCTCAGTTTTATAATTCAACTCTGCTCATTCAGAGAGCTCTGCATTAGAGTCTGGAGTACACAGCGGTTGTTTGTTCCCCATAAAGCTTCTCCTTGCATGTACCTCTTCAGGGGAAAGGGATCGGAAGATTAGAACTTGGGCAGTGCAGGGACTCTTGCCCAGAACAACATCAAAACCTACACTTGACCCAATAATATGCCATTTGGAGATGGGCAAAGGCATCACTAATGGGTGGCATTGGAGCTGGGTCTTGGAGAATGGATAGAAATCTGACAGGAGGAGGAGGGTATTTATTCCTCAGGCTCCCTGTGAGGTAGGGAGGGGAGTGTATGGGGCAAGGTTGCCCAGGAGAGCTTTCCCACAGCCACGGAGGCATTCTCTGCTTCTTTGATGTTCTCACCATCTAATTTGAGTTGTCTAAGTGATGGATGGGCTGGGAGGGCTGTTTCTCAGTGGGTAAGGGATTCTGAGTCTGCTGGATTGGCATGTTTTTGGCAGGCTGTCTGTCTTGATTTGTTTCTTTGAAGGGCCATTGCTCAGAAAGCCTTTGTGATCAGCAGAGCCTGGGGCTGCCAGGTCGTGTCTGTTTCCCTGCTCTAGCAGGCATGCCATCCCAGGCTCAAAGCTCTGTTATCTTTATTATTCAGCCTCTAGTAATTCCCCCCTGGAGGAGGGATAGCTCCAGCTGATCCCTGGGCAACTCTGCCCATTCAGTGTTCAGTGGGCTGAGGATTTTGAGATGGGGTGGGATTTTTGGCTTCACTGCTGGAGACTTGTTGAGTAGTTAGTGAACTCAGGTGGAGAATGAGATGATGTAATAGCAAGTAGGGTGGGTCATGCATCATATTACATCCATGTGTCCAATCACTCATGCAGCCTACATTCACCAGGCTCTTATTTTGTCTCAGATACTGGGTACGGATAAGACATGGAGCCTATTTTCCTTAGGAATAAGCCAGTGAATATAGCATGGAAACATGCCATGTCAGAGGGCAGTTCAGGGACTCTCTGGAGTATGAAGAAATGTTTCTGCCGCCTAAGATGGGGCATGGTCAGGGAAGACTCAACCTCTAAGCACCCAGCACCCCAGATAGGACTGCCATAAGGACCCAATGACTATTTTAAGGATGCATGAACATTGTGTAGATAGTTAAGTAAAAGAAAAGAACACGTTTTATTGTTTTTATTACTATATCTGGCTCCACAGCACAACAGAATCCTTCAAATAACTGTGGTGCTGAAAGATTTGACTCAGATCACTTTTGCCTCTAAACCCCAGCATCCAGCATTTTCCCACCTCATTTCTCTTCTCAGTGTTTTTCTCCCAACCTCTTCTCTACCAATCCCCAAGCCACATTTTTCCAATACTACACTTTAGGTGGTGCAGTAGTAAAGAATCCACCTGCCAATGCAGGAGGCGCAAGAGACGTGGGTTCGATCCCTGGGTTGGGAAGATCCCCTGGAGAAGGAAATGGCAACCCACTCCAGTATTCTTGCCTGGAAAATTCCATGGACAGAGGAGCTTGGTGGGCCACAAAGTCCATGGGGCCACAAAGAGTTGGACATGACTGAGCAAGGATGCACACACATTTTACCTGGCTTCATGTGGAAAACTTCTCTGAGCATGCTAATTTCATTGTCTTCTTCCTGCCTCCAACACTGGATTCCAAGTGACCCCACCTTCCAACAGTGCTTCTAGAAGGGAGGGCAGGCTGTGAGGGGGGACCTGCTTGCACTCCTCTGGCCTCAAGCCCCAGCAGTTCAAATGCCTGTTGCAACTAACATGACTTCCCAACATTCTTTTTTTTTTTTTAATTTACATTGGCTTTGGTGTTGAACCTTTGTCATATGTTTATTGGCTATTTGATGTCCTCTTTTTAAAAAGTAATTTATTTATTTATTTTTTACTGCACTGGGACTTTGTTGCTTTGCATGGGCTTTCTCTAGTTCAGAGAGCATGGGCTACTCTCTAGTTGGGATGCGTGGGCTCCTCATTGCAGTGGCTTCTCCTGTTATGGAACACAGGCTCTAGGGTGAGTGGGCTTCAGTAATTGTGGTGCAGGGGCTGTGCGGCATGGAGGATCTTCCCAGACCAGGGATTGAACCTGTGTCCCCTGCATTGGCAGGTGCGTTCTTATCCACTGTACCACCATGGAAGTCCTGCAACTTTCTTAATGTGGTCCTCTTATCACTTTGTAAATGGAAGTCTTATCTTTGCCACTCTATTATAATCTACTGAAGGCCAGGACCAACGCCCTTGAAAGCTTTTCTGTAGGCTGGCATTGTGAGAAGCACTCAGTGTTTGTCATCACTTTTGTATCAAGAGGTTGATAAAAATGAGGCTGTTAATTCCATCTCTGGGACTTCATTTGCAATTAAATGAATGGTGATGCCTTGGTTATGGCTTAATTAATAAATTCAATAAACATGAATTAAGGATCTATGATGAGTCAGACACTAAGTACAGGCTCCGCAGAGATGAATGGCAGGACTCTACTCTCAAGATGTTCGTAGTCTAGTAGGAGAGACGAACATGTGCAAACAGATATTTATAATACCATGGGTAATTGCTACAGAATAGGTTTGTTTAAAGGACTGTGAAAACCCAAAGGAGGGAGCAAGAGACTATGCTTGCTGACATGATGGATTATCTTGGTTTTGAAGGATGCAAACAAGATTTCCAAAGGGGTGGGGGGAGCTTTCCAGGCAGAATAACAGAGGGTACAAAGACCCATAAGCACAGTGGAGTGAGAAGCTTCTTTGGAACAACTTGGGCATCTCAGTGTATCTAGGACATGTGTGCTGTGTTGGGGAATGGTGTCAGATCGTGCAAGCCCTTTTGTACCAGCCCAGGGATTGAGACTCTGTGGTACTCACAGAGGGCCAAAGGAGCTTTCCAGACATGTGAGTCAGCGCCACGATCCTGTTCAGAAGACACCCTTTGGTCTCCTTCTGTCTGGAGTGCCAGGAAGGGCTACACAGGAGCCAAGAGAGGCTGAAAGATCAAATAGATTTAGGAAGAGAAGCTGATGGCAGAGGTCGGTTTACAAGGAAGCTCTATTTATTCTCTAACATACTAAGACTACTTTTGGTAGAGAGAACCCATCGACTGTAAGAGGAGGGATGGGAGAAATGGGGAGCCACTAACAAAGAAAGAGGGATTTTTTTTTTTTACTGACTTTTTAAAAGGCTTTTCTAAAATATATATATATATATATATATATATATATATATATATATATATATATGCTTTATTGACTATGCCAAAGCCTTTGACTGTGTGGATCACAATAAACTGGAAAATTCTGAAAGAGATGGGCATACCAGACCACCTGACCTGCCTCTTGAGAAACCTGTATGCAGGTCAGGAAGCAACAATCAGAACTGGACATGGAACAACAGACTGGTTCCAAATAGGAAAAGGATTATGTCAAGGCTGTATATTGTCACCCTGATTATTTAACTTATATGCAGAGTACATCATGAGAAATGCTGGGCTGGAGGAAGCACAAGCTGGAATCAAGATTGTTGGGAGAAATATCAATAACCTCAGATATGGAGATGACATCACCCTTATGGCAGAAAGTGAAGAAGAACTAAAGAGCCTCTTGATGAAAGTGAAAGAGGAGAGTGAAAAAGTTGGCTTAAAGCTCAACATTCAGAAAACTAAGATCATGGCATCCAGTCCCATCACTTCATGGCTAATAGATGGGGAAACAGTGGGAACAGTGACTGACTTTATTTTTCTGGGTTCCAAAATCACTGCAGATGGTGATTGCAGCCATGAAATTAAAAGACGCTTACTCCTTGGAAGGAAAGTTATGACCAACCTAGACAGCACATTAAAAAGCAGAGACATTATTTTTCCAACAAAGGTCCAACTAGTCAAGGCTATGGTTTTTCCAGTGGTCATGTATGGATGTGAGAGTTGGACTCTAAAGAAGGCTGAGTGCTGAAGAATTGATGCTTTTGAACTGTGGTGTTGGAGAAGACTCTGGAGAGTCCCTTGGACTGCAAGGAGATCCAACCAGTCCATCCTAAAGGAGATCAGTCCTGGGTGTTCATTGGAAGGACTGATGTTCAAGCTGAAACTCCAATACTTTGGCCAACTGATGCAAAGAGCTGACTCATTGGAAAAGACCCTGATGCTGGGAAAGACTGAGGGCAGGACGAGAAGGGAATGACAGAGGATGAGATGGTTGGATGGCATCACTGACTGGATGCACATGGGTTTGGGTGGACTCTGGGAGTTTGTGATGGACAGAGAGGCCTGGCGTGCTGCGGTTCATGGGGTCGCAAAGAGTTGGACACGACTGAGTGAGCTGAACTGATGATAGCTATGTCATTCATGATATAGATATTAGTATCAATTAGATTAGTTATAGATTAAGGAAAAAACAATTTAGAGAGTAAATAGCTAAGGACAACTTAGAGCTTTCTCTGTCAACGCTTAACTATCCTGGATGATTTATGGTTAGTTCTGGTCTCCTAGTCTCATGTAGAATTAATCCACATCAAACCTTTTTTGCACCCAGATCAGCAGGCTTGTCCACAGCTGTCTGATGTGTACCCCATTTATCTTGGCAGCTTCCTTCCATCCTGGACATCCTTTCCCTAGCCTTCCTGACAGGGAGACCCTCCCCTGATTCTGCACTGTGAGTGGAGATAGGACGGATAGGATGAAATGTGCCAAGGGGCTTCCCAGGGTGGTGCCACCTTGTCTGAGTCACCAGAATCTGAATTCTCATCCTCAGTTTTGCAAGATCCCCAAAGCCCAATTCCTCAGTGTTCCAAAGTTAATTAAGTTCAGAAAGGCTGAGCTAACAAAATCCTGCCAATTCGTTAATTTACCATGAGAAACATAACGGCCAGAGGGGATAGTCACTTGTGTCCTCCAGACCCAGGGAGCACATTTACTCTGCTTTGGCATTTCCACAAGAAGCCAAATTTCAGCTTGGAAGTTGCATGGTGAGTAAGGAGTCCCAACAACTGGAGATAGACCTATGCTGGAATAATGGACTCTGCTAGAGTTGTCTTTTGCCCCCGTGTCCCCCAAAGGAATTTTCCCACCCAGACACTCAAGCAGCACCGGTCTCCTGATGGCAATTTCCCTGAACTTGTAGATAAAACTTTCAGGAATAATGTTATTTGAGATACTTGTGTTACTGGTGGTGAAATCGGAAAAGGACTGGGCAATAACAGCCTCTGGTTTCAAATCAGATGTTCCCACAGCCTCCTCTTGAGACTTGATTAATTTACTAGAGCAGCTCATGGAACTTGGGGAAATGCTTACATTTCCTAGTTTATTAAAGGGCTTCATAAAGGATGGGCTTCCCAGGTGGCTTAGCAGTAAAGAATCCACCTGCTAGTGCATGAGATACAGGTCCCATCCCTGGGTTGGGAAGACCCACTGGAGAAGGAAATGGAAGCCCACTCCAGTATTCTTGCCTGGGACATGCCATGGATAGAGGAGCCTGGCGGGCTGCAGACCATGGAGTTGCAAAGAGTCGGAAATGACTGAGCGACCAAACAGCAACAACAGCATCATAAAGGATGAAGATGAACAGAGAGATGAGGAGATGCCTAGGGCAAGATCCTGGAGGGTCTCAGGCACAGGAGATCTGTCTCCATAGGGCTGGGGGCTCCCTTCTGGGGTGGACGTATGTGCCAACCTGGAGGCTCCCAAACCCTCTACAGTTGGGATTTTATGGAGGCTTCCTCACAAGAGTACAATCAATTATTAACTCCATTTCCGACCCTTCTCCCCTCTCTGGAGGATGGGGCATGGAGATGGGACTGAAAACCAAAAGTTCCTCATCATGGCTTGGGCTTCCTGGTGACCAGCTCCCAACCAGAAGCCCACCCGAAGTCAATTCCATAGAACAAAAGGCCTCCTAGTGCTCTTATGACTCAGAAATTTACAAGAGTTTTAGGAGTCCATGTGTCAGAGACGAGATAAAAGTAAAATATGAGAATATGAGATGCTCCTAGCATTGTTATCACTTAGCAACTTACAAGGGTTTTAGGAGCTCTGTGAACAGGATCTGGGCAGAGACCAATATGCATATGTTCTGTTATTTTCTATTCTTTCACACAGTCTACTAAGTCAAACTCTAATCTCTTCTGGAAACACCCTCACAGACACACCCAGAAATAATGCTTAGGAAAATATCTGGGGACCTGGTGACCCAGTAAAGTTGATGCAGAAAATGAACCATCACAACATTGAAGGTCGGAGAAAGGTTAAGTAGATTATGGTACCTTCTCAAGAGGCTGTCATGTTCTGTGATGGCTTCTTTTTTTCTTTCTGAAGTTTGCTTTTTCTGGCTCAGTTGGGCCTCACCACACGTCTCACCAGCAGGTAAGCTATAGCTTTCCTTTGTTCAGTTCAGTCTCTACCTTGGGTCTTCCAAACAGGCACTTTTCCTTCTGCCAGCAGAGTGGGATCTGAGAAGAAAGAAGAGAGAAACACGTGTGGTCAGTCTGCACTATTTACTTGGAAGGACATTGCTCTCTAAGTAAAAAATTAAGGTAAGAGTAATAAAAACATGCACGTATTCCATTCATCCAGGAATTCCACTTAATGTAAGCAAACGATTTTAAAAAAAAATAGGAAGAGCTAAAAATTCCATGGACAGAGGAGTGGGACAGGCTATATAGGCCATGGAATCGCAGAGTCGGACACGATGTGCAACTTTCACTTTCACCACACTGCAAAACCGATGGCATTGCAAAGTCCGGCAATACGGAATCACTGATTTAAAATACAGTGAGTGCATGTAAGACAGTACTGGGTAGCTTAAAAAAATAAGTGATAGGACTGAAATGAATCCTAGAAACATTTTTCTGTTATAATGCTAAGTAAAAAGGCTGGCTACAACTGTGTAAAAATTTATTAGCACAAGAAAAAACAAAGAGATTGAGTATAAAGACAAATTCTAGAAACTGTATATAAGACCTGTGATATCTCGAGTGATGTGTTTCCTCCGGTTCTGAAAAAGTTCTCTAATGTTGTCACACTGGTTTTGCAATTAAAAATAAAGACATGCTACCACCACCGGCCTTTATAACATGGTTATTTTTGTGTACTGAGACACTGAATGAATTACATTTGAAAGTGGCCATTGCATGCCTTCCAGGCTTGGGGTCGGAGGCCAAGGAGGCCGACACCCGTGGCTGGCCTGTCCTCGCCGTGAGAGCGTTTTCCCACCTGCAGGCAGCAGGAGCGTGAGAGACGAGCCCAGCAGACAGTGTGGCTTTGTGCCTGTGAGTCGGTTGTGTCAAAATACATTGTACTTCACGCCCTTTCTGACTCCCAGCCCCGAGAGACACACAGTTCCTTCCTCGCAACTTGCTCAAAGCTTTCTGGTTTTGTTGCTTTGTAAATATGAAACTCATCCCGAAATTTGAAGTTTCTCATGACCTGAGGGACCCCACCAGCTCTGCTCCGAGCATGCACAGAAGGGAAAGCATGGTTCTTGTTTTCCATCCCAGAGCCTGCACCCCATGATGTAGTCAAGCAAAGCATCCAAGGACTAGATGCCATGATGGACATGCACGTGACGAGCAGCTCCAGGTAATGCTCTGATGAGTGGCCCTGAGCACAACACAGACCAAAACCCAGTGCTCCGAGACCAGCTAACCAGCTTAAGAACCGGGGTGACTTGGACCTGAGCATGTCAAGTGGAGGTAGAAAGGACTAGAAAAGTTCTCTCAGCCTACCTCCTGCGCTTGGCACAAGCCCTCCCACCCTCCCATCCCTGTGAAGCTGTCAACCAGCTGCGGCCTGTCTGCTGCCATGATAACACACCTCTCAGAGAGCAAGCAGGTGTCAGAATCACTTTCTGTACCTTGTGTTTCAAACTGCTCTTGGGGAGCTCCACTTCTAAATCCCGTAACACAAGAACACCTCTGACATGCCCAGCACTGCTCTAAGTATTTTGTACATATTAACTGATTTCAGTGGCTTCCTGGATTGAAAAGTGGTAAAGAATCCACCTGCCTGCCTGTGCAAGACACATGAGTTCTACCCCTGGGTTGGGACGATCCCCTGGAGAAGAAAATGGCAACTTGCTCCAATATTCTTGCCTGGAAAAATCCCAGGAACGGAGGAGCCTGACAGGCTACCAACTTAGCACTAACACTAGCTATTATAATGGGCTTCCCTGGTGGCTCAGATGATAAAGAATCTGCCTGCAATGCTGGAGACCTGGGTTTGATCCCTCGGTAGGGAAGCTACCCTGGAGAAGGGAGTGGTTACCCACTCCAGTTGACAGAGGAGGACACTGGATAGTTTAAGTAACTTGTTCAAGATCAAAGTTGACAGTTGGTGAGCAGTGATGACTCCATCCCAGGCTGCCTGACTCCAGAGGCCAAACTCTTGGCTCTGCTGTATTGCGCATTGAATGTACATCCACCAGTGAGACCCTCTTCTGTTTCTGGAGTCATACCGCACAGAGGGCTTGACTTTGCTTTTACATGCTAAGTGTTCAAACATTGTCATTCTACATCCCTCCCTCAGTCGCTTTCCCCAGGCCACTAACCCCTCCACACACCAAGCCCTGCATCTGCTGGGCTCACCACTTCACTGCTCCTCGGAGCATCACCAAGCAGAAGCTCATTTGTTTTCTTATGTAGAATTGTTGCACATGGGATCCTCTGATGGCCAAGTCTCCCAGGGGTCAACCAGATGTATGATTCTCCACCGTCTCTGTCTTAGCCCTCTTTAGGGCATTAGAGGGCCTGAAATCATTCAGAAAGGGAGGTGAGGGCTGTTAGTGCATTAGGACAGGATTTCTCAATCTGATTTTCAAAGGAGACTGGCTTTTCATTTCCCCAGAGACTTAATAAAACTACCAAGTGAGGAGGAAAAGAAAAAGAGGGGAGGAGTAATTGTAAAGTTCAAAAGCAGGAAAAGAGCCACTGCTATTTCTGTTTTCCACATCACCACTATAAACTCTGGCACCTGATGGAAGTAGTAGCGGTGGTGGTTCTGACTGTACAAAGCGTCAGATGCTGTTGATAAACTCTGAGCTATTAGCAAGAGCTCTGCTAGAGCTAAGTTTACGTTGTCCATGGAAAGAATCAACGTGAAGGAAAACAGAAGCCAGCAGCCAATCAGAACAGACACATGGCCCATCAGAAAGGATGCTGGTCAATAGGATGCAGTGTTTCTACCAACGAAATGCCATCCAGCACAGACCTTCTAAAGAATCAGTGTGGTCAACATTCAGACCAATAATGTTTACTAAAAATTTTTAAATCACCACAATTTTCCCCACACAATTGAAAAACAAAGTATATTTTACATCAGTGACGTCGTTTGGTATCTCTCTCCTTTTTCCCTTCCTCCCTCCCTCTGTCCCACCTTATAGCAACCTCTCTCTCTTTCCTGTGTATTTTAAAAAATTATATGATGAGAGATCTTTTATTTTTTAAAGATCCACTGAGATGGTTACTGAGTTTGCCTTCGCAATCTGGAAACTCATACACTTTGGATGTGGAAATTCTATTGAAATATTCTTCCCCAGATTCTTCCATGCATTTCCTCTGTGCTTTGCTATCACTTTTAAAATTAATTAACTAATTTTTGGCTGCGCTGGGTCTTCAGTGCTGCATGCGGGCTTTCTCTCGTTTCTCTAGAGCAGGGGGCTAGCCTTCCTTGCAACACGTGGGCGTCTCATTGTGATGGCTGCTCTCGTTGTGGAGCACCAGCTCTCAGGCACACAGTCTTCAGTACCTGCAGCACGTGGACTCAGTAGTTGCCTCGCACAGACTTAGTTGCCCCAGGGCACAGGGAATCTTCCCAGACCAGGCATCGAACCTGTGTCCCCTGCACGGCAGGCAGATTCCCAACCACTGGACCACCAGAGAAGTCCCTCTGCTATTAATATTCTTAATCAAACTGACCCCCTATATTTCTTGTTTCTTTTGTTTTTTCACACCGTTTGTGAGGGAATCTCCCAAAATCACCTTCCAAAATCTGTGTGGAGTTTCTCATCTTCTATCAGATTTTTAACTCCCCCCAAACTTTTTGTCATCTAATATTCCGTTTTTTTCTTATAGCATCCTATTTCTGTTTTACTGTACAATATGTTCTCTTGCCTTTATGAACATAAATAAAAGGATTTTTAAATTTATTTTTTTAATGGAAGGATAATTGCTTTTCAGAATTTTGCTGTTTTCTGACAAACCTCAACATGAATCGGTCATAGGTATACATACGTATATCCCCTCCCTCTTGAACCCCCCTCCCATCTCCTGTCCCATCCCCCCTTCTAGGTTGATACAGAGCCCCTGTTTGAGTTTCCTGAGAAACACAGCAAATTCCCGTTGGCTATCTATTATACATATGGTAATGTAACTTTCCATGTCACTCTCTCCATACATCTCACCCTCTCCTCCCCTCTCCCCGTGTCCATAAATCTGTTCTCCACTGCTGACCTGCAAATAAATTATTCAGTACTATCTCTCTAGATTCCATCTGTATGTGCTAGTATATGATATTTATCTTGGTCTTTCTGACTTACTTCACTCCATATAAAAGGATTTTTAAAGTTCACTTCTCCTGCCTCCTTTCAAAGTCTCCTTTCCTGCCCCATCACGTCACTCACGAAAGAGGTTTTCTTTGCTTCTTGGTGGTCATCACTGCCGAGATACCACTAAGCTAACAGGTATCTGTGTGTCTGAGGAGAGCTTTTGATTCAAACAGCCCAGTTAATGTTGTTTCATTGAGAGAATCCCAGCTATTGACATCAGAACATCTTTTCTCTTGGCTAATCCATGTTCCTGAGAAATGATTTTGCCATCGCCTTCCTGAAAGCGTAGCCTGACTAGCAGCCTTCCATAAGCCAAGGAGAATGATCTAATCATTCAATATATATGTTTCTATACTTTCCCTCAATACTCTGCAATCTGATGCAAACAGCTGACTCATTGGAAAAGACCCCGATGCTGGGAAGGATTGAAGGCAAAAAGAGAAGGGAGCGGCAGAGAATGAGATGGTTAGATAGAGTCACCAACTCAATGGACAGGAGTTTGAGCAAACTCCGGGAGATAGTAAAGGACAGGGAAGCCTGGCATGCTGCACTCCATGGGATCAGAAAAAGTCTGACATGATTTAGTGACTGAATAACATTCTTTCCCCTATTTTCAGTAAGTACCCTACCTACAGTTGTTCCTAGATTTTCTGAGTCCAGAATCCCTCTGGTTCAAATCTCCAAGAAGGAAACCCCTATTCTCCTTCAGGATGTTGGGTGATATCATCTGGCAGAGAGCTTTGGGAGGGACTTTTACTTTTGCATCTTACACAGAAATTTAACCGTTTCTCCCATTTTCAGCATCCCCTGCCTTCCCACTGTCAGAGGGCCTGATACCTCCCGAGGTTCTAGAGCTCTGCATGATTGATGGTTTCAGATTTCTCTGTCCTGAAAACTTTGCTACCACCCACTTGTTCTCCAGCTTTCAAAATTTGTGCTACTGCTATTTTCTTTCCCAATTTCTTTGTTCCTTGGATCCGTGCCTTTTTGCCGCCTGTATTTTTATTTCTGAGGGGCTTCAGGAGGAAAATGTGATCAAAAAGCATACTCCACCTGATATATAATGAGAAGTCACAAGCATCAAGTCTTTATCTCTTCCTTCATGTCAACAACTTCTAGGAAGAAAATGGCAATAGTGTTTGCCCCTAGGGAAGGAGGACAAGAAAGAAGGGATTGCAGATTTTTCTCTGTAGACCCTTAAGGACAGTTCAAATTTTCACCATGTACTATACCCCAATGTTCATTGTTGCATTATTTACAACAACCAAGACATGGAAGTAATCTAAATGTCCATCAACAGAGGAATGGATAAGGAAGATGTGGTACATTTTTACAATGTAATACTACTTTAGCATAAAAAAGAATGAAATCGGGCCACTTGCAGCAACACGGATGGACCTAGAGATTATCATACTAAGTAAAGTAAATCAGACAGAGAAAGACAAATATCTTATGATATCCCTTATAGGCAGAATCTTAAAAGAAATAATACAAATGAACTTATTTACAAAAGAGAAACAGTTTCTCAGAATTAGAGAATGAATTTATGGTTCCCATTGGGGGAAGGGTTGTTAGGGAATTTGGGATCGATGTGCACATACTGCTGTGTTTAAAATGGATAACCAACAAGGACCTACTATATAGCACAGGGAACTCTGCTCAATGTTATGTGGCAGCCTGGATGGAAGGGGAGTTTGGGGGAGAATGGATACATGTATATGTATGGCTGAGTCCCTCTGCTGTGGACCTGAAACTATCACAACTTTGCCAATATAAAATAAAAAGTTAAAAAAAATTTTCACCATGTGCAAAAATTACCTTTGCAAACCTAATTAGCCAATATAACAAAACAAATAAAAGCTTTTGTGAACATCTTTCTATTTACGACTAGCCTATGTTAGGAAAGAGTGTTGTCACTACTCATTTCTTCGTACAGTTTGCTGCAAAGACATAACCCCAAATTGCATTATTTTATAATCTGCATAATTTATGCAATTTCCTTCAACCTTGAATCAAGGTTAGAGGGCATGTTATTGATCACCGAAGGCTGTCGGTGGCTAATATCCAAGGGTGGCATACAGATGGGCTGACACCTAATTGTGACCTCTCTTAGTTAAGGACCAGCGTCTGACCTGGCTGCGGCCATGGACCCCCCACCCCCCCGACTCCAACACACTCTGCAGTCTCTAGCAGGGCTCACAGAGTAATGATTAACTGAATAAAAATTGTGTCTTTCATGACAAGAGTTTTCAGTTATCAGTAGGAAAACACTGTTGGAAATACCTCCATCCTACATAACACACGTTGGCCAAAAATCAATTTATACTCAGCTGACCAGTGATTTTGTGCAACAATAAGGTAAATGTCAGTTGGCTTACAAGTGAGAGAACAGTAGTGGTTCCATGTGTTATTCACTGAGAACCTACAACCACAAGGAGGGTCTTCTAAGGAAGGAATCTTGCCATAGTTTGTTCCGCTTTCTCTCTGTGAGTGTAAGATTTGTCATTCCTTTTGCATCTGCTTTTACAAGATTCTCAGAAGCAGTGTGACTTGTACCTGTTTTTGCTATCAGAGATGCAGTCTTGAATGATGCCTCTGCAATGTTAGCCTTTTTTATTTTCCCTTTAAAAATAAGATCCACATACCACCAGACCAAATATATTCTTTCATGCTTGTTCTTTAAACATTCAATTAATATACTGAAAAGCTTTGTTTGCAAGCAACACAAAAGCTTTGATGGCTTCACACCATGCTTTGTGACAGAACTCAGATGGAGCAGAGGAGACTGGAATTCCCTGGAGTGACAGTTCAATAAAATCCTACTTTCAGAGAGTCACCACCATGCTTCCTGTTCACCTTTTCCTTCTTCAGTGGCTTGTCCAAAATAATTGAATTCACAGAGTCTTGGTTATCATTTTTTAAAAAATGATTTTATTTATTTATGGCTGTGCTGGGTGTTCATTGCTGTGCATGCTTTTCTCAAGTTGCATGGAGTGTAGGCTACTCCCTAGTCATGGTGGGTGGGCTTCTCAAGGGGATGGCTTCTCTCGTTGCAGAGCACAGGCTCTAGGACTCGCAGGCTTCAGTAGTTACAGCACATAGGCTCGGTAGTTGTGGTCCTATGGGCTCAGTAGTTGCAGCTCCCAGGCTCTAGAACACAGGCTCAATAGTTGTGGTGTATGGGCTTAGTTGCCCTGCAGTGTGTGGGATCTTTCTGGACCAGGGATGAAACCCGTTATCTCCTGCACTGGCAGGCAGATTCTTTGCCACAGAGCTACCAGGGAAGCCCTCTATTTATTTTTATGACATTACTTTGAGACCTATAGTATTTCCATTTTCCTCATGACTATTTTTTAATTTTTTTAATTTATTTTTATTTTTTGGCCATGCCACACATTATGTGGGATCTAGTTCCCAGCCAGGGATTAAACCGTGCCCGCTGCATTGGAAGTGCAGAGTCTTAACCACTGGACTGTCAGGGAAATCCCTCTTCGTGGAAAGTCCCTTTCATTACTATTTTTAATAACCTTTTCTAAGAATAGTTTTAGATTTACAAAAAAGTTGTAAACAGGGAGTTCCCATATATTATTACACACCCAGTTTCCCTTATTGCCAGCACCTTATGTTGCTATGGTTTGTTTGGCACAACTAATGAACCAATGTTGATTCATAATTGTTAGCTAAAGTGCATACTTTATTCAGATTTCCTTAGGTTTTGCCACATTTTGTTGTCATGTCTTCTTCAGCTCCTCTTGTCGGTAACAAGTTTCTCAGGCTTTGCTTATCTTTGGTGACCTTGACAGTTTGAAGGAACGCTGATCAGGTATTTTGTTTAAAAAAAAAAAAGTCCCTCAACTGGGGTTTGTTGTTTCTCATACTTTTACCAGGGTTATGGGTTTTGGGGGGGAAGTCCGCAGAGGTAAAATGCTATTCTCATCACACTCTATCAAGAATTCATGCTATTAAGATTACTTGTCACTCATCACTGTGGTTGTTAACCTTGATCATCTGGTTGGAGGTAGTGTTTCCAGGCATTTCCACTGTCAAGTTATGCCTTTTCCTTCCTTTTCCGTAGTGCCTCCACACTCAACCACCAACAACGTGTCAAATTTATCATTTAAATACTCCTGTTGGCCGATGGCTCAAGATTCTGTTCCAAGTTAGCAGGTCTCAGGTACTGTGTCTCCCTGGACGTGCCTGACTCACCAGGTTTGGGGATGGTGGTTTGCTCTAAGGCCTCAGCTATTTGATAGATCCAAGAAAAATCATTCATTTCTTTGTCTATCTTTGTCTTATTTTAAGGATGACAGTGACAGTTTTCAGACATTTTACAAATTAAGGCTAAAACTGGAAGTCTCTTTATACTATTTTTACACCTTAATGAATCACCATGAGTCACTAATCCACTTTTGTGCATCTGGGATAAACACAACACGACGTGACCAGGGAAGGCAAGAGAAATGAACATAAATACAGTTGTCCCTCAGGATCTGTGGGGGATTGATTTCAGGGGTCCCCTGGATACCAAACTCTGCAGACATTCCAGTCTCTTATATGATGTGGCATAGCATGTGATGTAACCTATGCACATCCTCTCGTACACTTTAGATCATCTCTAGATTCTTCCATACAATGTAAATATTATCTAAGTAGTTTCTCTCATGCAGCTATTTCAAGTTTTGCTTTCTAGAAATTTCTGGACTCTTTAAAAAATATTTTCAATCCATAGTTGGTTGAATCCACATATGGAAAACCCATAGCAGGCTGACTGTAATCACAAATACCATGAAGCCACGGTACTGAGATCACTTGACTCTGTGAATGGCGCTGTAGCTAAGATGGACTGAGGCACATGCTGCGTGGTGCCCATGCAGCCTTCAAGGGTTTAATGACTTATAAAGAAACAGGGTTTCTGAGAAAAATCATAAATCACACACATATATTCAGTAGGTATAACTGAATCACTTTGCTGTAACCTGAAACTAGCACAACATTGTAAATCAACTATACGTCAATTTAAAAAAATAGATTGATAGATAAGTTGGAGGCATAAATTGGAGGCACCAATGACAGCATAAAGTTAAGAGCACTTTTATATATATTGATCTTATTATAATGTCACTACTAAAAGTCATGTCAGTGGACAGTTTGGTGATTTAATCATTGCAAAATCAAAAAAGAAAACTTGACACCCATTGCTTTTATTTTATTTTTTTTGAACTTTTTACTTTGTATTGGGGTATAACCCAATATTCATTGGAAGGACAGAAGCTGAAGCTGAAGCTCTGATACTTTGGCCACCTGATACAAGGAGCCAACGCATTGGAACAGACCCTGATGCTGGGAAAGAGTGAAGGCAGGAGAAGGGAATGACAGAGGATGAGATGATTGGATGGCATCACCAATTCAATGGACATGAGTTTGAGCAAACTTTGGGAGATGGTAAAGGATAAGGAAGCCTGGTAGGCTGCAGTCCATGGGGTCACAAAGAGTCGGACACGACTGAGTGACTGAACAACAACATAGCTGATTAACAGTGTGGCGATAGTTTCAGGGGAACGATGAAGGGACTCAGCCATACATATACGTGTATACATTCCCCCCCAAACTCCCCTCCCATCCAGGCTGCCCCATAACATTGAGCAGAGTTCCCTGTGTTATACAGTATGTCCTTTATGGTTATCATTTTAAAAATAGTGGTGTATACATGTCCATCCCAAAATCCCTAACTATCCCTTTCCCACTGGTGACCATTAGCTTGTTTTCTAAGTCTGTGAGTCTCTGTTTTATTAGTAAGTACATTTGTATCATTTCTTTTTAGATTCCACATAGAAGGTATATCATACTATATTTCCCTTCTCTATCTGACTTCACTCAACATGACAATTTCTAGGTCCATCCATGTTGCTGCAAAGGGCATGATTTCCCTCTTCTTTATGACTGAGTAGTATTCCATGTTTTTCTTTATCCATTCATCTGTTGATGGGCATTTAGGTTGCTTCCATGTCTTGGCTATTGTAAACAGTGCTGCAATGTACATGGGGGTGCATGCATTCCTTCAGATCAAGCTTTTCTGTAGATATACGACCAAGCCTGGGGTTGCAGGATTACATGGTTGCTCTTTTACATGCACTGATCTTGTTATAATGTCAGCTACTAAAAGTGGTCACAGTGGACAGTCTGGTAATCCTCATTGTCAAATCACAAAAGGAAGCTTGACACCCATTGCTTTCAAATCAAGATCCTCACCTTTGGAAAATTTGCTTCCACTTATTTAAATTATCCCCAACAATTTTATTCAAAATTTCAATATTGACTTACCCTCATGTAATTTACAACTAATTTATCCCAGAGGCATTGTTAAATATTAGACTGCTTTGGAGGAAATATATATTAGTAGTGAAAAGAATCAGTTTTATAAAGACTTATTATAAAACTGTGATAATTAAGGCAGATGGATATTTCCATAGAATACTCAAACAGAACAATGGGACAGAACAGAAAGTTTAGAAACAAGTCTACACATGTAAAGAAATTTTATATGTAATAATCACAGATTTGTGAATTAATGAAGGATGGCTATTAATTATAAGTAGGGCTGATCTATTGATTTTTCATAGTTAAAAAATGAAAGTGGAACCCAACTCACATCATTCACTTGGATTGGCAGAAATCGGCTGGTGCCAAGTGTTAGTGAAGATGTGGAATGACAAATCAGCCCTCAGAAACACTGCTGGTAGCATGATTTTTTTAAATTGCTATAAAAAATATTTCTTCCAAGTAAATTTGAGGATGCATGCACAACTATTAGAAGTCCCACTCCCAACCGCCCACCCTAGAGTGGCGGTTCACAATTCTCTCGGGCCAAGTGTGTTCTTTTGATAACAAATACTTTATAACATACTCTTTACTATCCTTGTGAAATTCATAAATTATAAAACTTACCTACACACATGATTTCAGAAGTCAAGATAAACCAGAGAATCAAGGCTCTACTGTGAAGCAAACTAAACTGTGGCATGATTTTAAGCAAATGATAGAGAATAAGAAAGGAATTTTGCTTTCCCTTGGGGGTAGAAACATTCTGCTTTGAGGGGCATTAAATCCATGGCATCACCAGCTCAATGGACATGACTTTGAGTAAGCTCCGGGAGTTGGTGACGGACAGGGAAGCCTGGCATGCTACAGTCCATGGGGTCGCAAGGAGTTGGATACAACTGAGCAACTGAACTGAACTGAAATCCCTGAAGAAGGAAAGATAATTCTAGAACACTATTTCATTCTTCCATTAAAGATATCTACAGGGCTTCCCTGCTGGTCCAGTGGTTAAAAACCCACCTTGCAATGCAAGAGTCACAAATAGGATCCGTGGTCTGGGAAGATCCCACACACCTCGGAGCAATTAAGTCTGTGCGCTCCAATTACTGATCCTGTGCTCTAGAGCCGGTGAGCCCGAACTACTGAAGCCTGCATGGCTAGAGCCTGTGCTCCCCAAGAGGAGAAACCACTGCAATGAGAAGCCTGGGCACCACAACAAAGAGTAGCCAGCCCCTGCTCACAGCAACTAGAGAAAAGCCCCCACGCAGCAACGAAGACCCACCACAGCCAAAATAATAATAAAATAAACAAAAGTTTAAAAAGATATTTACAAAGTGATAAAAAAAAAATCAGCGTGAGGGAATTCCTTGATGGTCCAGTGGTTAGGAGTCTGCGCTTTCAATGCCGAGTGTGCAGGTTCAATACCTAGTCAGGGAACTAAGGTCCCACAAGCAGCACAGTCTGGTGATAAACAAATAAATTTTAAAAGGGTAGATTTTTAAAAAATCAACACAATACCAAACTGTCATTTTAATGAGAAATAAAGTATAACCATCTGAGACTGGTTTATTTGTATATCCAGTGTATACATTCCATTGTATATCCATTCATCTACTGAAGGACACATGGGTTGCTTTTATTTTTTGGTCTTGTGAATAATGTTGCTATGAACACGGGTATAGAAATATCTGTACGAGTTCCTGCTTTCAATTCTTTTAGGTATGTATGTACCCAGGAGTGGAATTGCTGGATTATTGGTAATTCTGTTTATTTATTTATTTATTTATTTTTTGAGGAACCAACATACCATTTTCTACAGTGGCTGTAACATTTCACATTCCCACAAGCAATGCATTAGAGCTCCAACTTCAGGGGAGGGGAAAAAAAAAAAAAAGAGCTCCAACTTCTCCACATTCTCACCAATGCTTATTTTCTGCCTTTTTGATGAGAGCTATCCTAATGGGTATGATGTGATGTCTCACTGTGGCTTTGCTTTGCACATCCCTAATTATTAACAACGTGGAGCCTCTTTTCACGTAATTGTTGTTCTCTTCTTTGGAGGAAGGTCTATGCAAACGGCCTTTGCTTGTTTTTAATAGAGCTGTTTGGTTATTATTGTTGTTGCGTTGTAGAAGTTCTTTATCTGTCCTATATATATATATATTCTTACAACTATGATTTGCAATCATACATGACTGCAAGTATTTTCTCCCATTCCATGGGAAATACTTCAAAAGAGCAGAACCACCACAAACGAAGCAGTGATTAAGGCAGACTGACACAGGCCTGTTGAGTAGCAAATTAGGTACCACCAGGGGAATTGCTGTTGGCGACATGATTTTCTGAAATGGTGCATACATAGTCATGTTCTGAACCAAAATGCTTTTTCAAAAAAACAACAAAAAACCTCCACAGTAGTTATAGTCTTGAAAACATCATTAAACTATGCAAAACACCTTGTGTGTTTTCTGTAAAATAAAGTTATTTTCTAGATAATTATAAACTGGTTTCTCACCTCAAGGCCAGGCAGGACACAGCAAAGTCACATGAGATGTCAAGGGTGAGTCTTCATTTATAAGACAGAGAAGTAATTATAAAGCCATGCACGGGAATGACACCAGTTTGAAGGATGGTACCTATCTTTGGGGGTGGGGTAGGCAAGAGGAGAATGAGACTAATGAAGAGTGTGTAGGGGTGTAGATTTTATTCCTAATATTTGTATCATAAACTGGGCAATAGCAACATGGGAGTTTAATATAAAGCTTATATCCTTCGTGTCAAAAATGTTTTTATTTTTATTTATTTTTTAAAGTGTACATTTTTTAAAAGTCTTTATTGAATTTGTTACAACATCAAACATGTTTTATGTTTCAGTTTTTTGGCCACGAGGTATGTGAGAGCTTAGCTCCCCAACCAGGGGTCAAACTCACAACCTCTGCGTTGGAAGGCAAAGTCTTAAACACTGGACTGCCAGGGAAAGTCCCCCAAATATTTTTCAACAAAAAACAAGAACAAAGATTCATGCAGTCTCTGTTTCCAGAGAGACCTGGTTTTGAATCCTGGCTCTGTTACTTACAAGCTGTGTGATGCTGAATAAATCACTGAACTCGCCTGAATGTTAGTTTGCTTTTCCATAAAAGGAAGATAAAAACAGAAGCCTGTACATAGGAATGCTATAGAATATTGAAACCACAGGATACATTTAAAGCTCTTAGCATCCTGCCTTGTTTTAGAATAAGCACACCATTGTGCCAAAGAGGAACAACCTCTGTTTAAATATGCTTTAAATAGTCTCCAAGATTTTTTATTAAATTTTGAGACAGAGTTTACCAGAATAAACAAACATTTGCCTAATAATTGAAACAGAATACTGCTCAATGAGGCCAGTGAAAATTCCATTCAGTTTTATAGTCACCCCCAAGGCCTTTTTTTTTTTTAACTCCAAATATACCATTTTTACTTCTGTGGTTTTTTAAAATTCTGCACCATTCTATTTATTTCTTTATTTTTTTGGTAGTGGTGGTAGTGATTTTTTGCTACTTTTAAAATAAGAAATCATATCCTACCTTCTGTGTGATCAGTGTCAAAATGCACATACCAGCCCTTAATAGAAACACTGAAGAGGTGTACTCCGTTTACTTGTCAGATAACTCTATGTTGTCCAAATCTTATCAAAATTCTGTCTCTGAGAACAGACAGTTATGGGGGAGTGACTGAAGGACATGCTATTCATCTATTCTCTACAAATGATGAGTATTACCCTTGAATCATAGCATACCATCTGAGAACTGTGTGTCTGAATGGCATCATTCTGACTGTTGTCAAATTCACGTGACAGAATTGAACTTTGCTTGCTGTTCTGATATTGGCTTTCGCTGAGGGATGTGGTAGGAGGCAGCCCAGCAAACTCTGCTCTTCCATTTATAGCTGGGATGGAGGCCAGGATGTTATTCTCTGGATCAAAAAGTGTTTTCTTTATGAAGACCCAAGGGAGGGAATTTCTCTCAGGTCAGCAAGATGAAAACCTTGAGGAACTGGTTTGTCATTATCTTGCAGACAGTATGGCTCTTTTAACTGAGTCTATTTCTCTATTTATTTGAGTCTCCGGAAAATATACAGCCCAATCTTCAGCCCAGCTCTGGTGTCTCTATAAAACCATTTGGCACACATTCCTGAGAGGTGGGTCAACGCACCTTTGGACTGTTTTCTGACCCATATTATCTCTTTGTCCCAACATTTTCAATGATTTATTTCCCCTGCATTTTTGGAAGCTGTCTTTTGTTTATGAAATGAGATAGGAAGAGAGGAAATGGAAAAACAGGGCTAGAATAAAGGAAAGTGAGGGCATAAATAAGTAATAAATCAAGTAGATAAAAGTATGTGTTGCTTATTTTTTTATATTTCCCAGAGTACCTTGCACTGAACTTTACAACTAGTATGTGGTAGGTAAATGTTAGAGTTAAAAAAAAAAAAGGATAAAATGTCTCAGCCTCTGGACCATTCTTTTTCCTGCTTGCACATAGCTGTAAGTTTGGGTTAGATATAATAAAATCTTGATTAATCCCTGAGAAGCAAAAGAGAAAACTTTGATAACTTCTGAGTGATGTCTGAAATTTCGTGAAGGAAATGTCCTAGCCATTCTCCAAAACTCACTGTAGTGACATCTAATTTATGAAAACACCCCCAAATTGTAAACAAATACTGTCTATCTCCTCTGAATTCCTTCAGAACCTACTATCTTTCAACATTCATATAACTTACCTTATGACATAGATTAAAAGTACATAGATGGTAGATAGAGAGATGGATGACAGGTAGATATTTGGAAAGGGAAGAGATATGCTTATAGATATTTTTTCATATTCATAAGCATATTAATGATCAGATATTTGTTGAATAAATACTTATACAGGTAAATGAAAATATATTTTATGGGTAGATTTTTTTGACAAACTTGCATTAAAACTCAGTTCCCACACAATAATATGAATGACTCTCAAAGGCATTATGCTAAATGAAAAAAGCCACAAATGGCCACATCCTTTTGGTTCCATTTGTATAAGATTCTTGCAAGAGCAAAACTATAAGGATTAGAAAACACATCAGCAGTTACCAAGAGCTAGAAGTGAGGTGAAAAGTAGACTACAAAGGGTGCAGGGGAATTTGGGGGGTAATGAAACTCATGTGCATAATGATTGTGTGGTAGGGGTTACATGACTGTATACATTTGTCGAAACACTCAGAACTCTACTCTCAGAAGTATGGATTTTACTATTTGTAAATTATGCATAAATTTAAAATAATGAGGACAAAATTTTGTTCAGCATCTGCTGAAAACTCTAAGAAGATTTTTCATTTTCATTTATGCAGCAAGTTAATCCAATTCCCAGACAAGTAAAATCCTTCTCTATGCCCACAGGAGATACTGCTCATCAATTAGGACATTTGTTTTCACTCTGGAGCAAGCGAGGGTCTCATGCAGAATCTTCAACAGAGCCCAGGCCCCAGACAGTCACCGACAATCTTTCAGAACTAACATGAGATAAAAAATCGCTTTGCTGCCTGGGACCCATGTCATCCCAAACACACACTCTCATTTGCTTAGTTATGGCTGTTCTAGGTGCAGATGGAATGCTTTCAAAGAGTGACTTTCAGGGAACCTTCTTTGTCTTCTTTATCTTGATTTAGTGTCTAGTTTTTAAAAACCAGGACAAATATAAATGTCAGTGCAGAATCACAATTTGTCATCTACATCCAAACATAATTTTCAGGAAACGTGTCTGCAACCATAAAAGTAGAAGATCAAATGATCTCAGGGTGTGATTGTGACACAAGGAAGGAGATTTGGGGGATCCAAGAAAGTTCTTTTTAGAGAAATTGCTTTTAATCTGAAGGCCACAGGGAGTAGAAGTGTTGGCTAGTGGGCTGGATGGAGATGTTCTAGGCAGAGGCCAGTGCTTAGATCTTGAAGTGGGAGAAAGTATATAGACTTGGCTTAATGAAAGACCACCAGTGCTGTAAGAAAAATTGTCCTCGGAGTAGGGTGACTCAAGCTCAGGCAGAGCAGGTGGGCAAGGACCAGGTCCCCTAGTCCACTCCAAGGATTTAAAATGTATCTGAAAAGCACTAGAAAGCATCAAGTCACATCTAATCATCCTCAATACTCTGGACCAATGGCCATGATGAAAAGTCAAGAAAAAAGAACTTTCAAGGTACTCTCTAAAATGAAAAGAAAAAAAAAAAAATCCAAAACTCAGCAGCATGAGTTCCCCTGGTATTTTATGTCTATCATTTACACGTCATTAGTCACACTGTCTCAATAAGAGATCTACATTTGTCTTCTCTGCTTAGACAAGAGCTTCTGGCAGACTTCCCTGGTGATCCAATGGTTAGGAATCCACCTGCCAATGCAGGAGACATGGGTCCCTTCCCTGGTCCAGGAAGATTTCACATGCCTCGGGGTAACTAGGCCCATGCACCACAACTACAAAGCCCACGTGCTTCAACTACTGAAGCCAGAGCTCCGTAGATCCCGTGCACTGCAACAAGAAAAGCCACCGCCAAGAGAAGCCTGAGCACCGAAACTAAAGAGTAGCCCTCGATCTCTGCAACTAGAGAAAGCCCGTGCACATCAACGAAGACCCGGCACAGCCAAAAATTAATTAATTAATTGATAAAAGAGCTTCTGTTAATCAGTAACTACATCTAATGGGTTATATCCCCAAGTTTTGAAGCATAGTAGGTGCTCAATAAATTTTTGTTGAATTGAAATAAATATATAGCGTTCTTAAGCCAGTTTCATCTATGAATTCCCTGCTATGTCCAAAAGCATGGAGAGATTCAAAGTTAGAGACACATCTGCCTAAGGGTAAACAGTCTTTTTGGATCTGTCATAAATAGATGCTGATCAGAATTATGCTGAGAATTTTCTGTTATGGTTCCAGCAACGTAGAGAAAAACAAAAGACAATGTGGAGATAAAATTACAGGTTACAAAGGATTATTTTTGGAATTCATTCAAAAGCCCAGACAGACACAGCAAGAACATAACAGCCAACTAGTGATAAAAATCTCCCCTCCGTGGATCAAGAAGGAGTCAGAAAAGGCAACGTAGCCCAAAAGCAGAGAATAAATCAAGCCAAACTTCACAGAAAGGAGAAGGGATGGGGGGGAGTGACTGAGTTTTATGGAGAATTTGGAGGTCTTTCAAACTAAGCATTGGCAGAGAGCAAAATGGGGAAGAAGGAGCAGCAGAAAAAAGTTACGGGCAAGGTCACTGTTACAGGTTGAACTGAAAGTGAAAGTGTTAGTTGCTCTGTCATGCCTGACTCTTTGTGACCCCACAAACTGTAGCCAGCCAGGCTCTTCTGTCCGTGGAATTCTCTAGGCAAGAATACTGGAGTGGGTTGCCATTCCCTTCTCTAGGGGATCTTCCAAACCCAGGAATTGAACCCAGGTCTCCTGCATTGCAGGTGGATTCTTTACCATCTGAGCCACCAGGGAAGCCCTCAAAATTCATGTTTCTTATTAAAAGGGGATGTTTAGACAAAGCAGTTTTCAGGGAGGGAAGGTGCCTTATGCAGAAACATAAAGAGAAGACACCCATCTATGAGTCAAGGAGAGAGTCATGGATCACACCCCCTCCCTCGCAGCCCTCAGAAAGACCCGGCTGGTGCCTTCTAACATTGTCTTTTCTCCTCTTTAGATTCTATGCACTCCAAACTGGCTACACGTCAAAATCACCTGAGGAACTTGAATGAAACGCTAGACCCCACTCTCTCGGTCAGGGGCAGGGATCCATGTGTCTGCATTTTCACTCTTCTGGGTGATGTACCCGATGAACCTCCAGGCTTGTAGATCACTGCCATAGATTCAATCCTCTCCTGTGGACATATTTCCTTTTCAGAATTCTTACAGAATTAGAAGGATGAGTCTGTGAATAGTTAACTCACCAATGCAGTCAGGTTTATATGGCATCATAAAGGAATAAACTGTCCCCTATTCATCAGTTTATAAAATTGGAGTCTCCATTTTTTAATACAACAGGTGTGTTTTTAGGTAAATCATTTCAGATCTAAATCTTTCTAAAACATAATGCCACTTTAAAAAAATAGTGTATTCTGTGGATTGTAGCTTGTTTTTAACCCACATTCTTCCTTCTTCCCAGAATACCACATGTTGCCACTCATCCATTATGACTAAGCTCGGGGAGTCCCTTTCTTGATCATCTTGTCCCCAGATCCAGCAGATTGGGAAAGGCTCCCCTCCCTCTGCTCCCATGACATTTCTGAACGTTTTTATTGTCATATGTTATCATGAGTGATCGACACAGCTTGCTCCCCTACTTGGCTGTAGGATTATTAATAAGGACAATTTTTACTTTGAACAATAGAAGCCCATCTCTATTGGTTTGTATGTGTATGTATTGCATGAGTGCATGCTCAGTCGTGTCCAACTCTTTGCAACCCAGCTGACTGTAGCCCACCAGGCTCCTCAGCCCATGGAACTTCTCAGGCAAGAATATTGGAACGAGTCATCATTCCTTCTCCAGGGGATCTTCCCAACCCAGGGACTGAACCCGCATCTCCTGAGTCTCCTGCACTGGCAAGCGGATTCTTTACCACTGCACCACTTGGGAAGCCCTCATTGGTTTAAGGGGGGATAAAGACAATTGCATTGGTCTGTGTGATGGCAAAATTCTTGGGTAGATCTGTCATCCTGGATCTAGGCACTCAAACGATGCATTCAGAAATCTGTCTCATCTCAACACTCAGTCCTGTTTTCCTTTGTTCTGGATTCGTTCTCAAGCAGATCCCCCTAGATGGCTGAGAGGACGGCCCTCAGAATCTCCAGGTTTCCATCCTACCTTTTAGCAAGACTAGCAGAAGAACTCAGTGCCAAGAATTCTAGCAGAAGTTCTAGGACTGACTGACTCTGGGGCTGACCCGGGTCGTGTTCCCGCCCTGAACCAATCGCTGTGACTTGGGAGGCATGACACTATTCCAGCTGGCCGCACCTGGCTCACCTGCGCAGCCCTGGAGCCAGAGGCGGGGATCAGTCTTTTCCTCCAAACCCCTGTGGATAGGAAGTGGGACGGGGAGTCCCTCAAGAGGAAATGAAAGTGTGATCATCAAAAGGAGAAGAAATAGACACAAGCACGAGAGGTATAGGGGCTTCCCAGATGGCTCAGCGGTAAAGAACCCCATCTACCAATTCAGGAGATGTGGGTTCGATCCCTGGGTCAGGAAGATCCTTTGGAAAAGGAAAGGGCAGCCCACTCCAGTATTCCGGGCCTGGAAAATCCCATGGACAGAGGAGCCTGGTGGGCTGCAGTCCATGGCGTTCCAAAGAGTCACACCCGACTGAATGACTAAACAACGATAACAGAGATCCAGGACACCTGTGTGCCTTGAGAGCAGGCACTTTGCCTTCTTGCACACCCACACAACTTCATCTCCAAACACGGTACCAAACAACACGTGAGGCAGTGTGTGTTTCATAAAATGATCACAAGTTAAACAAGTGAATGCAGTCTGGGTTCTCATGAAAACCATCCACTGCTACCCTGAGTCATGGTGCATGGAATGTGGGCTACCTTACTGTATGGAACATAGGCCTCTGGGACATATACACAGATGCTATTTTAATTTAATTTTTTGTTGCAGAGACACAATACTCGGGTCCAAATAGGCCTACGGGTAAAAGCACTGTCAGTCCTTTAATTAGGTATCCCTGGAGACTGGGCCCGGGAAGTTGCAGGATGACAAAGCCAACAGGAGGGGAAGTGGAAATGTCACCCTCGTTAGTGGGGTTATGCACAGGAGGGAGGGCCCCCCCAGGGCCCCGGTGAGTGCCAGAGGTCAGGTTCCTGTTGAGAACCTGGAGTGAGTGTGGGAGACGGGAGACAAAGCAACGGCCAGGCCTGGGGGACAGGGACGGGAGGAGTTCAATTCAGGAGTGAGGCAGAGGGAGGGAGCCACACCTCCCGGGCAGACTCCAGCCCTACCTCCCATCACAACCCCCTGGGGGACCCAAGAACTTTCTTCCAAGGTGATCCTGGAGTCGGCATGTTGTGGTTATTGCTTATTTATTTCCCATTTATATTAATGGACTCTTAGGTGCAACTTCTAATGATTACAGATGTGACCCCTCTGAGCAAGCAGAAGGACAGGTGAAGGTGGTTTTTGGATAGCACTCCCTCCCCTCTTCCCCCTGCCCCACACCCTGCCAAAACTCTCCCTCCTCCCTCTGCCCAGGTCCCAACCCACCTGCACTGCCTGACCACACTGTTGACCCCAGGCGACTCTAACTGCTCCCAGCCACAGTTTCCAGAAAGTTCTGCTGAGAAATATGTGGGCTTGTAGCAGGAAGAACAGGGTCTCCACCGAAGTTCTGAGTTCAAGTCCCTGCCCTGTTACTAACCAGTCATGGAAATTTGGGCCAGTCAACCCAAGTCTCACCTCTCGGTTTTCCCTTTGTTAAAAAAATCAAACAAAAACAAAAACTTGAAGGGTTCTGTATCTATAAAGTCCCTGCCCTGACACTGGTAAAAAAAAAAAAAAAAAAAAACTGTGATGAATGAATAAGAGCCTTTAGAGACAAGGCCAGACTCAGATCTTTTGGGTGATCAAATTTTCTAGCTGCAGGACATAGAAACCAATTCTGGCTGAGTTCAGGTCGAGGGATATTGAGGTCATATGGGATTAAAAGGAACTGGGAGACAGCAGAAACCAGAACAGATCCAGAGCAGGGTCCAGTACTACACTGGTCCCATAACAAGAATCTGGCCAGGGCCCTACTGCTGGGTGGGAACACAGCCACTATCTGGAGTCCTGTCTCTTTACCAAGGAGGAATCAAGTACTTGGTCCCTCCTGTGTCATGGAGTGGCTGGACCCTGATGATGTTTCCATTAGATTGTATCTAACAAGAGAGAGACAATTCCTCTAAAGAAATTAGAGGACCCTTGGGAGTGGAAGCAGATCCCCAACATCTAGAAGATGTTAGTGAAGATGAGAGACAAAGGCTGCCTTTATAGGAGGAACTCCTCTTTCTCCGAGTCTAGAATCCCAAAAGGTCTGGACATGAACACACATGAAGAGCATTCAAGATCACAGCCTGACGACTTGGCCTTAAACAGTACCTTTATCTCTGCTTGGTTCTTCACTGCCCTTGGCAGTTTCTCCATGAAGACCAAGAGTCCCTTGGTCATTAACTCTCTACCAAGTAACCTCAGGAGAAATCTTCTGATTTAGCACAGTTAATGAATTTACCTGGGCTTCTTCCCAAGTAGCTCAGTGAGTAAAACAATCCACTGGCAATGGCAGAGATGCAAGAGATGTGGGTTTGATCCCTAGGTTGGGAAGATCTCCTGGAGAAGGGCAATGGCAACCCACTCCAGTATTTTTGCCTGGAGAATCCCATGGACAGAAGAGCCTGGTGGGCTACAGTCCATGGGATCGCAAAGAGTCAGACATGACTAAAGAGACTGAGCACAATAAGCTTATCTACACAGACATCACAGGTGATACTGGTGGTCTACCAAACTGCACTGACAAATAATACATTCAGTGGTGGTCCCTGTTGATTAGAGACAGCCCCTCTGGAATTTGCAGAAGGGATGTAGGGTATAAAATCAAGGACTCAGATGTGAGTCCTCACTGGGGGTCTTCTGCTTCTTAACCCCCTAGCTGGGTAGCAGTTCTACTCTGCCGTCCACTCTCCAATCCCCCACCGACTCCTAAACTATCCCCCACTCCCCACCACATACACGTTTACCCTTCACAATATTTTTCAGCCTCTCTGTCTGAGCACAACATCCATCTCTGCGGCTGAGCCAAGGACCTGCATCTCTGGGTTGATGAGAACAGATACTCCCTACCTCCCTCTCTCCACCCCCTGGTCTCTGAGGCTGCCCATGGTCCCTGCAGGTTAAGCAGAGTGGAGATTAGAAATTATCTAAATCACAACAATTCCATGGCAGCTTTTGTATAATTGCAGATTCTGGTGCACTAAACTGTCCAGCTGGGTAATTGAAGGAAACATATTTATTGAAATTCACATGCTTACAGTTATACTTAGCCCCTGGATATCAGCAAAGCTGACCTGAAAGAGAATAAAAAGCCCCTTGCAGCATTCCAAGTAATCATTCCATACAGGCCCTTCAGGGCTTAACTCTCTGGTGGCGAGAGAGAGCTTTGATTCTTCCACATTCCTGGTACCTCTCAGCTGCCACCAGCCACCAGCTGGGCTGCCAGGGCTCAGGCAGGATATGAAAATGAGACCCACCAACGCCGACCTTCAAGCTCATAAAAGGCTTTGCCCGAAAGGTGACAACATCACGGCATTCCTTTTCAGATTTCATTTTCTATTCAGGAAGAGGGGAACTTTGATCAGCTGGTGAGTTTCACTCTGAGTGACAGCTGCAGTTAGCAGAAGATGGGTCTATAGTGTAAGCACCTGATGCAGAAGAGATGACCTGGGCAAGATCACCATGGACACGGCACAGCTTCACGGAGATAAGCTGGAAAAATATGAGGCTCGAGCTGAGTATGGCTCCTGCAAACAGATGTGTCTTCTTTTCATGTAAAGCAGGACTCATGCTGACCTTGCTTCAACCAAGCTTTGTTGTTATCGTTCAGTTGCTAAGTCATGTCTGACTCTTTGTGACTCCACGGACTGCAGCACGCCAGGCTTCCCTGTCCTTCACTATCTCCTGGAGTTTGCTCAAACTCATGTCCACTGAGTTGATGATGCCATCCAACCATCTCATCCTCTGTTGCCCTCTTCTTCTCCTGTCCTCAATCTTTTCCAGCACCAGGGTCTTTTCCAGTTAGTCAGCTCCGCATCAGGTGGCCAAAGTATTGGAGCTTCAGCATCAGTCCCTCCAATGAATATTCAAGGTTTATCTCCTTTAGGATGGACTGGCTTGATCTCCTTGCTGTGCAAGGGACTGTCAAGAATCTTCTCCAGCACCACAGTTCAAAAGCATCAATTCTTCAGCATTCAGCCTTCTTTATGGTCCAATGAAAGGAGCAGTGACCCCCTGCCCTTGAGACTGAGCTGACCAAGTTAGAGGATAACAAAAATACTCAGTCATCAGAACTTATTTTCTGCTAGAGGTTGTCCTCTTCCTAAGCCCCCATAATCTAAACCAGGGTTGAATGGGTCTTTTTTTAAAGAAATCATTTATTTATTTATTGGTTGCACTGGGTCTTCGTTGCTGCCGTGGGCTTTCTCCAGTTACAGCAAGCAGGGAGTACTCTACGGTTGCAGCATGTGGGCCCCTCACTGCGGTGCCTTCTCTTGTCGCAGAGCACAGGCTCTAGGGCAGGCGGGCTTCAGTAGCTGCGGCTCAAGGGCTTACTCATTCCACAGCATGTGGGATCTTCCCAGACCAGCGATCGAACCTGTGTCCCCTGCGTTGGTAGGCGGATTCTTTACCACTCGACCACCAAGGAAGTCCCTGAATTAGGTTTTAATTCATAGGCCTATCCAAAATCAGTGGGGCTCCCTGGAGCTGAGCTCTGGGAAGTCACATTTGAGCTCATCAAGAAAGAAGACAGTGTGAAATGTCAGGCCAGGGCTCTGGCAGAGCAGCCGCAACATTTCTGCAAGGTATCGGTTCTCTCTGAGCTCAGCTGCCAGCAGTGTTGCAAGATGAGAACTCTTCCTTCTAAAGGGGCAAGGCCCTTGAAACCACCAGGATGACACATGACAGGAACCAGCTTGAACAGAGAGTTGTTAATGCTCGTCTGGCACCTTGGTCAGCAGCTTAGAAGTAATAGGACACCTCAAGTCCAGCAATCAGAAATGTCTTGACAAAGGTTTATGTAAATCTTACGTCCCAAACTTTTTTCAAGGAGATATTTTTTCTTTGAATCCCATCCAATAATCTCATCTTCCTGTTATGGGTTTTGTGGCATATTATTGCACCAAACGGTAAGCAATGGAAAAGTCTGGAAGGATCCAGAATCTTGGCACTGGAGCCCATTTTCTGGATCTATGCACAATCCTCCAAAACAAGTAACCAAAGACAAAACAAATGCCAAATGGCACAAATCCTAATTATTAGGGGATGGTGAAAGTAAATATTGTGACATCAGGAGGAACGCAGGCTAGAGTCACTAGGCTCATCTGGACACAAGGAAAAGATGCAGAATTTCTTAAGCAGCAGCAGGATCTAACCCAAAGGCTAAAGAGGAATGACGCATGAGCCAAGGGAGACAACTTGAGACACCTGCCCCTTACTGGGAGCCCAGGGTGGCTTGCTCCAGATCAGTCTGGGGGGTCCCGGGGAGCAGCACACAGGCCCTGGGACTGGAAAGTCCATGGACTGCTATTTGAAACTATACCTTGACCTTGTTAGTCGGGTTTCTCAACTGGAAGTAAAGTCCATGCTTGCACTCCATGCAACAAAAGGGTTTGCGAAGTAAAATAGACCACATAAATCCTATTTAAGGGAATTACAAGAACCAACTGATTTTAAGGACTCTGGGATATTAATCTTCGGAATAAAGATGGATGCCACCAATTACCAGTGGGTTTCAGAGAGTTTCCACAGTGGTCCTCCAGGGCCTCCTTGGAAACATGTTGTCAGCAATTAGTGGTGTGTCTGAAACTTGGTGTAAGAAGTTAAGGGGTTTTTCCTAAAAAGGAACACATTTGAGTCAGTTCTAATGAGGTGGAGGAACCTAGAGCCTACTTTACAGAGTGAAGTAAGTCAGAAAGAGAAAAACAGATATTGCATATTAACCCACATGTGTATGGAATCTAGAAGGATGGTACTGATGAACCTATTTGCAGGGCAGCAACGGAGACACAAAAAGAGAGGACAGGCTTGTGGACACCGTGGGGGAAGGAGAGGGTGGGACAAATGGAGAGAGTAGCATTGAAACATATATATCACCGTACGAAAAACAGACAGCCAGTGGGAATTTGCTACGTGACACAGGGAACTCAACCTAGTGCCCTGTGACATCCTAGAGGGGTGGGATGGGGTGGGTGGTGGGAGGGAGGCTCCAGACTGAGGGGACATGTATACACACACCTATGGCTGATTCATGTTGCTGTTTGGCAGAAACCAACACAATTTTGTGAAGCAATTATCCTTCAGTTAAAAAACAAATAAATTTCAAAATAAATTTAAATAAGAAAAACGAAAAAAAAAAAAGAAGTTAAGGGCTTTTTAAGAAAGTAACTCAAGTTAGCCTAGCCCCCACCAACAGGGGTTGTATTCTGCTTTCAACAACTCTGATCTAACAAATAAAACCTAGATTTATAAAGCAAATAATATACTCTAAAAGAATTTGCTGTGACATTCCTATAAATAGTAAGTTCCCCTACTAAATCTAAAATTTGACTTTTTTCCAAAAAAATAGGCTTAAGGACATCTTCTTAAAAAGATGTCAGTTATGGTAAGTGATCCGTATCTCTGGGGCAGATTTATGTCAGCAGGTCTGGGACATTTCACAGGCTCTCCTGTGGGACCAACCCCATGAAGAAGACTCTGTGGGTTTTCATGGGTTGCCCCTTGTTTCTGTGGGGATAACAGCTCAGCCTGCTGGCTGTTCACTGGACTGTGTGCACCTCTGCACAAGTTCTGATCCATTTACACAACCAACAGGTGTGTACTGAGCACTTGCTGAGGCTGTTTGACTCTTTTGCAACCCCATGGACCAGAGCCCGCCAGACTTCTGTGTCCACGGAATTTCCCAGGCACCTGTGAGTTATTCATGTAGAGCTGCTCTGTGCTGGCCCTTTAGACTCACCCTGTTCCCAGGTGAGCCCCCCTCTGCTCACAAATAGCACTGTCCCCAGCAGGTGGGCACTGCCGCATTGGCCTTGGAGGTGACACGCCCAGATGGCAAGGTGACGGTCAATTCTGACGTTTGTAATACGCACACCCCATTCAGAGAAGGCTTCCCTGGTGGCTCAGTCAGGAAAGAATCCGCCTGCAATGCAAGGCAGGGGTCGGGGAGATCCCCTGGAGAAGGAAATGGCAACCTACTCCAGTATTCTTGCTTGAAGAATCCCATGGACAGAGGAGCCTGGTGGGCCCCAGTCCAGGGGGTTGCAGGCGTCGGACACAATTGAGCGACTGAACCACCACCACAACCCATTCAAAGAAACACTTGAACATGTATACAGGAAGCAAATCAACAGTGTTCATCAAAAATGGAAACTACTCAATAGTCTATCAATAGGGAGAAGCATATAAATCAACTGTGGTCCTTACTGTGGAATCCCGCGCTGCGATTACAAAGAGCAATAACTGTTAACTCATACAGTGCTTCTGTGTTGGGTCACTGTTCTCAATTCTCATCTATAGAGAGAAAGGCCTAGAAAAATATATGTTAAAATAATAAGTGTTTATCTCTAAGAAGGGAATTGAGAAGTAATCAATAATAACTATAAAGTATTCATGCATTACTCAGAGAAACATTTGCATGTATTATTTAAGTAAAAAAAAACTTATTTTAAAAAAGTGATTCTGCCACTCAACTCCCCAATAGCAGCTAACATTGCCATTCTTTTTAATCACTGACTCAAATCCACCATATTATAGTCTCTGACACTTCCCTTTCCTTTATTTCTTCTCTATAATCAAAGAGTTTTCAAGCACCATCAAATTCTTCTTGAGATCAATGTTGGGATCAATGTGCTGGAAATTGCTGTTAATAGGCAAATGTTACTTGAAAGGAAAAGCAGATTAGATGTGTAAACATGCAAATCAATAACAGATACCTGGTTTGGAATTAGTTTGTCCCATGGGCACCCACAGAGTCAGAAATGGCATGAAGGAGAGCCCCCTGTCCCTAAGGATCTGATAGGGTTGGGGAGGGGGCTTTGGAGGATAAAGAAGGAAGCACGAGGGTCAGCAGGACATTTGCTGAGCACCTGGAGAGAGAGGGTGTTCTCAGGAGGGTTCTTAAAGCTCAGAACCGGGCAGATAGTATGCACCTGGGAAGGTCTTAGAGGCCGTCTGGGTGCAAACTTGAAGCTAAGTTGAGCTGTGCCCATTTCTTGGTGTCCCTAACACTTGGCATTCGTGTTGCATGCTAAGTTGCTTCCGTCGTGTCTGACTCTCCGTGATCCTATGGACTATAGCCCACTAGGCTTTGTCCATGGGATTCTCCAGGCAAGAATACTAGAGTGGGTTGCAATGCCCTCCTCCAGGGGATCTTCCCAACCCAGGGATCAAATGTCTCCTGCATCTCCTGCATTGGTAGGTAGGTTCTTTACCACTAGCGCCACCTGCAAGGCCTGGCAAAGACAGGGAGCTCAATAAATGTGGGTTAAATGGATAAAATATACAGATGAGGAAACCAAGGCACAAAAGGCGTAGTCATTGGCCTGGGCTCCCAGAGCCACAGAAGGTGGAGTTGGGAATCACCCCTTCCTGGTCTCCCCATTCCCTGATCCAAGCCCCCATCCCACTCTGATGCACTCAGCCACATCCCCTGGAGCTGCCAGCCTGCCTTCTACGTACAAATCCTTGGCAGCCTCAAGGCATACCCACACAATTGTTTCCACGCCGCTGTCTTAGGATTCATTTGTAAGGCATGAGTGTTCTCCACCCATCTCAGTAGCCAAATGCCAGGCCTGCAGCTGCTCTCCCTGCTCCTTGCAGAGGGAGAGGGCCATGTGCTCTGATATGCTCTGTGAGTATAATAGCGTGCAAAGCTTCCAGAATCTACATGACTCCCTCTGACTGCGTGCAAGGTTCCCCGAGGGCCCCAGGGTGACAGGAAATTAGAAAATATATTAATTCAGTGAAAATGAAACTGTCCCTCTCACCTTGCCTTCAGCGCCAGTCTCCAGGCAGAGGCTGGGGGCGAGAGGCACAAAGACCCCCAAAACAACATACAGTGTACTTGACTGTTCTCCCTGTTTCTGAACCCCATCAGGTCTCTCCTTTCTGAGCCCATGGAGAGATTCCTATTCAGATTTAGGGCTTCTCCTTCCTAAGAAACCCTCTCTGCTTCCCCTCAAAGCCAAATGCACTTGCTATGCCTGAGAACTGCCAGAGAACATCTGAGTTTTCCGGAGGTAGGACCTATGCTCCTCAGGGCTCATTACGCAACCCACTTGCATTTTTCATGAGGTACAAATGGGTGTCATTCCTTAAAACTCTCCCATGAGAGAAGAGTAGGAATTTCTGTGTTATATTGAATTCTGAGGGCTTCCTGGTGTGTGAATCAATGGTAAAGAATCCACCTACAATCCATGAGACATGGGTTCAATCCATGAGTCCAGAAGATCCCCTGGAGAAAGAAATGGCAACCCACTCCAGTATTCTTGCCTGGAGAATCCCACGGACAGAGGAGCCTGTGGGCTATAATCCATAGGGTCACAAAGAGTCGGACACAACTGAAGCAACTTGGCATGCACAAAACCCTCTCATCTTAGAGATGAGGCAGCTGAAATCCAGAGAGTTGCTCCCTTTTCCCACTGCTATTGGTGGTGAGATGACATTTCAAAGGATTAGTCAATATTACATTTACTGCTACACACCAGATACATGGTTGAAACCCGCTGTGGGCATGTTTTTCTTATTCAGAATTGTCCTGGATATTCTGATGTGCTTTATTTTTTTCATATGAACTTTTCAATCAGCTGAGTTAAAAAATTGACTTGGTTTCAGTTCTGATCTTGAAGCTTGAACCTGATCCCTCTTAATACTGACTTGTCTGTAAACTAAGATCATAATGTTCCTTTTGCAAGGTTGTTGCTAGAATTCCATGAACAGATACACTGAAGGGTCCTCCACAGAACCCAGCAGGCATTAGATGTTCAATTGTGTGTTGCTTAGTTGCTAAGTCATGTCTGACTCTTTGTCACCCCATGGACTGTAGCCCACCAGGCTCCTCTGTCCATGAGATTTCCCAGGCAAGAATACTGGAGTGGGTTGCCACAAACAAAAGCTATTAGTTCTTTGATGTACAAATAAAGCCAAAACCATCAAGCATTGTTGTAATAATTTCACCTAAAAGCAAGTCACTTCTAAGATACAGTTTCCATATCTGCCTTGTATCCAAAAGTAGGACGTTCTGTACCATCGAATGTGGTTAAATATCATGGCCCAGTAGAAGCACTGAACTGCAGGGAAGAAACCCTGAAAAACTTTCTGCGGATGTGGTTAAAATTCCAGGCGCGGGAGGAAGAGGCAGAAAATTGTCCATACATTTCCTCTGATTCAGAAAAATACGAGCTAAAGCAGGAAGCTCAATTCCTATTGTTGGGAGCAGCAGGGACTATTAGGGCTGTGTGTGCTGAATATATTTTTTGCGTATTATCTTGTAAAGAGTGGCAAATTTGGCTTCATAACAGTGAGATCAAGCATAGCAAATTTACTTAAATTCTTGGAGTGTATTACAGAATTGCACAGCCTTTCTATGTGTTTCACCCCTAGAAAAGGCTTTAATAACCTCTCTGCTGCATTCTTTGTCTGAGTAAAAAGCAATGGGTAAAAAGTGTGAGTGGATTTGATGAATTACAACTTGTCTTGAGTGTAGGACAACTCTTTCAGTTACTGTAAAAGGAGAAAACTGGCAACTCCTGTGAGTGAAAAGGCTGGTGTAGCTTGGGAAATAAAGGTGAGCTTGCCCTCTTGTCTAAGAAGACTTAACAACCCTGACTGTGGGATCCAGTGCTCACCTGAACAGGTGCCCACAGGACCAGAGAGTGGGGAGTGTTCTATGCAAACAGAAGGAATAAAGGCAGATTTCTGAACCTCAACTTTGAGTGACTGTGGGGCACAGGTGGGGGCCCAGCCCACTGGAAGAGCTTAATGCGTCCTTGATTCACTGGGGCTTAGAATGGGTTAGGCTGTAATCTCCAGCACATCAGTTCTGACCTCTCTCCAGACAAAAATGAGATCTAAAGTATGTGAGAGCCAGAATGCAAGCAGACATGAAATACTGGCTCAGAGGAATTTTTATAAAATATCTATTTATTTGGCTGTGCTGGGTCTTAGTTATGGCACTTGAAGTCTCTAGTCGTGGCATGTGGAATCTTTAGCTGTGGCATGTGGGATCTGGTTCCCTGACCAAGGATCGAACCTGAGTCCCCTGCATTGGGAACTTGGAGTCTTAGCTACTGGACCATCAGGGAAGTCCATGGCCCAGAGGAATCTTCACAGAGGCGTGTACATGGCAGAACCTGAGTCCCTGGGACTTCATAGACAAAGGTTTGCTGACATCTCCGTCGGGACCCTTTAAGCAGCAATGTGGCCCTCTTTAGACAGTATGAACTGCCCAAGCAGCCAGAGGTCGAGGGGAGGTCCAGCAGACCAGCCTGGACATCATGGTCCCGGTCCTCCCTAAGTTCTTCCATTCGGATAAAGGATACTTTAGCTTATCCTACAACTGGAAGACTCTGGGACAAAAAAAGGAAAAAGAAATCACTTTCTCTATCACTATTGACAATGGCTCAAGGTTTGCAGGAATTTTCCATTTAGGGAGGACTGGTTTTTTAACTTGGTGAAGGTGAATCACTCAGAGGACTTGAGGCTGCCTAGGTCAGTATTTCACAGTCCTGATGACACACTAGAAGATCCTGGGGAGCTTTTTAAAAAATGCCATTGCCTATGGAGATGCAGATATAGAGAACAGAATTTTGGACACAGTGCAAGAGGGAGAAGGTGGGATGATTTGAGAGAGTAGCATTGAAATATATACAGTACTCTATGTAAAACAGCCAGGGGGAATTTGCTGTCTGACACTGGGAACTGAAAGCCAGTGCTCTATGACGACCTAGAGGGGTGGGGTGGGGGGCAGGTAGGAGGGAGTTTTAAGAGGGAGGAGACATGTGTACCTATGGCTCATTCATGTTGATGTATGGCAGAAGTCATCACAATATTGTAATTATCCTCCAATTAAAACTAAAATAAAAAAAATTTTTAAATGCCATTGCCTGCAGGGCTCTACCACGGGAGATTCTGATTTCAATGGATTAAGGTGGGGCCCAGAGCAGCTGGAGCTTCTGAAAGTTCTGCAGGTGTTTCCAGTGCACAATGACGGACTAGATAGAGAAAGGGTGATGAGAGCCTCTGGAAGGAGAGAGAGGGAAGCACTGCTCACCACACGTATAAACACCAGCCCAGCAGCCCCTGAACTGCAGCGCCAGAGAAATGTGTTTATTTTGCAGCTAATGGAGACAATCGATGATCCCTGAAATTTTTACTTAGAAACCCTGAGTGTCCCCATTTACTGAGAACCAACTAGTACCGTTTAAGGCTGTAGCCTGAGAATAAACGGTGAGCAGGGGGGAAGGAAGGTCAGAGAGAAGTGATGTCTGGGGAGGAGTGTTCAGTAATCAACATGTTGTCCCCAGCCCAGTGACTCAAAAGACAAATGGGACCTCTGTATTCACCAAGTACTCTTTCCTAGGGCAGCATGCTCCCCCGCTGTCCACACAGACCAGTTTGAGCAGCTTCTCCTGGCCTTCCTTCTAATCCCTTGTCCATACTTTCTCAGACTCTGTCACTTCCCTTTTCTCTTTCTGAACCTCAAAGTCTGAATCGGCTTAGATCAGCAACAGATGGGAACCATAGCATTAACTCTTCGTGGTAAGTTGCATTGGGGAAAGAATCTGTGTCCTTCCTCCATAATGATTCCCCCCACCGCTGCCATGGAAAACACCTCCGGGGTCCACTTTGGGTCTCCTTCTCCCCCACCTTCCCCTCACATGCTGGGGGTTGGGGGGTGGGGCAAGGTGTTTACTGAATGGAGGGAAAAAGGATGTACACAAACCAGGATCTAAGAGAGAAGCAATGAGACCGAACTACTCAGGCAAACTTTCTCCATTTTCAGTGCTTGGATATGTTGCTCCTTCCTCCCTGGAGAAGAAATAGCCACGAGGCTGAAAAGGATGGGAAGTTTGCTTCTGATAATAAGAAGGAGGCAGTGGTCCCCTCCTACAGCAGCAGCTCGTTCACCATGCTTTGACCAGAGGTCTGTCCTGGGGGTAAGTGGAAGCCGATCCCAAAGCATCTGCCGGAAGAACAGAAGGAACAGGCTCCTGAGGGATTTTCATGAGAAGAAAAGAATATAAATCCCACTCTTGGACATATACCCAAAGAAAACCATCATTCAGAAAGATGCTTGCACTCCAAATGTTCACAGCAGCACTAGACCATAGCCAGGACATGAAAGCAACCTATACGCCCACCAAACAGAGAGAAGGATAAAGAAGATGTGGTGTGTATATGCAATGGAATATTAGTCAGCCATAAGAAGGAATGAAACTGGGTCATCTGTAGAGATGTGAACCTAGAGACGATCATACAGAATGAAGTAAGTCAGAAAGGGAAAAACAAATATCCTGTGTCAACACATAAATGTGGAATCTAGAAAAATGGTACAGATGATCTTATTTGCAAAGCAGAAAGAGAGACACAGGCGTGGAGATCAGACATATGGATACCAAGGAAGAAGGGGTGCTGGTGGGAGGATCTGGGAGACTGGGATTGACACCCATATACTATTGACACTATGCATAAAATAGATGACTAATGAGAACATATTGTATCGCTCAGGGAGCTCTACCTGAATGGGAAGGAAGTCCAAAAGTGAGGGGATGTATGTATAATTATGGCTGATTCACCTGATGGCTCAGATGGTAAAGAACCTGCCTGCAATGCAGGAGATTTCTGGATTGGAAAGATCCCCCTGGAGAAGAGAATGACAACCCACTCCAGTATTCCTGCCTGGAGAATTCCATGGACAGAGGCGCCTGGTGGGCTACAGTCCATGGGGTTGAAAAGTGTCAGAAGCAACTGAGCAACTAACAACCCATGGTTGATTCATTCTGCTGTACAATAGAAACTATCACAACATTGTAAAGCGATTATACTCCAATAAAAATGAATTTGTTTTTAAAAAAAAAAAAAAAAAGGAAGATCTTCTAAGTATCGGCAGCAGGAAAAGAGAAATAAAAAAATATTATACTACTGTCCTTCCCAGGACAGAACAGCAGTCCCCTTCTCTCGATGGAGAGGGTGCATAAGACCTGCTAGTAAGTGGTGCTTCTAGAGATGTGGTACCCACGAGTGAGATAAACTGAAAGAACTCAGTCTGTGCTCAGAGTTCAGTAGCCCGGCATCCGTGGCCACAAAGAGAAAGCCAGCTTCACGGTACCCACTGGTTGGCTGTTCAGCATGACTGCATGACAAGCCATTCTTCCTTTCTCCAGTTTCAGAGCCGGCGTGATATTAACTCAACCTTTAAATGATCATTTGGGGCTTTAAACGGTATGGTCGTTCTTAAAGAAACATTTCATTTTTCTGTTCTTAAATGACTTCTCTGGCTCAAGACTGAAACTGCCACGTTACTAAAACCACTTCTTTCCAGATGGGAGGGGAACTATGGATTTTAACAGAAAGGAGCCTGCCTGATTGTTCAGCAGTTAAGAATATATATATATATATATAATTCTGTGCAGGCTTTCCCTTCTCCCTTTCCCTGTGTCTTTGGTATAAGAGCAAGGCTGGAGCTGGTATTCAACACCCTCCCTCTCAAAACAAGGGCTTCCCTTGTGACTCAGATGATAAAGAATTTGCCTTCAATGCAGGAGATCAGGGTTCAATCACTCTGTTGGGAAGATCCCCTGGAGAAGGGACTGGCAACCCATTCCAGTATTCTTGCCTGGAAAATCCCACGGATGGAGGAGCCTAGTGGGCTACAATCCATGGGGTCACAAAGCGTTCGGACACGAATGAGCAACTAACGCTCTCAAAACAAAAGTCTTTTTCGTACACAAAGCTTCACTTGTCGGGGCAGCTCCCACAGACCTGGACTCTACACTGCTTCCCTCATTCATCCCTTCTCTCTCTTTTTTCGTTCCTTCCTTCTTTTTTCTGCCCACAAAACAGTACTTTTTGAACTGTGTGCCAGTAGCCATGCTGAGCCTCGTGATTTCACAGGGAATATCCCTTGACTTCACGGAGGTTCAGTTTAGGGACCAGAGATTAAGTTTCTTGGCAAAGTCATCAAAGCCTTTCAATTCTCTCTTTACTTAAAAGAGAAGAGCAGTTTGGAGACGGCGGAAAGCCCTGTCCCTCACCAGAACCAAACGTTCAGTCCTCTCTCCTCCCACAAGTAAAAGCAAACACCAGTGCAGGCTGAGTTGAAAGTCCCAGCTGATACAGTAGCTGGTGGAGGCAAGGCAGTGGTGGAATATGGCAGGGAGGTCAGCTGCCCTCTCCAGAGCCCTCTAACCCCATCTGCTGTCCCTGTGATTTCAGGTGAGGCGGACGTGACCTCACAGATGTGTCTCAGGACCTGGCTCCAGTCAGCAACTAGATTCCCTGCCTCCCTTGGCATGCATCCTCCTCCCCTTCGCCCCTTCCTTTCTCCACCCTCTGCAAGCCAACTTGCCCTCCAACAGCATTGAGCCCAAAGCCACACTAGCTGGTGTTCCCACACCCACAGAGGCTGCAATGCTGACATGGGCGCCACCTTTAACCTATGCTCCAGTCACAAGAATCCAGAAGCTTACAGCGTAGTGGAGCCAACTTCTCATGAGCTGGTTTCTCAGTGTTCTGGAAACATCACTGTGAATCTTCCTCCATGCTTCTCATTAGGCAACTGACCCACGAGGGTGCTAATTACAAAAAGCCCCATCTTCGCTCTCCCAAGCGTCTCTGACAGCAGGGGTGACGTCTAGTTTCCAGGGTGCGGTGCTGAAATACGGACCCAGAAGGGCAGCTGGGCAAGGTCTCAGGGAGACACAGGGCTGGGGGGACAGTGAGGAGGCTGTCCTGGGGACACAGAGACAGAGGACAGCAAGGTGGTGGGACGTCCGCCCAAGGCCAAACTCATCCCCCGCTTGTATTTTGTTTGCCCTGCAGTGTTTGGGGAGGTTTTGAATTACATTTCAGTGTTTAAAAATCAGAAGGTCTTCCTTAAAACTTTGAATTTCCAGCATCTTTTGAAAAGTCAGAAGATGGGTCATGTCTGAGTAAATTGGAGGAAGGTGGTCTTTGGCTCCCTGCCGACAGACACGTGCTCTCCACTTTGCCGCAGTCCCCACCTGGCCCTTTTACCTACTCGAGCAGTCAGCCCTGCCCTGACTGCACTTAGCTTGCCCATGAGAGCTGTCAGCGGCAGGGACTGTTCTGATTCCGCCTAATGCCGGATGTTAGTAGTGAGTTATTAATGGTGGTTAGAGCATCAGTGTTTGTAAGTGATTTACTCTTAAAACCCTCAGAGGGACTTCCTCGGTGGTCCAGTGGTTAAGAATCCACCTTGTAGTGCATGGAACGTGGGTTTGATCCCTGGTCAGGGAACTAGATCGCACATGCCATGGAGCAACTAAGCCCATGCACCACAACCAGCAAAGCCCACATGCTCTGGAGCCCATACTCAGCAACTAGAGAGTCCAGACATCAAAAACGAAAGATGCCACGTGATGCTGAGAAAATTCTGCGTGCTGCAACTAAGACCCAATGCAACCAAATAAATAAATATGTTAAAAAACTAATCAGAGCAGCACCAAAGTTCTCCTTGAACTAACTTTGTATTATTCTCAGTCACTTGTATTCCAATATGCTTTCAAAGGGAGAGAGGACAGGGGAGAGTTAAAGCCAGGATGTAGGTTGCACGCAGGTATTTCAGTAGCATCTGAGACCTGCAGGTATAAAGAGCTGGTTCCATTCCCTGAATGGAGAAGAATATTCCTAACAACTTCAGGGGCAAGCAGAGTGGGCTGGTTGGACTCCCAGGAGACAGTACCAGGAGACGAGGGCAGCCAGTTCCACCATAAGAATCCAAGATTGGCATCATGAGAGCAGGAGAAAGTTGGCTCCATCTCACACAGGGCTAGGTCTGCCCTTCGGTGAGGCCCACACATGGTCTGTCCGAGACCATGCTCAGGTGAGGTTAAGAAGGAAACAGGGTGAGAGTGAGAAAGTCAAGGATTGTATATTGAGGTCCTCAGGCAGAAAAAGGCAGAGTAAGGCCCCCGTCTGGTTGTCAGCAGCCATCAAGTCCCCATCTTGCCCCATCCGTCCTGTTCACCTCACTGCTTCTCCTGCTCAGCCAGAACTCTCTGAGAGAAGGAACAAACTTCTGTATCGGTCTGCAAACATCTGCCTCCCAGTCCTGTGAACATGCCTGGCTTCTAGCGAGCATCAGATCAATATTAACCTACTTTCCTGGCTTCATTTCCTGTAACTTTAACTCACTCAATTTCAACTTACTTCGACTGCTGCTATAAGAGGAGGTCTGCTGCTCCCCTTTCCAGCAAACTCCTTGAAAGAATAGTCTAGACTCACTGGCTCTGATGTCTCATCTCCTTTTTCCTCTTAAACCCACTCCAGTGAGGTTTTGCCCCAGTCATTCCATCAAACCTGTTCTGATCAAAGTTATTGCTAAATCCAAAAGGGAGCAGAGAAAGAAGATGGTTACTTGTGGGAAGCTTGGGACCAATAGGAGGTTTTATCATTAAGATGGACTAAGACACAATAGACTTGTCTGCTAATGGAAGTGATCCAATAGAAAAGGATGGAAAGAGAGGGTCCAGGATTGCTGTGTGATGTCGCAGAGTGTAGGGGAAGGGGTAGAATGAATGTGCGAGGCCATGATTGGCATGTAGGGCTTATGGGCAGGTCCTCTATACACACGGGCAAGAAGGCAGAGCATACCCATACCGTGCAGATGCTAGGGAGTGAGTAGATTTAGAAATGGGAGGCTGAGGACACCCTCTTCCTATTGCTTCATTTTCCCTGGGAGAGAGGAAGCAAGATATGGCCAGGTGAGGGAGGTTGGGAGACTCCGAGGGAAGAGAAGGTTTCAAATAGAATCTTGGATGAAGGAGAGTGAAAAACTAGGGAAGTACGGTGGGACTGCTGGAGGCATTAAGTTTGCGGCTATGCATCAAAATAAGAATGATTCAGCTTTGTTGTGACTGTGGTTTTATTTAACTCACAGCTGATGGCTGCAGGCACAGAGCGGAGACAGTAACACAAGGTGAAATGACAAGGCTGTCAAGGGCACATGCGAGGGTGTGAAAATAATGCTCAGCCATGGAATTTACACCAGATGGGAGGGAAGCAGTCACAACAAAAGGATATGGGCAGAGAGAAGGGGTGGGATCAATGGACGGAGTGTCCCTGTGAGATAGAAGAATTGCTAGAACTGGAGACTAGATAGAGTGGGTGGAAAACAGGAGATGGTGGTCAGAGAGAGTTGTATGAAAAAGAGGTTATGGAAAGTTGCAGAGACTGGGAATGTCAAGGCCATGGGAGTCAACATTCAAAGGAGAGTGGAAGAGAAGCTCGAAAGGAGGAGAACTTCAGAACTGAGAATATTACCCCAGGGTATGGGGATATCCCCAAGAACTGAGATGGGAGTTGGAGAGGATGCAGGACCCAAAACTGTCAGGGAAAGAGCAGAGAGCCCAGAGAAGCTGGCAGAGGGAAGGAGTACCGGAGGGTGGGGACTGAAGCAGCCTAACGGCAGGAGAGCAACACTGGGCTCTTAGTGACCGTGGGAAGAGGGCGGGTCTGGAAGCAAACTCTAGGACCAGGAGGCCCAGAGTTAGGAGGGAGAAGGACAGGGGAGAAAATAGTCATCGGCAAGGATGCTGCAGAGGGAACTGGCCTCAGCGAGAGCCAGGTTCCCATTGGAGCAAGAAGAAAGAGGGACCCTCCCTCTCCCCACATCCAGAGAAGATGCTGAGGACATAGAGGATTTTGCTGGTGATGAACCAAGAATTCTAGAAATCACAGGAGACAGTTTCTATGAGTGGGGGACGGGTAGGAGATATAGTAAGTCCCCTTCGTATGGAAAGAGTTCCATTCTAAAAGCACGTTCACAAGACCACTTTGTTCCTAAGTCCAACAGAGTTAGCCTAGTTACCCAACTGTTACAGATAATGCCAGACATGCAACTAACTTATATGACTAGACGTGTGAACGCATGTTAGCATCTTTGAAAGTTTGAAACTTGAAGGTTTGTATGCAGGGACTTACTGTACAATAGCGAAGTACAGCATCTTTAGGGATTCCATGAGCTAGAGGTAAGATCTGGGAATCTAAGCTTTGTGTATGATGGATGTGATCAGAGAAAGGAAGAGAGTAGATGAGTATGAAGGACTCAGGCAGAAGTAGTAGGATCCAAAGTGCTGAAACCCAGAGAAGGATGGGTCTGGGGCTAACTCTGGATTCTGTCATTGGACATGAGAGGTTTGGGGAAGCCTTACTCTAGAACCTGAAGCCTCCTCCTCAGCCTCCATCAATGGATGATAGGTCTCCTGGGAAAATGAGGTCCTAGATGCCATGTGTGGAACTCATTTTGGACTCCCATTGAGGGAGACTGTGGCCTTGCCTCATTTTCCTCATGTGAAAAATGAGGTATAATCATAACTACATCATGAAGTTGTTATGAGAAGAAATGCAAAAAACTTGGCACATTTTAGAGTCTCTGATGGTTCTCCTACCCTTAATCACAGCTCCATCCAAAAAAAAAAAAGCATTATGAAATGATGGAAGAGTTATGTTTAGTGAGGACAACGTGGAGCTGAGTGGGCCCTGGGCTAAGTGCCTGCTTTCTCCAGGTACACACTTGGAGGGCCAAAGAGCTGGCTCCATCCACAGGCTCCTGGTCTCTGAATGGAAGCTAATCAAAGTGCCCAGGAGGAATTAATCCATCTCTATAGGACTGGTCAAAGAACCCACACTTTTAAAGCGACATAAATTCCAACTGGAGGCTTACTAAATCTTGTTGATTGATTGGGAAGGCGGCGAGGGGCTGGAGCCTGGCTGATGGCTCTGTATTGATTGTGGCTTTTAGCCAAGTTATTAAGTGGCTGGAGAAAAGGGTTTGGATGGCAGAGACCCACATTCCCTCTCCACCCTCTCCTTCCCCGACATTTCAGCTTAAATCACAGCATTTCCCAAAAGGGGATTAGCTCTTGCGGACTGCATTAAAGCAAGATGGCCTTTAGTGCACAGATCAGATTTTCATGCGCCACGTGGGGTGCCTGGGCTGGTACTAAGAGCAGCTCTCCCTTCACTTAGAAACCTGAGAGGAGCCTGTGTGGCTTGTGCATTTTGAGAAAAAACAAAGAAGTCACCTTCAGAAAGCGCTCCGTGGATCTTTGGCCTCCGGGAGTCTGGAAATTAAGATGTACAAAATGCTACACCCAGAAAGTCCCTCTTTCTGGGTCAGGAGGAAATCAGTTTATCCATGGGATTTTCCCTTCAACAGCGCCGGCTTCTGTCCACTTGAGTGCGTGCATGTATCAGTCGCTCCGTCATGTCTGACTCTGCGACTCCATGGAATGTAGCCCACCAGTCTCCTCTGTCCATGGGACTATCTAGGCAAGGATACTGCAGTAGGCTACCATTTTGTTCCTCCAAGGGATCATCCCAACCGAGGGATCAAGCCTGTGTCTCCTGTGTTCCCTGCATTACAGGCGGATTCTTTACCTGATGAGCCATCAGGGAATGTCTACTTAGCACTGATGAAATCTGTATATCTATCAGGAAATGAACAAAGGGATAAATGTCATTGCATGTGAAGTAGAAGCTAGGACTGGCTTGGACATTTTCATACACAGGCTATCAAGATGGTCTCCACACTAGTTGATGACAGTAGGACAGTCTCACACTTCTCCTGATAAACTCCGTGGGCTTGTTATCCTGTTTCCTCAGGGCTCTCTGGTTTATCTGGACAAAGAGGACATGTCCAGATGCGAGCCTATAATCACAGTGAGTCCGGTATCTAGACTAGCAGAGCCACAAAGCATCTTGCCCCTGGATTCTCCTCATGGGGAGTGAGCCCTCCACTCGTTGTGGGAAGATTTCTCCTTTGCTGAGGGTGAGCGTGTGGGGAAAAGATGAAAGTGTTCACACAAAGGACTGTGATGGGACCCTGCTCATCTGGGAGAGGGAGCCAAAGGCCCAAGCACAAGAGGATACCCTTCTCCAAGCCCCTGCCTCTCTGTCCCAGGTGAAAGGCCCTTGACCTTCACATGTGGAGCAGTTGTGAGTGCATGCTCAGTCGCTCAGCCATGTCTGACTCTTTGTGACCCCATAGACTGTAGACTGCCAGGCTCCTCTGTCCATGGGATTTCCCAGGCAAGAATACTGGAGTGGGCTGCCACTTCCTCCTCCAGGGGATCTTTCCCAACCAGGGACTGAACCCAGGTTTCTTGCATTGGTAGGCAGATTCTTTATCACTGAGCCACCTGGGAAACTCTTGTAGAGTGGTCGCTTGGAAATGAATCCCAACTCATCCCTTGTCATGCTGAGTCTAGCCCCTGGGGACAACTGCACAGGCCCAGAGGACAGAGTGGAAGGGAGGTGATACACACTCAGGAAAATTAGGACAGAATAAGATGGAAAAGAGTTGGGGCTGAATGGCAGGTGGAGTTAAGGATAAAACCTTAGCCATTTCAACTGCAGTCTGCCCTTTGGATTTCTAGTTATTTATGGCCTCACAAGGCTCCTGGAGCTAGGGGTAATGGGGAAAAAATACAGAAGGATTAAGTCACTGAGACCAGAACATTCTCCAGCATAGATCACATCTTGGGTTGCAGATCAAGCCTCGGCTAATTTAATAAAATTGAAATCATATCAACCATCTTTTCTTACCACAACACTGTGAGATTAAGATACCAATTATAGAAAAAAACTGAAAACCACAAACACATAGAGACTAAACAGTATGCTGCCAAGTAACTGAGAGATCACTGAGGAAATTAAAAAAAAAACCTAGAAACAAATGACAACAAAAACACGGTGACCCAAAGCCTATGGGATGCAGCAAAAGCAGTTCTAAGAGCAATATAAGCCTAACTCAAGAAACAAGAAAAATAATCTTAAACAACATAACTTTACACCTAAAGCAATTAGAGAAAGAAGAAGAACAAAAACAAAAAACCAAACTTAGTAGAAGAAAAGGAATTGTAAAGATCAGAGCAGAAATAAGTGAAAAAGAAATAAAGAAAACTAATAGTAAAGAACAATAAAACCAAAAGGGAGGAGAGGGTAACAAAAGCTTTTAGGAGGGACAGTATTGAGCAGTGGATGTCTGCTGCTGCTGCTGCTAAATCACTTCAGTCGTGTCCAACTCTGTGTGACCTCATAGACATCAGCCCACCAGGCTCCCCCGTCCCTGGGATTCTCCAAGTAAGAACACTGGAGTGGGTTGCCATTTCCTTCTCCAATGCATGAAAGTGAAAAATGAAAGTGAAGTCGCTCAGTCATGTCCGACTCTTAGTGACCCCATGGACTGCAGCCTACCAGGCTCCTCCGTCCATGGATCTTCCAGGCAAGAGTCCTGGAGTGGGATGTGATTGCCTTCTCCGCAATGGATGTCTACTGCTGAGCAAATGCCCACCCAACTTTCTCTCGTGGCAGGCAACCTAAATTCAGGGGTAGCCTTTCTGTTCTTAGGAGAGAATTGGGAATAGAAGAACCAATACCTCCAGGGTGACCACCACTTGTTGACAGGAGAGAGTCTTCCAACTGGCAGAGGAAGGAGGTGGGTCTGGAGGGCGTGGCAGAGCCGTGTCCTACCAGGAAGGGTTGGGGCCAGAGCCCTGAGCAGCCTGGCTTTCCATGGGCCCAGAGTCACCACACCAGCCTAGCACGGAGTCGACCAGGAACACGGGGGTGATGGTGTAGCTTAGAGTCATCCTGCACGTGCTGGCGCAGCCCAGGCAGGGGGAAAACCAGTAAAGTCCAGGAAGGGAGGCTCGGTGGAGAGGCAGAGGAAAGGACTTTGCCTCTCATTTCCCTATTTTCTGTATCCTCAGCGCTTAGTGCACAACTGGCCTGATCAGACGGATCCAGTTCGACCCTTGCTCTGATGCTCTCTCTATGCGAGCCTGGATTGAGTCTTTACATATCTGAGACTCAGTTTTCCCACCTGTGCAGTGGGACTGACATTTTGTGTGTGTGATAAAATACACATAGCCTAATATTTACCATTTTAAAGTGTACCTATAATCCAATGGCATTTAGTACGTTTACAGTATGGTACAATTATTCTGATTATTTCAGTCCAGAACATTTCACATCAGGTGGCCATGATTACAATGGATGGCTACATTTATATGAAACTTTAGACCCAGTAACACAAGTCTCTGGTGACAGAGATCAGAGCAGGAATTGCTGTGAGGCAGATGAGAATACAGAGATGGAGCACAGAGAAGCTGCTGACATGAAGGAAATGTTCTCTGTCTTGCTGAGGTGTGGGCTCCATGAGTAGATACAGGTTCAAAACTCTTGTCAAAGTATGGGGCTAAGATCTGTACATTCACTGTTGGTAAATTTTATCTGAATGCAAATAAAAAGCAATGACAAAGAATTGTAAAGAAGCACCTGATGGGTAAATATGTGACATTTCCTGGAAAAAAATGGCAGATTTCTAGTTAGTTCCACAGGATGAAGGAGGCAGAGACACCATCAAAAGTTTGCCTGCCTATCTGCCTAGGTTGCTTTCATCTGTGTCCATATAAGGCAATGAGACCTTAAGAAAGAAAGAAAGAAAGTAAAAGTGGCTCAGTCATGTCCAACTCTTGGTGACCCCATGAAATGTAGCCTGCCAGATTCCTCTGTCCATGGAAGTCTCCAGGCAAGAATACTGGAGTGGGTTGCCCTTCCCTTCTCCAGGGGATCTTGCCAACCCAGGGACTGAACCCAGGTCTCCCACACTGCAGGCGGATTCTTTACCATCTGAGCCACCAGGGAAGCCCTCTACAAGGTTAATAATCACTCTCTGTAATACCGGGGGTCCCCAGGTGGCACTAGTGGTAAAGAACCCGCCTGCCAATGGAGGAGATCCCTTGGAAGAGGGCATGGCAACCCACTCCAGTATTCTTGCCTGGAGAATCCAATGGATAGAGGAGCCTGGAGGGCTACAGCCAATCGGGTCACAGAGAGTTGGACACAACCGATGCGACTTAGCACGCACGCAGTCTATAATAGCAGGTCCTGGGAACCACCATCCACTCATTAGCAGAGACTGTAGAGGCTTATGCAAATTTGGCTCAAAGGACATCAGCCATTCCTGAAACACATCTACCAGCACCACTCTGAATTGAGGGCAGATGGCGTTCTGCTGATGAAAGTGCAAGACGTCAAGAAGGAAACTGCCAGATCGGACATCATCCATCTAAGAAGGTGTAAAGTAAATAAATGAATAACAATAACATCAATGGGAGCAAGACTGAAGTAGACAAGGCACTGATTTCATGTGAATTCCCCAGCAGCAGGAAAGTGAGATTAGAAAGAACATCATTTAAGAGCCAGCGCAAGCACACCTCCACATCAGCAAATCGCAGCCCCAGCCTCGCCCCGGGGCCATGCGGGGAATGGTGATGCCTCATTCCTATTCTCTGAGGCTCCACAGCGGCTCAGGAAGAGGCTGGAACAAACACCAGCTGCTCAGGCTCTGCCCCCACCCCCTTGTCCTCAACCTTGTGGCTTTGCTCAAAAGTTGCAATCGAGATAGCGATATCATGACCCTGTTTGTAAGCTGCAATGGTAGTCATTCTTACCTTGAAAGGAAAGACCATTTAAATAAAAATGCAAAAGTGAACTTTTCCCTAGGAAACCTACGGAACTGGTGAGCTTGCTAGGTACAAGGTCAAAATAGAGAATCTGAAAACAGACCACACAGGTGGAGGCTGGTCCTGAGCCAGAATTTCAGACTCCCCGAGACCAGCGCCCACTCCGCTCCCTGTTGCCCACTTTCACGTCCTGAAGGCGTCTCCATGACACTCCAAGACAAAGCTACCGTTTGCTTATTCCTGAACTATCAGGACAACTATACAAGTATCTGGTGCTCATAAAATATGATCTCTGCTTCCAGTGCCAACTAAAAATATATCTATTAGTGCATTCTATGTTACTTCAGTCATGTCTGACTCTTTCTGACCCCATGGACTGTAGCCTGCCAGGTCCCTCTGTCCATGGGATTCTCCAGGCAAGAATATTGAAGTGGGTTGCCATTTCCTCCTCCAGGGAATCTTCCCAACCCATGAATCAAACCCACATCTCTTATGCCTCCTTCATTGGCAGGCAGGTTTTTTTTTTTGTTGTTGTTCTGTTTTGTTTTGTTTTGAGCCACCAGGAAAGCCCCTGAATATATATTTGAGGAACTCCCAAGAATCAAGGCAACTTGAGCACAGACATGTAACTGTACAGCTGTCTTCTTCCTCATCACTTGTCTCCCAAATCTCAATCACAAATATCAAAGAAATACCAAGAATAGGGAAATCAACCCTGAAAATTCATTGGGAGGACTGATGCTGAAGCTCCAATACTTTGGCCACCTGATGCAAAGAGCTGACTCACCGGAGAAGACCCTGATGCTGGGAAAGATTGAATGCAAAAGGAGAAGAGGGTGGCAGGGTATGGTTAGAGGTAGAAGAAGATGGTTAGATAGCACCACTGACTCAATGGACATGAATTTGAGCAAATTCCAGGAGATAGTGGAGGACAGAGGAGCCTGGCATGCTACAGTCCGTGGGGTCACAGAGAGTTGGACACAACTCAGACTGGACGACAAGAGGGACATTACATCTGGAAGGTGAGCGAGAATGTCAGACACCTGCCGTTCACTACACAAGGTGTAGGCATTGAGTGAAGTACTGTGCTGTGTACTGAAAACATTCTGATATTCCTGCTAGATGTGTAGAGAAAACCTGAGCCACATGGATATGCCTGGGATCTGCTAATGAACAGTGATTTTGACACCATTTCACCCATTGTGAGCTCCCTGACAAGCAGTACACATACTTACACAGAGTCTCTAACAATCTTTTACTGTCTCACTTTAAAAAAAAACATGAAAATAATTGAAAGCAGGGACTTGAATAGATGTGTGTACACCCATGTTCATGGCGGCATTATTCATAGAAGTAAAAATGTGGAAGCAACCCAGGTGTCCATCAACGCGTGAATGGATAAACAAAATGTGGTGTAGACAGCCAATGGGTTATTGATTATTCAGCTTTTACAAGGTATGAAATTCTGACACCTGCTACAACATGGATGAACCTTAAAATCATTGTGTTGTTACTGTTGCTCAGTTGCTAAGTCGTAGTGGTGTCCAGCTATTTACGATCCCATGAACTGCAGCATGCCACGCTTCCCTGTCCTTCACTGTCTCCCAGAGTTTGCTCAAACTCATGTGTATTGAGTCACTGATGCTATCCAACCAGCTCATCCCCTACTGCCCTCTTCTTCTTTTGCCTTCAATCTTGCCCAGCATCAGGATCATTATATAATTTATATATGATTATAAAATCATTATACTAAGTGAAATAAGCCAAACACAAGAGGACAAACATTGTATGATTCCACGTATATGCCATATTTAGAACAGTCAAATTAATCAGAAAACAAAGTTGAATAATGGTGAGCAGGAGCCAAGGAGGGAGTTATGGTTTAATAGGTACAGAATTTCAGTTTGGGGTGATGGAAAAGCTCAGGAGATGCCTAGTAGTGATGGTTGCCCAACAACATGAATTTACTTAATTCCATTAAATTGTATACTAAAAAAATAGCTAACATGGTAAATTTTATATTAAGTGTATTTTGCCACCATAATAAGACATGGCCAGCAAAGGATAACCAGACACTTGAGAAAGGCCTCTAAAAGAAAAAGAGCAAAACAAATAAATATAAATGAGAAACCTGGATGATACAGAGATGACTCAAGGAGCAGAAGAAAAATCTATAAATAGTATCTTTAGCGGAATGAAAAGAGACATCACCCCTATAAACTGCATATTACAGATAGAACAGCATAGTACCCAAATGATCATTTCAAAAACAAAGAACAAACTTTTAGAAATCAAAACATTTGATAACAAAGATTTAATAACAGTATGCAAAGTTGGGGAAATAGTCAAGAAATGGACCAAAAGATCAAGAGGTAGAAAATAGTGGAGGAAGGAAAAGAATATTTTTCAGAAATTATGATAGCTAAATAATTGGACTTTGAAACAACAGGGAAAACAAAGAAATGGAAATCATCAAAGGAAATAATAGGAAGGCATTTTTCAGAACTGAAAGCTCTAAGTGTCCAGATTGAAGGGGCTCATAAAATACTCTGAAAGATGAATAATAAAAAGCCAACTTAAGACACAGTGTTTTGAAATTTCAGAACTTCAGGGATAAAGAAAGGAGTCTAAAAATACCCATAAAGAAAAAAATAATATGTCATATGCTAAGGATAAGAAACCAGAACCACAACAGGCCTCTTAAAAGCAACATCAGACACTAGAATATCATGGAGCAAAACCTTCAGAATTTGGGGGGAAATTTTACTGCCAACCTGGAATTTTATACCCATCTAAATCATAAATTCAATATGAGAAACAGTGCAAATGCTTTAAGACATATATAAAGACTCAAAACCTGCTCTTGCCTTTCAGTCTTTCTTAGAAATCTACAAGAATAAAAGGAAAGCACTAAACATAACACAGGAATTGAAGGAGTCCCAGGATAACAGCTGTGCTTTACAGTTTAATGCAGGCTCACGTTCTGCAAGTAGACTTTTATGTCCCCATTTTTTCTCGACCTCTAAGCAGCAACCAGTTGCATTACCTCATCTAATCTTCTCAATGGACCCTATAAAGAAGACATGATTTTCCAATCCACATGGCTTAAAGGATAGATAGGCTACATGTCAGGAAAAGAACTAGTTTTAAGAGGAAGGGAAAAATTTCCTTTTGAGATACATGCACCCCAATATTCATAGCACATTATTCCAAAACATGGAAACAGACTAAGTATCCATCAAAAGGTGAAAGGAAAAGAAGAAGTGGTACATATATACAATGGAATATGACTCAGTCTTTAAAAAGAATGAAATGATGCCATTTGCAGCAGCATGCTTGGACCTAGAGATTATCACACTACGTGAAGTAAGTCAGAGAAAGGCAAATGTCATGTGACTTTACTTATATGCAGAATCTTTAACTTATTTACAAAACAGAAATAGACTCACAAATATAAAGAGCAAACTTGTGGTTACCAAAGGGGAAGGTGGGGGAGAGATAAATTGTGAGTACTGGATTAACAGATGCACACTACTGTATACAAAATAGATAAACAACATGGATTTACTGTGTAGCACAGGGAATTATATCAATATCTTGTAATGAACTATAATGGAACAGAATCTTAAAAAAATAATATAGATACATATATATGTATAAACACACACATTTATATGAACTTTGCTGTATTCATGGAACTAACACAACACTGTAAATCAACTATACTTCAATTTTTAAAAATAAACAATAAATACAACTAAGTAATTTTTTAAAAAGAACTTTTCGATACATTACACTTGACAACAACTGGATATGTGTATCTGAAGCTTAGGGCAGAGGTCTGGGCTGAGACATGGATTTTAGGAGGAAAATGAAAGTATGAGATGTGATGAAACAACCGATGGAAATCAACATATTTTTAAAACAAAGTGTTGAAAACTTTAAGAGAAATAATAATGAATCAGAACAGATCAGAACTAATAGAATAGTAACAGTAATCAAAGATCTATCAGGAGAAAGATTCCATGACTCATAGAGATACCAAAAGCTAGCGATGAAAAGGCTTTCTGCGTGTAGATGGAAAGATCAATGAAAAGAAACCAAGATCAAGAGTTTTCTTGGTTAAATGTGTTATATGAGAGAGAGAGAGAAGAGAAGAAGGAGGAGGGGGAGAGTGAGGGGGTGTGAGGTGGAAGGGAAGTTTCCAGAGATAAAATGTCGGTTACTACTGAGGGAACCAACTAGTCTCTTGCTTCACTGAAGAGGAGCTTCTGTCAGGATAACACCACTAACTTCTCTCTCCATTTCTTCCCATAAGAGGAACAGTGATTTACCTCATATTTGCTTTTGAAAGCGGGAACTGAGCTTGCTTGGTTCAGCCCCTAACTCCTGTCTGGTCAAACTCATCAGCTATAAAGAGTATGCACCCATCTCCTTACCTGCCAGGTGGTAGAGTCCAGCTCTCAGGTAGGGACATGCAGTTGAAGGGTGACTCTGTCCCTAGTTCTGGCAAAACCAAGAGACGAGATTATAAATCCCTTTGGCCACAGACCTAAAACCACTTTCAGCTTTCACTTAAACCCAACAGCTTTAAGACAATGTAACTGATTTCTGATCTTCCTTTTCCTGTCTTCTCTGTTCTCAAGTTAATCCCTAAATTTGTCACCCAAGGTAGTCCTAATTTGAGAGGGGAAGAGGAAGTAACTTAAAATACAATTGTTACCCACATAAGATTATCCATAACATCAAGGAGTAGAAGACAGGAGCAAAGTTCACAAACTGCCAACTCTTGGGCAAAAGATAGCCCAGGCATATGTTTTGTTTGGTGATTTTGTTTGGCATATACAATGTCTTGTATGGCCATGCAATTAGACAGGCATATAATATTTGATTATAACACATTTTTTTCCTCCAAGGCTGCCTCACATGCAGGTGTCCTGCACAACCTCGGGAGAACTTGAGTTTGCTACCCCTGCAACAAAGCAATGACCCAAGAATCCAAAATAAAATAGAACAGCTGTTGATCTGTAAGCACCAATATGGCTAGACCTCCAAGACAACCCTTGGCTGAACAAGCAAAGCAAGATGTTGGTGGTGTTAAGACCATTCACAGTGTTCTGCAACCCCCGCAGCTATCTCTTTCCAGAACTTTTTCATCATCCCAAACAGAAACGTGGTACCCACCAAGTAATGATTCCCACCTGCCCTTTCCTCCAGCCCCTGGTCACCTCTAATCCGCATTCTGTCTTTATGAATTTGCCTATTCTAAGTATTTTGTATGAGGCATCATGCAATATTTACCTTTTGGGTTGGGTAATGTTTTACCCAATTTAGCATAATGTTTTTGAGACTCGCCCACATTGTACCATGTATCACAATTCCGTCTCTTTTTATGGCTGAATAATATTCCATTTTATAATAACTGCACTTTGTGTAACCCATCCAGCCACTGATGGACACATGCATTGCTTCCACCTTTTGGCTCCTGTGAACGACACTGCAGTGAGGCAAGGCTCCCTTCTAATGCTCACCTCTCTCTCTCTAACTTTCCATCACCTCACCCTGCTTTATTTTCTTCAGGGAACATATTGCCACATGACATTAATTGTTTGGTTTATTTTTCTTCCTTCCCCTCATCCTCTTCCTGAAGGTATAGTCCATGGGAGCGAGAACATTTTCATTCCCCACTTTCATGCCTTAACCTAGTATCCTAGCATAGGGCCTGGAATAGACCAGATACTAAAAAACTAACTGTTGAATGAATAAATTAAAAAAAAGCAGTAATGAGATGTAAAGGTTGGGCAGGTGACCAGACTCACTAACTTGCTAAGCCCTGCCCTCCCACCACAGAGCAGGTCACATAGACTCATACTTTAGCAACATGACAAATTGCTCCATTCCATGGTTCTCCGGAATATGATGCATAAAATAGGAATGAGTAGTGTTAGATTCTCAAAGCCAAACATCTATGACACTACATGGTTGAAAGTTGCTATAACGGCAATGTGGGCAAAAACTCTAAGACATGGAAGGGTTGGTGAGTAAAAAGAAGTGGGAAGAAAAAAGGAAAGAAGCTTTGTGCAGCTTTGTGTCCTGACGAAAGGGCTGCTGGGTCCCTCTTCCAGCAGGAGAGAGTCTCTTTAGCATAATTGGCCAGACAGGCATGTGGGAAAGTGGTCCAACCTGGGGGGCTTTGCCACTGCCTTCTGCCCCCAAAGCTCCCGATGTCAGGACCTGATTTAACAGGTCTCTATCCCCAAGGTTGAGGCCCACACACCCTCTCCCTGAAAGAGAATTCGTCACACCACTCCTGTCCCCGGGAGGCTATGGAGAATTTCAGTTAGTGCACGTTGATCCTATTACCGCTCACTACATGGCTATTTCCTGGGGCGGGGAGATAATCCAATTCTGTTCCTTCCCAGCACACAAGCATAAAGCCATAATATATAACATATTATGTCAGACACAGGCGCTGTCCAGCTCAGCATTCTGTCCCTGACACCAGGAGCAAGGAAGATTTTGTGAGCAGCTCCACTACTTACTTTGGCTTCTCAGGTGGCTCTGTAATAAAGAATCTGCCTGCCAATGCAGGAGACGCAGGTTCAATCCCTGGGTCAAGAAGATCCCCTGGAGGAGGAAATAGCATCCCCCTCCAGTATCCTTGGCTGGAGAATCCCATGGACCAAGGAGCCTGGTGGGCTACAGTCCATGGGGCGGCAAAGAGTCGGACATGACTTGGCTACTGAGCACACAGGCACACATGCCACGACTTGCTTAATGCAACACAGACTCCAGGCCCTGCTCCCCCTCCACAGAGCCCCGTCGTATCCCTGCTTCCCGCTCATCCTCTGGATCTGGACCACCTGCACACCATCCTCCCTCCATCATCCTGCATATGCCGCCCACCGGCATCTTTCACTGTTCCAGGATGGATGTTGCGAAACGGAAATTTAAAAATGAAGGACTCATGGCCCCTGTTGGATTCCACTAGACAGCAAAACCAAGGACCACTTGATGAGAGCAAGTAGGAACTGCTTAAGCAGTGGAAAGACAGGGAGAGCTCGAAAGAAAAGCAAAACAGAAGAAAAGAGAAAAGGAAGAGGAAGAGGAAATAAGGACATACTTGGACACCAGGGAGAAAAGCCTGAGTGGAGAAGAAAGAGTGATGGAATATATGAGAGAGGGAATGAAATTTTTCCTAGAGAAAAATAACAGGAAGCAAAGGCGTCAGCATTTACTTCTAGAAAGGTTAGTTTTAGCGATGAGTAAGAACTCCTTCAAATAGAACCATGAGGAAGCAAATATGGTTAAAAAAAAAAAAATACAGATGAATCTGGGCTTTCCAAGTGGCACTAGTGGTAAAGAACCTGCCTACCAATGCAGGAGACATAAGAGATGTGGTTTCAATCCCTGGGTCGGGAAGATCCCCTGAAGGAGGGCATGACAACCCACTCCAGCATTCTTGCCTGGAGAATCCCATGAACGGAGACGCCTTGTAGTCTACAGTCCATGGGGCTGCAGTGAGTCAGACATGACTGAAGCGACTTAAGCAAGCACATAGATGAATTTAGAAGACCAAGGGGGCACCCGTGAGATAGATCATCTCTGAGGGCCTCCCTTATCTCTATAGAGCCCCGGCTGCCCCGAGTGGGGAAGATAATGATGGTAGTTTGGGTGGAGTGAGTGGAGGTCAGGAGCAGCTGCTGAAGGAAAGTGAGAGAAGGTCGACCAGAGAATTAAAAGATGACTGAGTGGCAGTGGCTGCCCCACAGAGGCTGAATGGTTCATAAATGTATAATGGAACCAATCTGCCATGGTGATGCAATTTTCCCCAAGTATCGTCCTGCAGCACTGGGTTGAGGAGAGAGAAGAACAAATGATCAGGTTGACACAGCATTGAGGACAGAGGCGCAGCTGCAGAGGAAGACCAGGAAATGAGGGTGCAGAGGGCTTGGTGAGAGGGTCCTTGAAGGGATGGGTGATGAAACCCAGCCAAAGAAGGGGAGATGGGCAAGGCCAAGTAAGGTCTGACAGCCTGCAAAGTCGGGCATCAAATGTATCCAGTGTATCCATGTATCCATGAGGCTTTGTGTTAGTCAATGTCCTCCAGAGAAACAGAGCCAATTCCTTATAAGTCTCATTACAAGGAACTGACTCACAATTCCAAGATTATGGAAGCTAAGAAGCTCCAGGACCTGCAGTCCTCAAACCGCAGATCCATGAAAACAGTACTGTAGTTCCATTCCAAGTCCAAAAGCCTGAGAACCAGGAGAGCCAGGCTTGTAAGGACAAGTCCACACATCCGGGAGAAGACCAATGTCTCAGTTTAGGCAGTCAGGCAGAGAGAAAAAAGGCCACCTTCCTCTGCCTTTTTGTTCTAATCAGGTCAATGAATCACCACCCACGGGCACTGGATGACGCCCACCCATACTGAGGAAGGCCATCTACTTTACCGAGTCCACAGATACAAATGCTGATCTCTTCTGAAAACAATCTCCCAGACCAGACATCTGGGCATCCCATGGTCCAGGCAAGTTGGCACATAGATTAACCATTCCAAACTTGATAGCAGTAGCTCTGATTATAATCCCTGGCATATACTCAGTGGGCATTCACGAAGAGCTTTACGTGTGCGGCTTCATCGAGTCCTCTCCCGGTTTACAGAAGAGTAACTGCAGCTCAAGGAAGCTATGTCACTCTGGACTCCACTCATGCCAAAGCTCATGCTCTTAAACACAAGGCCAGTGAGATTTCTGAGCATGTGGTTTCGTAGTTTGAGGCATCCCAAGGGATGAACAAGGAATAGGAGGTGGCAGTGGGTGTGGACTGTGGAAGTGAATGGAGGTTGAGTCATTGAGGCTGAGCACATCAGAGCAATCTGCGACTGTGAAGTTCAACGGCTCACTAGGATATGGAAGTTGTGTCAGAGGGCCAGGTCAGGGACCTTGGAGTCACAGGAAAATTTGACCGCCCAGAAGGGTTCATGTGAGGAAGAACCAGCCTGAAGCCGACTGGAAACTCTGAAACTTGGCATCTCTCCCTTGGGGGTCAGGGGATCCCCAAGACCATCCTGAGACTCAGTGATTCACCAGGAGGACTCAGAGAACTCAGAAAACCTCTTACACTCATGGTTATGGTGTGTGACAGTGAAAGGATAAAGACTCAGATGTGCAAAGGTGATGGGTCCATAGGGCAGAGTCCAGGAGAAGCCAGATGTGGCCTTCCAGCTGTCCCCTCTCTCTGCAGAGTAGCACAGACGGGACGTATTCCTCCCAGTAATGACATATGATAGCTCACAGGAAGTACTGCCAACCGGGGAAGCTTTCCTATCCAGGTTTTTTAGGGGGTCAATCACAAAGGCAATGAAATACCTGCATGATTGACTTTAGCTACCTGTCTCCAGTACGTCTAGAGGTCAAACTGATATAGCATGACCCAGAGCCCCAGGCAAATAAAGGCACACATTCATTGTAAGGCACACGTGACAGCCATAAACTGGGCTTCCCCGGTGGCTCAGCAGTAAAGAATCCACCTGCAATGCAGGAGCCACAGGTTCTATCCCTGGGTTGGGAAGATCCCCTGGAGGAGGACATGGCAGCCCACTCCAGTATTGTTGCCTGGAGAATTCCATGGACAGAGGAGCCTTGTGGGCTACAGTCCATGGGGTCACAAAGAGGCATGCACAATTGAAGTGACTTAGCACTCACACATGCCCAGCCATAAGCTATCTGGGATGGCTGACAGTTCCAGACATACAGAAGCACTCTTACAACCCGGACACTTTAAGGACTACGTCCTTAAAGAGACCTAAAGTTCTCTCTGATCAGGGGCCAGTCCTTCCTCTGGAATGTGCAGGACTAAAGCCACCTAAGCAAGGACTGGGTTAATCCTTTGCAGCACACCAGCCTCAGAGACCAATAAACCTGATTTGTGATGCAAGACACCCATTCTGGCCCTGAACAGCACAGAGGCTTCCAGGGATCAAGGTTGCCCCGTCACTTGAAGGTAATCGCTTCATTGAAAGCTAGAATGTCATCCTTTGAGTTTGGAGTTCACGATGAGCTGAAACTCTGAGGCTGGTCCAAGGACTCTTCTACTTTAGATCATCCTATGCTCTCTCTGTATATGGCTAAACCCTCCCAGGTGACATCAAAAAGAAGCAAGCAAACAAACAGACAGCTCTAATGTCCAGCCTTGGAAAACAAGTAAAAAAGAGTCTCTGATATCCTTTGTTGTTGTTGTTTAGTCGCTGAGTTGTGTTTGACTCTTTGTGACCCCATAGACTGTAGTCCACCAGATTCCTCTGTCCAGGAGATTCCCAAGGCAAGAATACTAGAATGGCTTGCCATTTCCTTCTACAAGGGATCTTCCCGACCCAAGGATCAAACCTGTGTCTCCTGCATTGGCAAGTGGATTCTTTACCACTGAGCCACTTGGGAGGCCCCCTGATACCCATTAGGCATCTGCAAACACACTGCAATGGGGACCAGGAGATTTCCCTCTCTGCACTGGGCACTGGGATCCTGTTCCTGAGAGCCCTAGAACACTCCCAGAATCCAAGCACCAGGAGGAGGGGCAACCAGGAAGCAGCTGCTATGCTTTCATCTAACCTTGCAGTGGGTTTGCCGAACACCTCAGGGGTGGCCTTCCTCCGGTGTCTAGAAGGCACGGTAAGCAGCAACTGTCACCTTTTCCTGGGTGCACAGGCTTATAAAGAGTTGAATAGAGATGGAAGTAGAGACAGAGGTAGAAATAGAGGTCTGAGTGGATGTTTTTGTTAACATAGCAGTTTCTGTCATTCACTTGCATTCTGATATGCCTTTTGTTTTCATTTATGTGAAATGTGATTCTTTTTTATTGAAGGACAGTTGATTTACAATATCGTGTAAGTTTCAGATGTATAGCATAGTGATTCAGGGGGTTTGGGGGGCAGATTTTATTCCATTATAGTTTATTACAAGATATTGGATGTGAACCCCTGTGCTACGCAGTACATCTTTGTTGCTTATCTATTTTATGTATAGTGGTTTGCGTAGGGAAAAAAAGTAAATGGATCCTTTACCCTTGGTGGTTGAGAGCACAGACAGTGCTCAGCTCTTCCTCTTCCTGCCATAGTCCACTTTCAGATCTCAGATCAGATCAGCGCTCCCTATTTACGACATACAATGGGTAACCCTTTTGTAGGAGGATACTCTACTATTGGGGTAATCCATGAGTTTAGCTGGTCACCCCCTTTATCTCTACCTTCCACTCACCAACAGTAAGACTGTTCTGTTCCAAATGTCTTTGAGGAAGGTTGTCACAATGGTAAAGAAGGGAGGAAAAAAACCCATGCTCAGCTTTCATGTTTCAAAATGAACATTTGAACCCAAGGCAGAAGCAAAAGCTTAATGGAAAGGGATATCAGAGTTCCAAAGCAGAGCCCAAAGAGACCCAGCACAGAAAGGTTATTTTCAAAAAAGGAGGCAAAAAGGATTCAGGATTGGTTAGAGCCAGTTTTCACTTTTCACTTTCATGCATTGGAGAAGGTAATGGCAACCCACTCCAGTGTTCTTACCTGGAGAATCCCAGGGACGGGGGAGCCTGGTGGGCTGCTGTCTATGGGGTCTCACAGAGTCGGACATGACTGAAGCGACTTAGCAGCAGCAGCAGCAGAGCCAGTTTTACTACCATTCATATTATATTAAAATCCCCTAGAGTGGGACTTCCCTGGTAGTCCAGTGTCTAAGAATCCGATCTCTTCGTGCATGGAGCCTGGGTTCAAGCCCTAGTCAGCAATCTAGATCCCACATGCCACAGCTAAATATCCTACATTCTGCAATGAGCAGCTTCCTCGGTGGCTTAGTGGTGAAGAATCTGTCTGCAATGCAGCAGACGTGGGTTTGATCCCTGGCTCAGGAAGATCCCCTGGAGGAGGAAATGGCAACCCACTCCAGTGTTCTTGCCTGGACACTTCCATGGACAAAGATGCCTTGCAGGCTATAGTCCATGAAGCCTCAAAGACTCAGACATGACTAAGCACTGGGAACTGATGCTCCAATAAAGACTGAAGATCCCATGTGCTGCAACTAAGACCCAGAACAGTCAAAGAAATAAATAAAATGAATATATATATATATATTTTTTAATTCCCTTAGGTGGGAAGAGGGGGAAATTAAGAGTGGTCCTGAGGTGAAGCTCCTGTCTTGTCCCTTTGAGGTCAAGTTTGTAGGGATAGAGAACCATAAGACCAAAAGCAGAAGGAACCACAGCTTACCTGCTGAGCGAGGCCTAGGAAAGTGAACAGGGTCTTGGGATTCTCCACCTGCACCCTTCCATGGGGCCTCAGTGATGCAGAACTGACTCCAGGGTCTAGAGAAATGGGCTTGATCTTCAGGTCCCGCAGGGTAAGAGGAGAGACTGAAAGCCTCACATTCATTCTTTAGGGCTGGGGGGCTCTAGTGTCCTCTAGTCAGCTAGTAGAGATGCAGAGTGAGTTTCATGGGCCAACCACCAAGGAAAAGATGAGGGCTCAGACATCCTGAAGGAAGCCGGCAAGGATGGGCAGGGACAGTCAAGGCCAATGAGAGCGAGGCCATGGTGGAGACACGGAAGACAGGATGGTCTGAACCAGATGCCACTCCCAACGCCTGGACAGCCCTCACATCTCCTGGAAATTAGGTGCAATCATGGAGGAAAGAGGAAAGTGGGAAACTGTGAACCAACCAAAATAAGCTTGAATTGGTTGAGTTTGTCCTGCAATGACCACAATTGAGTTTTTACAACAGCGGTATGGAGCTGCAGATAGAAACACAATTCAGTTATGGAAAAATAAAGGTCTTGACCTTTATTTGGGCTTCCCTGGTAGCTCATCTGGTAAAGAATCCGTGTGCAATGCAGGAGATCCTGGTTCAATTCCTGAGTCTGGAAGATCCCCTGGAGAATGGAATGGCTACCCACTCCAATATTCTTGGGCTTCCCTGGTGGCTCAAATGGTAAAGAATCTGCCTGCAATGTGGGAGACCTGGGTTTGATTCCTGGATTGGGATGATCCCCTGGAGAAGGGAATGGCTACCCACTCTAATCTTGAGTTAGAAGTCTATGGGAGGAACACTTCTAATGTTTTAAACTCCTGAGAGCTCAAAGATGTGAAAATAGATAGGTCAGTGATAACAACAAGAGCAGCAAACTGCATATAAATTTTATATAAATGTTTAATGCTGTGGATATAAAGTCTAGTTTGTCCAAACCAAAATTTGGGGTGCATTGCTTTGACCACTGTTTTCCCAGGTGGCGCTAGTGGTAAAGAATCTGCCTGCCAGTACAGGAGACGCAAGAGATGCAGGTTGGATCCCTGGGTCGGGAAGATCCCCTGGAGGAGGAAACAGCAACCCACTCCAGTGTTCTTGCCTGGGAAATCCCATGGACTGAGGAGCCTGGTGGGCTACAGTCCATGGGTTCGCAAAGAGGTAGACACGACTGAGAGACTGAACACGTTCTGACCACGGAACATGTGTAAATGGGACTTGCCCCTAAAAGGGTGAATTGGGTGTGCTCAGGTCATCTTCTTTCTGTATCAGGGGTGCAGCCGTTCCTGACCAGGTGACAGACAACGTGACTGTGCCTTGCTAAAGAGGAGCCATGTAGCTGCCACTTCTGGGTAAGTGAGGCCATCTCAGAGATGTAGACTGGGTCCCCAAAGGTTGGGATGGCTGGAACTATCCAAGGATCAAGTTCAAACCCCTCAGCATGACAAGGCTTTTCACAGGGGGGTCTGGCTTCCCTGCCCAGCCCCTTGGGACTTCCCAGCAGACCTTGAGTCACAAAGACCACAGGCCAGCCTCTAAATCCACCCTGTCTTGACCCTGGGCCTTTGTACAAGCTTCTCCCTCTTCCAAATGGACCTGGCTATTCCTACGTGTCCTTCACATATCAACTTGAACTTTCCTCTTTCAGAAAGCCTTCCTGAATTTTCCCAAGCTGATTCCATTGCCCTTCCATAAACTCCCACAGCCTCCTGGGTGAACCCCAGGTGTACTGCTTATCAGGCTGCATTTAACCGCTTCCCTACACATCTCCTCCACTAGACTGTCAGCTTTTAAGGGCAAAGGCGTGTCTTGACCATCCTTGTGTCCCCAGAACCGAAAGCAGCACACGGCCACGAGAAGGTGCTCCATAAACACTTGTTCCTTCAACAAGGTGGACGACGACTGAGGAAGCAGGGGTCTGGGCAATTTCAGAAAATCCAAGCGGATTGGCCCACCTCCCTGGGGAAATGGCCCCAAGAGATAGACATCAGAGTCAGAGAGTTGTGGCCAAAGGATTTTTCTTCCCTTGTTCCCCTGGGGAAAATGACTGCTTTGAGCAGTGATGTTATAAATCCGGTTCTTAAAGGAAGGACACCTCTTCAGGTTGGTAACATACATCAGTAGGTGCACACCCGCCCTCTCTCTGGTCTGTGCTTCTTCAGTCAGGCAGCACTGCGGTCTCCCCGTCTCTGAGACCACCTTTCTGAGTCTGAGCTTTTGGGGTTTATTTGTGTCGGCATTCCTTGGGACTCCTACTCCGCTCAGGGGCTTTTCCTGCAAATGCCCTGAATAGAAAGACTCTCCTAGCGCCTTCTCAGTGTGGGGCCCTGTGCCAGGCACTTCCACATAGAACATTAGACTGGTGATGGTGGTTTAGTCACTAAGTCGTGTCCAACACTCTTGCAAACCCCGTGGACTGTGGCTCGCCAGGCTCCTCTGTCCATGGGGTTTCCCAGGCAAGAATACTGGAGTGGGTTGCCATTTCCTTCTCTAGGAGATCTTCCCGAACCAGGGACTGAACCCGTGTCTCCTGCATCTCCTGTACTGCCGGCAGATTCTTTACAGCTGAGCCACCCGGGAAACCCTAGAATGTCAGATTTAACCCTCAGACAACCATTTTGAGATAAAACCGTTTCTCTCAGATGTCCATGGTTGAAAACTGAGGTTCAGGGAGGTTAAATAACTTGCTCAAGAGCCCAGCTGGCCAGGGGCTGATCTGTTCTTGGGAGAGGGAAAAAAAAAAAAAGCCTCTGTTATAAGACTGTTCAATTTTTTACACTGCTGTCATAAAAAATGCAAAATTCCACTACTTTTTCGAGAAAGCTCTGGGTGACAACACACACACACACAGTCTCCATGAAGAGTCCAGCAGGTGATAATTGGTGTTGCAACAGCATGAAAGAACAAGGGAGCTGTGAAATTCTCCACTATCCTGGGAAAGAATCAGGCATTTTTCTACAATGCTAACCACAGTATTCTCAAGCACAAGGTAAAGATTGGAGCCATAGTTTCCCATGCTTCTGATTCCAGTTTAAAATTTCCAGGAAGACCAGAAAATGTCAATTAGTTAGGTCTTCGCGCTTTCTCTCTTTTTAGAGAGAGAGAGAGAGACAGATTATGTAAGTTGTTTACTCTCACAAATAGCCAGGAAGAGTCGGGTGCTGTTCACTGGCCTCGCGTCAACGTTCCACACACTCATTAATCATTCACAGATTACTTTATCCTCTGCCCATGCCCTCAGACGTGCCTGTACCCAGGTTGGGCAGCTGAGGTTACGAATTCCAGGGCCCATAGGAGAAGCAGACCCACAGTAGGAATGTTTGAGCCCCAAGGAGCTCATGTGGAGGGGCGCCCAGTGACTCAGAGAGCCTGTGTTCTGCCTGCAGGGGGCGCCGTGACTCCACGCCAGCCAACGGTTGCCATGCAGGATCCCAAAGTCCTTGTGGCCGGGTCTCCTGATTTTTAAAAAGAAGGCAGAAGTCTGAAATTTTACATGAAATTTCCTGATTGGTAAAATACTATGAGAGGCTAATAGCATGTGCCTGTGGGTAATTTTCCACCCATTGTGAACCCTTGGATTAGTGTCTACAGCACCACTGGCCCCAAGGACCCAGGACTTCGAGGAGCTCATCCGAGTTAACCCAAGAGCAGACAGCCAGACAGCTATTGGGTGGGTGGGCGGGGAGGGGGTAGCAGGGTGGCATCAGGAGGACTTCATGTCTGACGAAGTCATGAGCATTGAATCAAGGAAAAGAGGAACTGTCTGTCCCATGATGAAACAACCACACTCAACAAGTCCTTGCGGCCTCGATTCTAACAACATTGGGGTTTCCCTGGTGGCTCAGTCAGTAAAGAATCCACCTGCAAAAAAAAAAAAAAAAGAATCCACCTGCAATGCAGGAGATGTGGGTTCGATTCCTGGGTCGGGAAGATCCCCTGGAGAAGGAAATGGCAATCCACTCCAGTATTCTTGCCTGGAAAATCCCATGGACAGAGGAACCTGTCAGGCTATAGTCCATGGAGTCGCAAAGAGTAAGACACGACTTAGCGACTAAACCACCACCTAACATCTCTGGTAATTCTGCAGCAGCTGCATCTGCTCAGGCAACAAGAGATGCAGCTTTAGGAACATCATATGACACCTTTTGTCTCAGCTCTGAGTGAGGTGAGCTGTGAGTTAACTATTCAAAAGCAACACAATCACAGGTACAGAGCCTCGCTGAGATGCTTGGTGTGATTCAGAGGGAATCTGACCAGGGAATTAAATGGGCTTCCGAGAGGGTAGTGTGAGGGGTTGGAAGAGGCTGGACTGGTGGGAAAACTCATGAGCTGATCCCCAGAAGCATGTTTCATCTCTTGAGCAAGGATGTAGAGGGTTCCCTTCGCGCCAAGCACTCTGCTAGACACCAGGGACAGAGCTTGTGAACTATGCTCACAACGTCCACCTGCAGAAGTGAAGAGGGAGCCTCTGAGTTCTGTACTATCCAGGCAATATCACCCTCCACCCAGCCTGGCCCTTCCCCAGCTGACCTGCAGGGAATCCCGGGGCTCCCTGCCCCTCCTCCCTTCTTATCTGAGACATCAGTAGGGCTGAGCCCACCTGGGTTTTGATCTCTGCCCACTTCTGCACGGGAAACCCTAAGACTTCCTAAATTCATCCCTCATCACCCTTCCTCTCACCCCTGAAACCTCTGTCCACCCCCTAACTGAAGATCCCTAACGCCCCAAGCCCTCTCTTTGGGTCCCCTCTTGGGACTCCTGGTCCTTTATCAGCAAAATCCCTCCATCTTCGGTTGCATCTCTAAACATTTTCTTCACCTTTTTGTCCTAACAGAACAGGGAGCCTGTTCCGGAACAAGAAACTGAGCAGAAAATTAATTTTAAAAGTAATCATATTATTAGCGAAAACTAGTGTGCACATTCACCATGTTCTAGGCACTGTTCCAAGCGCTGTACCTGCATCGATTCCATTAATCTTCACAACAACCCCATAATTAAAGCCATTACCACCCCTATTTTCTGATGAGGAAACTTGGGCACAGAAAGGTGAGGCAATTAGCCTAAGTTCACAGAGTTAATAAGCAGGGAGCAGGAAAACGGGATTCGAGTCAAGGCAGTTGGACCCCCAAGCCTGTGTGTGGAACCACTGTGATACGTTGTATTACAGAATGGTCTTTGGTGGAAGAGAAGACGACTCCAAAAAGGGGTGACTCAGGCCACCCTAGGGAGGCAGCACTAGGAGGACCCCAAATCCGTGTGGGTCTAGAATCCACCCCTAAGAGAAGCTCAAAACTCCTGCTAAGGACACAGCTTCTCCTGCCACCCTCTCAACAAGCAGCTATTTTTTCATATCCTTGCTCCTTGTTCCACTGGGCCTGGTGGTGGGGTAGTGTAACTGGGGAGGGTTAATTCTGAGTTTACACCAGATCTGCTTCTGTGACTTTAACCCTTATATTGCAGCTTTTGTTATTATAAGCGTACATGATGACCTACCTCAGGGAGATAATCTGAGCCGCCCACCTGTGAAGGACCATAAGAAGTGAAACTAATACATTTCCGTGCCTGAAGCTTGCCATGCTAGGGGACTTTTACAAGGATTGAATAGACTTTTTACTTTGCTTCCTCACCTCTCCCCTCATCTCTGATCCATAAAAGAATCTGACATCCAGACCCCAACCAGATGGTTATTTTCAGGCGCTAGCCTGCCATCTTCTCGGTCAGCCGACGCCCAAATAAAGTCTCTTCCTCGTCCCAATACCTGGTCACGGATTCATTGACTTACCTTGCAGTGAACAGAGCTGCTTGGACTCAGTAACAGTAGAAGGTCCCCCTGCTCTTTATTAATCTTCTCTACCGCTGCCCCACACACACTCTTGGTCTTGAAGGTCACGCTGCCAGACTGAACGATCTACCGCCTCTCCATGTTGTAGTCATCCAGAGACCCCCTAGTCCTACTAGGGGGACGTCTGCTCACTGTCCCCTCTCTGATACTACTTCAGTTTTGATCTCAGGAATTTCACTCTCCATTGAGGAAATCCTTGCCATGCCCTGGACTTGCATTGCCACAACCTCCTCTCATCCCATTCTAACTCATCTTAACTCAGTCATCCCCTCCCACGGCTACACCTAGACCCTGCCATACAGGAAATTCACTCCTCCGCTATCTTAATTCTAAGGATCTTACTTTCCAACCACAATCTCTCATCTTTAATTTGCCAGTTCCGAAAATGAATGACCCCTGTGTAACCTAAATACATTGATCATTGCCACCTTTTTACTACCCCTCAATTCCTCACACCCTGACATTTTTTTCTTACCTAGTTATTACAACATTCTACCATGTACTGCAGATCTTTTCTTCCCCTTTCCCTGGAAAAAATACAACCCTTATTAAATTTGACTCTATTCTGAATCTTCATCCAAGCACCTGGGCTTGCTCTGAAGAGAATTTCACAGCCTCCTGCCAACACATCTACCAGCCTCAGGGCATGTCTTTCCTACCGGCACTTCCCTTGAATTACTGTGGATGAATGGAAAGGCTCCTCTCTAAGGCCAAGTCCTCAGTTTGAATCCCATAGCCTCATTCTCTTTTCAACACCAAAGTCATTGATCCGTCAGTCATCCTTGACGTGGTCCAGGCGCAGGTTAGAAAAGAATTTCCAGACATGAGCCAGAATGAGAGGAGAATAAAGTTTATTAGAGTGGGAGACACTGTTAGAACAGCGGGCCAGCTCAAGGAGAACAGACGTTGAACAGGGGGTCCTTAGCCTACTTTTTTTTTCTTAGTCTACTTTTATAGCCGGGGTACAAGGAGTAGGATAAGGGTCTTGCAGGTCATTTGCTGATTGGATGAGGCATGTATACTGGGTGTGGGGAAGAGTAAGGCAAATAACTTCTCCCTATGGGGTAGGAGGGGAGACAGGTTATACTGCTCAGGAGGATGTGAAATCCATTAATAGTTACAACATGGGGGAGGGAAGGATGATAAGGGTCTGGTTTTTCTGTTCCTGCATTCCAAGACCCTCCTTGGTTTTATCTGCTCTTTTGTCCTTGGGTCCCCACAATCCTTTTCCCTGCATTCACTGAATTTTCCCCCTCTTCTTAATCATTCCAATCACCAACAAAAGAAAAAAAGGCCCTCCTGTGACTCCAACCCCTTCCAGCTCTCATCCCCAATTCTCGGATCCTTTACTAAAATCACTTCCACTTTCTCTCCTCTCTTTTTCTCTTGAATCTAATCCCCCCTGAGTTACTTCCTCATTACTCAACCACAGTCCTACGTAGGACATCTAATAACTTCTAGGTTACCAAATCTGATGGTCAAGTCCCAGTCTTCACTTACATAGCCTCAGAAACATTGGACAAAGCTTGACCCTCCCTTCTCTGTGAAACCTTTTAATGCTTGCCTTCAGGATGCTCTTCTCTCTAGGTTTTCCTTCTACATCACCGACTGCTCCTTTTTGGCCTTCTCTCCTGGTCCCTGTCCATATTCCAGACCCTGAAATGTCAGAGGGCCCTGGAGTCAGCCCTCAGCTTTCTTTTATCTCTCTGCCTTCCTGTCCAGGGATCTCATCCAGTCTCACGGCATTTCACTGATGGCTTCCAAATTTCTATCTCCAGTTGGACCTCTCCCCTGAATTCCAGACATCTCAGCTCAACTCTACATCTCAGGTAGGTTTCTAATAGGCATCTCAAACTTTACAAACCCAACTCCTGATTCACCTCTGACACACACACACACATATACACACACACACGATCCTGCACAATCTTCAGTAACTAGTGCCTCAATTCTCCCATCCAAAACCTTGAAGTCATTCTTTCCTCTGCTTTTTTCCTCACTCCCAATGCTCAAACAACAAATACTGTAGATTGTGTTGGGAAAGAGGGTCTCGTTCACAGTCTGCTAACCCCCACTTGGCCACCTAATGAGAGCTTAACCAAGGATGAATGGTTGGATGAATGAATGACTGGACAGATGGATGGAAGAATGGAGAGGTGGATGAAAGGATGAATAGCAAACTGAAAAGGTGTCAGATGGTCTGCTTTTTCCCCACTCTTGTTCCTTGTCATACTCTTCAGAACAAGAAGGAAAATTCAAGAAGAATCTACATCAGTCTAAGTATTATATTCTCAATTCCCATATCTTGGAGTTGGTATACAAGCAAAAGTAACTTTTCACAGTCTCTCCAAACAGCATCCATCTCTTTCTGGACCTCAGTAGTTAGGATGTCATCTTGGATTGACTTCCCAAAGATTCTGGAGCTCAAAACCAGCTCATTATGCCATTGGTCATTATCATCACTTGGCCAGAACACTTACTCTTACACAAACACTTAGGGAGCACTTACTCTATATAAGACCATTAATACAGCTGTAATACAGATCATCTCTTGCAATCTCACCCTCCTCTCATCTTATAAAATTGATATTTATCATTTTTATTTGCAGATTAGGAAACAGAGACTCACAGAAGATAAGCAAGTTGCTCATGGCCACAGCCAAAATTTGATAGGACCAAGTTTCACATCAGTCAATCTTAAAGAAAATCAGTCCCAAATATTCATTGGAAAGACTGATGCTGAAGCTGAAGCTCCAATACTTTGGCCACCTGATGCGAAGAGCTGACTCGCTGGAAAAGACCCTGATGCTAGGAAAGATTGAAGGCAAGAGGATAAGGGGACGACAGAGGATGAGATGGTTGGGTGGCATCACTGACTCGATGGACATGAGTTGAAGCAAGCTCCAGGAGTTCTCGATGGACAGGGAAGCCTGGTGAGCTGCAGTCCATGAGGTGGCAAAGAGTTGCAGCTGACTGAGTGACCGAACTGAACGGAAGTTTCAAATCCAGATCTGACCCTGGCTTGTTCCAAACCACGATGCTACTGCCCCCACAAGCACCATCACTGTGCCCGATACTGTGGTTACATATTAAACACATGATTCAAGGGGTCTAATCCTCACGTCAACTTTCAGCCACTTTTTCCAGATGAAAAACTGAGTCTTGGAGAGGTATTTATAAATCACGTGCTCAAGATCTTAGTACAATCAAGTGGCAAAAGTGGGTTTCATCCTGGGCTGTCTGCAATGTCAAATTCCTCATTTCATAAAAGAAGAAAACAAGACCAAAAAGCTAAAAAAAAAAAAGTGAAATGATGAAAGAGATGGGGAAAAATTGGAAACAGTGACAGACTTTATTTTCTTGGACTCCAAAATCACTGTAGATGGTGACCACAGCCATGAAATTCAAAGATACTTGCTCCTTGGAAGAAAAGCTATGACAAACCCAGGCAGTGTATTAAAAAGCAGAGAAATCACTTTGCTGACAAAGGTCCCTATAGTCAAAGTTATGGTTTTTCCAGTAGTCATGTATGGATGTGAGAGAGTTGGACATAAAGAAGGCTGAATGCCAAAGAATTGATATTTTCAAACTGTGGTGCTGGAGAAGACTCTTGAGAGTCCCTTGGACAGCAAAAAGATCAAACAAGTCAATCCTAAAGGAAATCAACCCTGAATATTCATTGGAAATATTGGTGCTGAAGCTCCAATGCTTTGAGCACCTGATGTGAAGAACTGACTCACTTGAAAAGACCCTGATGCTGGAAAAGATTGAGGGCAGGAGGAGAAGGGGGTGACAGAGGATGAGATGGTTGGATGGCATCACTGACTCAATGGACAAGAATATGAGCAAACTCCGGGAGATGGTGAAGAACAGGGGAACCTGGTGCGCTACAGTCCTTGGGGTCGCAAAGAGTCAGACATGACTGAGCGACTGAACAACCACATCACTAATTTGTGAGAACAGTGAGATTGAATCACCATTATCAGCCTCACTGCAGCATGGCAGAGTCCTCCAAGGAGCAGTGCGTCTGGTGCCTGCACTGACCCCTCACAAGGAGTCCTGGGCAGTTCAGAAGAAGTCCCTTCATGATGCTGCCTGGGGCCCAGCTGAGTTCCCAGTGAGCAAAAACTCTTGGCCAGTCTTTCCCCAGGACGGGGCCCAAGTCAGCCAGCGGTGGAGCCAAGACAGGGTGGGGGACCCTGTTCTGCTTCATCGCACTTGACTCAGGTTGGGGGTGGGGGGATGGAGGGTAAAGTATCTGCTGGAAGTGAACCACGTTTATCTTGTTCTCTGTGCCCCAGAGGGTGCTGTTTACTTTCTCACTGGAGGTGCAATTATTTAACGAGGTGCCAAAGCCTGGGGGAAGATTGCACATTTTAATCAAAGCCGAGCTGGTCTAGATGACTTTACAAAATGTATCTGAGGCGAATTTTGCACAGCAGTGCCTGGGTATCAGGTAATTACGGGCAGAGGGAAATAACTTCCCAAGGGGCGTAAGCAAACACACCGAGTCAGCCTCACTTCAGCGTTATGCTGAGTGGGGAAAATGGATTTCTGAGTGGACTGCAACCCCCGGGCTCCTCCTTCAATGTCAAGTCAGGCGCTGTGGGGCGGGGAGTCCACGGGCTAGGCTGTGGGGCCACGACGCCCCCTGCAGGTCCAGTCAGGGAAGACAACCCCGGGCGAGAACCTCTTCAAGCGCCCTCCAGCTAAAGGGGAGAGGGAAGCTTGCAGCCCTGAAAGGCGAGGTGACCTTCTCAAGGTCACTGACACCCAGGGGCCGAGTTAAGACCCGTCACTGGCTTTCTGATTCCCAGCCCTGTGTTACTTCCTGTCTGCTCCTCCAGGGCTACCCAGATGTCAGCTACTGATAACCAAAACAACAGTAACAATAACTCAGACGGTGATAGCTGACATGTGTGCATGTATATATCCTGAGCTGTTTTTTGTGCCTTTTATCCATTAATTCACTAAACTCTCCCAAGGACTTCATGGAGATGCTAATAGTATATCCCCAGCTGAGAGCTGAAAAAAAAAAAGAGGCAGAAAGAATTTAAGAAGCCAGTCCAAAGTTACACAAGTAGAGAGAGTTACTTCTTGTTATTTAGTTGCAAAGTCATGTCCAACTCTTTTGGGCTACCATGGACTGTAGCCTGCCAGGCTCCTCTGTCCAATTTTCTAGGCAAGACTACTGGATGCTTTTCTCTAGGTTTTCTTTCTACTCTCCTGGTCCCTGTCCATATTCCAGACTCTGAATCGTCAGAGGGCCCTTTCTTACCATTTCCTTCTCCAGGGGATCTTCCTGATCCAGGGATTGAACCCACGTCTCCTGCATCAGCAGGTGGATGCTTTACCACTGAGCCACCAGGGAAGTCCAAAGAGGGTCATTGGCAGGTATTAGACATAGACCCCCAGATGTGCCAGCTCGCTGAGCCTTGGCCAGCCCTGGGTTCCACAATCTCTAGGTGTCCAAATCCTTCCCTGGTTCCTAAGGTGAGCCTGGGCCCCTCTGCCTCCCTGGTTCTGCTTCGAAACCTATCTGTGTTGGGGACCACACTGATCCTAATGAGTAGTTCTGTCCTTTTCTCAGTTCTCACAAAAGCATAATAAAGACAAACAATGAAACCCGAACAAACAAAATGCACTGCAGCATGCTGTAAGCTTCAGGGTCACAAGCACAGAACGCCTGTCGGCAATCTACCGAAAACCACTTACTTACTAGACATTTTCTGCAAAGGCTCAGGGATTTTTTTTTATTTTTAATGTTTTTACTGGTTTCTCTCAGGGGTTTCTTGCTCTTTTCTCTGACTCAGGTCTTGGCTGTGGTTTGCCACCCCAGGTCTTATCTCTTCCCCTAACCCCATCCTCGTGCCCCCTTGCTCTCTCCTTCCTAGTGAGGTGGAAACAAATTGATCCATGCCCTCGGGGTCTTGCATTCTGCCCTGAGCAGCTTATCAAGATATTTCCACTGGACAAAGGCAATTTCCTTCTCTGAAAGCGATTCTGGAGCTAGTTGCTAAGAAAATGCATTATTCATTGTGTGACACCAATAAATAGGAGGTCTCCACTTGCATTTTTTAAGTCCACATGTACGTTTATTTGCAAAGCTTATGGTCTCTCTGTGATCATTCAGTCAGGAAACCTGGGAAGTCAAGCATATCCACATATCGTGTCCCCTGTAAAGCCGATCATTCCTTGACTTTCACCCCCAAGAGTTCATCATGATGCAAACTGGATTCTCGATGAGGCCGAAGGCTGTCCTCCTACCTCCTGACCCCAGCCTCTGAGCAGCAGCTCTGAGAAATCGCGGACTGTGGCAGCGCCTTGAGGGTAAAAGCCTCCTTGGTTTAATTCTGTCTCCCCAGAATCTAGCACAGAGACTGTACAGAAGACATTCAGTCATTCATTCAACAAACATCTGCTCGTTGTATATGGGCTACAGTGAAAAACTGGTCTGAGATCCTAGACTGAGATCTGAGATTTCTAGAAAGTATGCGTATTTTGGCACACCGTCCTTGGTAGGTAGGTGCAGTGGCCCTGATTCCTCACCATTTTTCCCCCTGTATTATGCTGTTGGCCATGTAGCTTGGCAGGACCGTCCACTGTGGGTGGGATGGGGGGTGGGGGAGCCTGCCCCGTCACTTGGCTTTGAGCTCATCCCTGGACCTTGCTTGGGCCAATGGGATGCCAGTGAGAAAGACACACAGAACTTGAAAGGACTGACCCTGAGACATGCTCTCTTGCATTTCCACCACCAGGGGAAGGGCAAGACCGACTGGCTCTCTGGCCCAGAAGGGAGATGAGAAACATGTGACTGGAACCCACATGCCCCAGCAAAGGCCAATCTCGATCAGCCATCAGCCAGATACGCCCCAGAGATTTAAACAAGCCCATTTGAGATAAGCGGGCTTTCCTGATGGCTCAGCGGTAAAGAATCCACCTGCAATGCAGGAGAAGTGGGTTCGATTCCTGGGTCGGGAAGATCCTCTCGAGAAGGAAATGGCAACCCACTCCAGCATTTTCGCCTGGGAAACTCCATGGACAGAGGAGCCTGGCGGGTTACAGTCAATGCGGTTGCAAAGAGTCAGAAATGACTGAGAAACTAAAAAACAACAATAACTCAAGATGAGCAGAACCCCTGAAAGAACCTGGCTAACTGCAAAGGAACAGTCATTTCTGTGGGAGGCCACTGAGATGTTTGGCTGTTTGCTCCTGATTATTGTGGCAGTTGGTTAATAATTCAAAAATCTGAGGGCTTTATGAATAACCCAAAGGTCGGTAGATCCCAAGTTGGGAACCCTTGGTCTTCTAAGGGACTCATGAAGAACACAGGAGTTACAGCACAGTGAATGAAGCACTGAGGGTTCCTCTAGGTGTTTTAAGAGCACCTAACAAGGCTTGTTATACAGAGGAGATGATGTCCAAACTGAGAGCTGAAGAACAGGCAAGAGTTAGTTGACTGAAGGGGGAGGGGGAGGGGTCCCAGGACTGGGAATTAGCTCAGAAACCATGAGATGAGAAAACATGTGATCAGTTAGTCATGTGGGTGGAACTTCAAGCATTTCAGTTGAGGTGCTTCAAAAATTGAGAGAAGAGCTCTGAACACTGAATTTTTGAGGATGCTGATACATTAAAAGCTAAAGATATGCTAAAAGAGGGTACAGAAATAGTGGTATAATTTAAGTAATCTTCTTGGAAGAAGTAGACAGTTTGAACACTGGGAGGAATGCAGTGTTCATACATAGAACCTTATCTGGATGTAACAGTAAATGCCTAAACATGACTCTCGTGAACATGAGAACCAGGCCTGATGGCCTTCCTGGCCCCCGATCTCCAACTTCGTCTAAAATAGAGGGTGTGAAGACAAAGAGGGTGGCTGGCGAGAGCTGAGACTCAATGATTCCTTGTTAAACTGAATTAATAGGAAGTGAGTAATTTTCAGATGTCAGCAAGGAGAAAATGTGCCCTGGCTTTGGGAGGGTCGTTTCACAAGGAGGCCCCCTCATGACTGGACTCATAAACTGGAAAGCCTTCAACCCCAGCTACAGGGCACGAGGCAGGGGCCCCATCTTGGCTGTCTTGGTCATCAGGAGGCCCCCGGTCATCCTGCCAGCCCTTCAGAACTGGTCCAGGCTGCTCACTACCCCACCGTGAGGCACAGAGGTGACAGTGGTGTCACACCGCCACCTAGTGGTCACACCAAGAAGCTATCTGCTCCGCCGCCGGGACTGACGCGCCCACCCAGGTGGGTCTCACCCTTGAGAAAAGTCTGCTTACAGTTTACATATATACTATATATTAGAGTTAATATAAAATACCTGACCCAGAGCCTGGCACATAATACTTATCACATAGTAACTGCTGCTATTAATAGCCTCATTATTATTGCCATGATGCTGTAGAAATATACCTGAGTCTCTCTGAAATTAACTGTGCTGGGGGAACATGAAATTTTTTAAGACAATTAAGAATCCAGCTAGTGGTCACTAAGGAAAGGGAGTTGGGGAGGGGCAGGGGAGGGGGAGGGGGTTAAGAGGTACAAACTACAATGTGTAAAACAAATGAGCTACTGTGCAAGGCTATATTGTACAATTCAGGGAATATAGCCAGTATTTTATAATAACTATAAATGGAGTATAACCTTAAAAATTGTGAATTGCAATGCTATACACCCGAAACATGTAATATCGTACATCATCTATACCTAGTAACAGGAAAAAAATCCATTCCCCCTTTAATCATCCAACAAACATGTGCTAGACATTTCATATATGCCAGTTCTGTGCCGTATAACTGGGACAGCATGAAGAAGATAGAAAAGTGACTAAGACAGGGTTCCTACTGCAACACATTTCCAATCTTGAAGGAGAGGTGGGCACATAAACAGCCAGCTCCCACATGCTAAATAGAGATGCAGCCGGAGAGCTGGCTGTGACAGTCAGAAGTGACAGCCATCCCTTTAGATGCCTGTGGTTTCCTTCACCCTCACGAGGGGAAGGGACCTTATTCTGACCGTGGCCACGCCTGTCTGGGCACACCGGTCCTCTCTCCAGCACCTTGGAGAGCTCCTGGCCAGGCAAGGGTGACGGGAAGCCTCATGAAGTTGTGAAGCAGGTGGAAGGTCAGGGAAGGTTGGGAGCGTCACTTCTGGAGTCAAGGTTTCAAGCTGGATGTCCTTGGCCAAGTTACTTAACTTCTTTCTGTGTTGATTCCCTCATCAATGAAAAGGAGGCTGTGAATAGCAGCACCTGCCTCCTGGGTTTGTTGTGACTTTGGGCTTCCCTGGTGGCTCAGAGGTTAAAGCGTCTGCCTCCAATGCGGGAGACCCTGGTAGGCTACAGTCCACGGGGTCGCAAAGAGTCGGACACGACTGAGCGACTTCACTTTCACTTTCAATGACTGAGCAAGCACACACGAGGTGAAGTGAAGTCGCTCAGTTGTGTCCAACTCTTTGCAACCCCGTGGGTGCAAACCATGTCCCTACCACGGACCCTACCACACTCCTCCGTCCATGGGATTTCCCAAGCAAGAGTACTGGAGTGGGTTGCCATTTCCTTCTATACATGAGGTAACTTTTTTTTTTTTTTTTTTAAGAGGAAGGGATGGACTTTCTGGCAGGGATGAAGGGATCTCAGGAAAGGAGTTGACGGGGTGGCATTCGCACCAGCTTCAGGGCCTGCAGTCAGATGGCTGCCCAGAAACTCACAAGAATGTCACGTGGAAAATGTCCTTTGTGCCACCCAGTCACAACTGCCCTAAGAGCTCTGTGCTGTCCTTCCTCTTCTCCCTGCCTTCACAGGAGGATCCCCAAATCCCTGCTGGGGGTTTGGGGGAGGTGAATGGAAATGAAGGAAGCAACACTCCAGCATCCTCCCTCACCCTGAGTTCTGAGCCTGGAATAGACCAAAGTGACAGAGAGTCTGGAGTTCATTTATCAGCCGGGATTAGGTTTTCTATGACCCAAAAGTAACTGAATAACCTTGCTTTTTTCTTATTGTTGTCTAAGAGTGACCAAAAAAGCTATTGCATTGACCCAAAATGTTCTCTAGGGGGAGAGAGCAGGTAACAATGAGCAGAGGTGAGAAAGAGTGACACTGTTTTCTGCTTGAATCTCACTCATTCAATAAACCAGTTGCCAAAGTTCTAATTGAATAGCACCAGGAGGCTGGAATTTCTGCTTCAAAGAATAGATAAAAAAAAGCAGGTATCCACATACACATGCAGACCTGTAAGAATGAATTTGCTAGAAGTCATCTCTTGAAACCTTTGGGGACTCAACTCGAGGCCACAGGCAAAGCCACTGTGCATCTACACTCATCACCAAGAGCCTTGTGGAAGCTCAAGGCTGTTAAGACCTTGGGAAAATATGCAAACCATCCCCCAGTTCTGATTTTCAAATCTAAAACAGTCTAAAGTGATGGAAGAAGAGTATAGGGTTTATATATTAGACTGGATTCGATTTTGCACATAATAGATTCTGTGTATTATAGAATAAAATATCCAAACTTTATCATGTTTCCCAGTGGTGGGCCCTCTCGGGGCACACCATAATCAATAGCTACTTTCACCCTTGTGACAGCCCTTGAAAGTATCCCACTTTATAAATGGGTAAGCTGTTGTTCAGAAATGCTCAATTACACGCCTAAGCTCACATAAGCATCAGAGATGGAATCAAACCCAAGTCTGTTTGATTCCAAATCCCAGAGTGTTTCTACCAGGCAACGCTGCCTCTGTGGCTGTTACTGAGTAACATGGAGAGGCCTGTTATCGTGGACGTTTGAAAGCCTCTCTCTTCTGAAAGGCCAGAAGGTAGTCACTAAGAGGAAAGGCCAATAGACTGTTTGCCCAGATGTCTCATAAACTGGTATTACTGACCTTGAGGAATTTCCCATGTTCCTCCATCTGACTCTTAGACACTACAGAATCTGAAGAGGGATCCGTCTCTCAGTAAAGACATTTTAACCAAGCACAGAGCATTGATGTATTAATATAAAACTCAAATGTCTCTTTCTTCATTCACAGTGAGCGATTACTCGAAGACCTAAAAAAAACTCGAAATCTGTAGGATTAGCCCTTTCTTGCCTCAAAGGCTGACTCCAAGAGAAGCCGAATTACAATCTGAGAGTTTTCTGGTGTGCCTGGAACAGAACAAGGGGAATTTAATAATCCTGTGCTTACTGGGTCCAGCTGAGACAGCCTGGCGTCTCCAAGAGGGATGGTCTTTCCAATGGGACCAGAGACATTTTGCATGTGGGCCTCCACTCTCCGCCCCATTGAGTCCTTCCCTCATTGGTTAAGGCTCCCTCTTCCCTGGAGTTTGCCAGAATGGACACCGCTGAGATTTTCCTCCCATGTCTTTTTGCCTTCAGCATTGACCAGTCCTGCCTTTGCATATCTTTACTGTGCTCCATCATGTTATCCTACAGCTGAACTTCTGAAGGGCAATCTTATTCCCTTCATTCCCAAATTCAGAAAAACAAAAGTCAACTTTCTGTACCCCAGGAAGGATGGCTGAAGGGAAGTTACAGAAGGTTCTGCAGACAAGTACTATATTCTATACTCAAGTATTAGCTCTTTGAAAGGTGGAACTAGTTTTAATTAAGAGACATACAAGTGTTGGGTACAGAGAACCCAAAAAGGAATAGGTGACTATTAACTCCCAAATGCTTAATAAGGGCCTGGATCTATGCTCTCTGGGCTAAGTTGCTTCAGTCATGTCCGAGTCTTTGCAACCCCATGGACTGCAGCTCGCCAGGCTCCTCTGTCCATGGAATTCTCCAGGCATGAATACTGGAGAGGGTTGCCATGCCCTCCTCCAGGGGATCCTCCCAACCCAGGGCTGGAACCTGCGTCTCTTATGTCTCCTGCATTGGCAGGCAGGTTCCTGCCACCTAAGAGCCACCTAAGAGCTGCCAATCAGTGCAACAACCCTAAGAAGTAACTATTAGCATGCTTTTTTTTTTACAGCTGAGAAGACTAAAACCCAGGTTAGGTGACATCACTGGTTTCAGGAGAGCTGGGATTTCTACACTGGCCTGTCTCCAGACAAGAAGAGTAGATTTCTATTCCAATGGAAACACAAGAGTCTTAAAAAAGGTGCTAACATATGTGAAGCTGTTTTGTGAGCTGCCAATGAGCTTACATAGGTGCCGCGTCTGAAACTGAAAGGAAAAGAAAGTTAGAAATGAACTGTACATCCCAATTAGCAGACTGCTTTTTCAGCGAAAATGGGACTCACTTTCTAGAACACTTTGCAAAGAGTCTCTGATATCTGAACTGGCTGCATCTCCACAGGGGCATCATTTAAATCCAGCCAGGCAGAGTCTTCCTGCTACAAACAAGCTTAGCCGTCCTTCACTTAATTCCATCCTGAATCACTAGGGTGGTGAACGAAAGGCTCCCGAGCTCTCTCGAACATCAAACATCATATGTTTCCATCAGAAGCCCAGAACTGTGGTCACAGCCATGCCCAGAGATAACCCACCTTTGTAGACAGCGAATCTTTAAAGGAACAAGAAACTGCTCAAAGGGACAGGGGCAGAGCTTGCTGTAGGTCATGGCCAGGATGCAGTCCACTGGCAACTCTCCAGTTCCTCCCATCACTCAGGCCCTGAAAACCACTGTCCTGGCAGCTCCTCCTCAGCAGTCTCTGTCCTCCCGCACTTGGCTCCTGACACTTACCATTTTATGCAGCGAGGAATGAAAGACAGAAAGAAACCCTGGGGCAGTTCCCACTCTGAGAGACAAAAGAACCTAAAATATGGGGGAGAAGAAGCAAGGAAAGATGATGGACAGTCATCACGGCATAATGCTCATGCCTGATTGCTGGCATGAGGCCCCTTCTGCTGCCAAGACATAGTAGACCCCCCTCCCTTAGAAGCATACTCCGTGTATTCACTTCATGGTTCCAGACAATCAAGATCTGGAAAGGAAGGAAAGGAGGAGAAAAAAAAAGGCATCTATCAAGTTTAAAAAAGAACACATTTGATTTCATATAATCCTTCAAACGATACTATTATTATCTATATATTTCACAGAGAAGGAAACTGAAATACAGAGAGGTTAAACAGAGACCAAGTAAGATGGAACCCACACCTGAAGGAGTGGGAAGTCCATACTCTTTTCACTAAAGCACAGACTCATCAGAGAAGGGACATTTACAAGTTTACTCATCTGGCACCAAAGTTTCTAAGCTGAAATGAGTATTCTTAAATGTTATATATGGCAGTATTTTGTCCTTTGTCCTCATTCTGTTAGGCAGAATGATGTCCCCTCCCAAAATTGTCCATGCCCTAATCCCTAGAACCTATGAAATTCTAAGTTCCTTGGAAAAGAGGAAGGAAGGTTACAAAGGGGATAAAGACTGCTCTTCGGTAGGCCTTGAGATGGGGAGACTAGCCTGACTTATCCAGGTGAACATGATGCAATCACAGAGGCCTTAGATGTGGCAGAGGGAAGCAGAAGAGAGAGCTGGGGACAAACAGATGAGAAAGCTGCTATCTTGCTGGCGCTGAAGATAGAAAAGCCAGGAGACAAGGAACCCAGGCAGCCTCCGGAAAATAGAGAAGGACAAGGAAACAGATTCCTTCCTAGGGCTGCTGGAAGGAACACAACTCAGCCCACCCTTTGATCTTAGCTCCAGTGAGACCCATGTCTACTTCAATTTCCAAACTTCAGAACTACAAGTAATAAAATTATATTGTTTTGCACCTCAAAGTGTGGTCATTTGCTTCAGCAGCAATAGAAAACCAGTACAGCACATGGAAACCAAATTGCCATGCTAGGAGGTGCTAACTCTCACAGGGCAGGCCAGAAAATCTCGGAGGGCCCTCTCTCCACCCCCGGCTCGAATCCCCGCCTGACCATGTCTGCTTGAGATAGCCCAGTGGAACGTCATCTCACTCGCGGTAGGAAGATCTTACCAAGGCAAACTGAGATAGATCTGTTAGCTAAGATTCCATCCCGTGAGGAATGGTTTCATTGCATATCCCTACTCACCAAAGCTTAAATTTAAAAAGGAATGCCGTTTAGAAGCAGAGCGAGACTTAAGGAACCAGAAAAAATCAGTGGGTCTTTCTCTCTCCTCCCTTCCTCTCGTCCTGCTTTTCCGAACATAGCTTATTCATTCTTCTCTTCTGGCAGACACTTGTAGTCTTACTCCTCTTACAAGGCTGCCGCTCCTCTTACAAGGATCCTCTTACAAGAATCCCAAGACGCTGGCTTCTCTCCCAGGGACCGTCCAACCTTCCAGCTTCGTTCCCCCACAGCCAGCTGATTCAGTCTTCCCACCCTCGATCCAAAACAGGGCACTGCGGTCACCTGAAAGGGAAGGAAGTCCAAAAGGCAGGCGATACATGTCTGTGTGTGGCTGGTTCATTTTGCTGTGATCACCAGTAGAACGTAACACAGGCTTCTCGGGTGGCTCAGTGGTAAAGAACCCGCCTGCCAAGCAGGAGATGCAGGTTCCATCCATGGGTCAGCAAGGGAGTTCCATCCATGGGTCAGCAAGGGAAGATCCCCTGGAGAAGGAAATGGCAACCCACTCCAGTACTCTTGCCTGGGAAATCCCAGAGGAGCCTGGTGGGCTGGTGGACACGGGGTCGCCAAAGAATTGAACATGATTTAGTGACTAAACAACAAACAACCGAAAGTAACACAACATTATAAAGTGGCCGTACTCCAATAAAAAGTAACTTTCATAAAAACAAGAGAAAAATTCCTTGCATGCCTGCCTCGTCCCCACAAAATGTTCAGAACACAGAGAAAATCATAGACTGGTATTAATCTGGTATTGGGTTTTATTCAGTCCAGTGGGAATATCAATCCGGCATTCGCTCTCTGTCCTGGTCAGCAGGGCGGTGCTGGGAGCAAGGGCATCTGCTACAAAGGCCTCTGGCATGTGCAGCTGCGGGGTAGGTGAGATCTTTAAGAGGCATCGGGTGTAGGGAGGAGATGATTGGCATCTGCTGTGCGTCTGCTGACTCCAGAGATGGCCTTATCTTTGAAAACAGAAATGCACCATTCCAGGGGGCTGAGAAGCCTTTTCTCCCTGCCCTGGCCAAGTTGAGCCCATTTGCATCTGTGATAACTTCTTCTGTCCCTGCATTCTGTGATTGACATACTGTCTTTTAATATGTTAATCTATTCAACCAAGTTACATTCAGATGTTGCTGGTCTGGGAACCAGGCTGTATCTTTCTGGTGACTTTGCATATTTCACAAGTTAATTCTCCAAGGGAAAGAATGACGGCCTGGCTCTTGAAAGAAGGGACGCCTCAGTGTGAGCCCCAATTTCCAACTGTTATAATCGCTAATGATAATAATCCAGATAACGATGAGTTTATTTAGGGTTTCAGAGTCCAGAAAAGGCCCCGCTATGATAATCTAAGGTGGCAGAGAAGATAAGAGATAACACAGATCATGAAAATGAGGCTCGGAGAGTCTAAACGATTTAGGCAAGGCCCCAGAGCGTTGTGGGATGCTTTGAGCTAAATAAAATGGGATGATAAAGCACTGCCTGCAACTCCATACTTGCTGTTTCATATCCTCACACTGGCCTTTCCAGGTAAGACTTTGCCCAAAGTTCCACAGTTAGAGGAGCATCTAACTTGAAACCCCGGGCTTCTCACCAAGGACCCCATCCCTTTCCCTAAGTTCTTGGAAGTGCCTTCGATGAGGGCTTCCTGTGTCTGTCCTTCAAAGCTCAGCTCAGACACTGCCTTCTGTACAAATCCTTCCCTGGCTCTCCTGCTTCCCCTCCCTGGCACTCGGTTCATCCACAGATGTGTACTGAGGGCTGTCCGTGTGCCGGGCGTAACACGGATGGCTGAGCATATGGCTTGGCATAAACCAGACATGATTCCTGCTCTGGGAAACTAAGGTGTGGTAGGGGAGCGGAGGGTGGGGAGTGCCAAGCGGGGTCCCCCTCCAGAGGGGCAAGGGCCAGCCTGGGCGCTCAAGACAGCTGGCTTCCTGAGGACCCGGAATTTACCTTGAGACCTGAGGAAGGGCAGGGTGGGCATTGAGGGGACCCCAGACAGCTGCATGACAGGGTCAGGGACCGAAGAGAAGACGGTATGTCCGGGATCTGAAAACTTCCTGTGGCAACTGGAGTACAGAGAGGAAAGGGAGGAGGGACCCCAAGAAGCCTAGAGAATCTATCAGGGCCTTTGGGCCACCTGGGGAACCTGAGTCTGTGTCCCAGTGTCCAGGGGTGCTGGGTGTGGGGTTCACATGATGATGTCAGTGTGAGCGAAGACCACTTGGTCTTAAAGAATGGAAATCGGGGAGGCTCAAGTGAAACTGGCGCATTTCTTAGAAATTCCCAGAAATTGAATGGAATCTAAGAGCATGAATAGTTCTCAGGAAGGACCTGGAGTCAGAATCTGGAACACTCTTCTGGAATCTGAGAGTTAGTCTCTCTCTCTGCCACATCCACTCCTCTCTGTCTGCTCTATTATTTTCTCTTTCTCTCTTTGCATGTTCTCTTTCTCTGCTTCTCCAAAACTAGGGTAGACAATGGCCAACCTTTCAGTGCTCAGGTTATAAGCTGTGTGGGTGCATGTGCCTAGTCATTCAGTTGTATTTGACTCTTCGTGACCCCATGGACTGTAGCCCACCAGGCTCCTCTGTCCAGGGGATTCTCCAGGCAAGAACACTGGAGTGGGTTGCCATTTCCTTCTCCAAGGAATCTTCAAGACCCAGGGATCCAACCTGCATCTCTTGCATCTCCTGCATTGGCAGACAGTTTCTTTACCATTGTGCCACCTGGGAAACCCCATAAGTTACCATTCTAGCCATACAGAGAGACACAATGGTGTTTATGAGTCCCAAATCAAAATGCCTGGAGACAGAACTCAATTGCATTAGCCTGGGTCAGAGTATTTGCCCCTAACTCACTGAGCTATGGGTCCAGGAAGCTCAAGACCTTGTAACAAAAGGTGCTTGCCAGGAGGTGGGATGGGTCTCAGACAAGACGGGGCACTGGCTCCTAGGCTTAGCACACCTCCAGTGGCAACTACTACGGACATAATCAGACCCACATGTTACACAGATGACCACACCATCCCTGGGGGAAAGGACAGGAGGGGGGCTCCGATGGAGCCAGAGACACCAGGAAGGGACTGCATGCAAGTGAGGGGCGGTGTGGACTGGAGTCAAGAGTGGTGACTGTGGGGCTAGGGGAATGCCCGAGAGACATTGGGGAGCTCAAACTAGCAAACTGCAGGACAAGATGACAAACAGGCGGTATTGGGGAGGTCCAAATAACAAGACGATGATTTGCTGTCCAGGAGGTCTAAATGGGGGAAGAATGTCAGGTGATGGTCAGGTTTAAGGTCAGACCAACTCAGTGGACAGTGATGTCATGGATGAAACTTAGAGAACATGGGGAGAGAAATGGGTTGGGATGGGCACAGTGCAGAGAGCGATGAATTCTGTTTGAGACAGTGGAGTCTGGAGTGGTCTGTGGGCTGTTGGATAAATAGGTCTGTTCTTAAGAGACTGGCAAAAGGTGGTAGTTAAAAACAATGGGAATGAAAGAAATGGCCTGGGGAAATCGTGGGGCATGAGAAGAGAAAGGGGTTTTTGGGACAGGTCCCGGAGTTTCCAACTTCTAATTGTTCTAAGTATACAGGGCATGGAGCAAAAAGAATTCCAGGACAGAGACTGGTAAGAGCAGCCCGACAGATGAGAGGGCCACCAGGAGAGTCTCACCAAGGAGATGTTTCAGAAAGAATGGAGATGCTATCTTTGATAAGCACCACCTAGGGACCAGGGGGAAAGAGCCCACTCAATTTGTTTATCGCCTTATACTTTTTTATTAGTATGTCTATTTCTCTACTAGAACGAAAGCTCCTTTAGTTAAGATGTTTTCATGCCTTTATTCCCAGCAGTTAGCCCAGATGCATGGCATGAAGTCTTAATAACAGTTGAATGAATGAATTAATATGCCAAGGGCATTGAAAATATTAAGGTTTGCATCTGGCTGATAGAGGAAACATACCCTGAGTCTTTAGTAATTTACAATAAATGAACAGGGCCATTGATGGGACCTTTGGAAAGAAATGCCATCTCACTGTTGTCCTTTGTACGAATAACTCAAGGATGGCTTATGGGGACTGTCTTGCTGTAATTGGAAGCACTTCAGTGACTGCCGTGTAAAGAGCAACTTTGGTGGTGCTTGAAAATGGTTTTATATATATGTTCTTAGTATTCAAATTGTATTTGAATAATTAAATCTAATTATCTCCAAAGTCAAGGTCATCTTGTCTAATCCTTGCCTGAATTATCCAAAGACTCTGCCATTGATGGGATTTTCTTCTGTTTATGAAATTCAAGTGCAACTGTGTGTATCAGTAGACATAGTCGGGGGTCAGTGCTTGACCCTAGCTGGCTAAGAACAAAGACACAGATGGAAAACTCTAAAAAAATATCCCTTTTCTTTTTGTTCGTCTGTAATGTAAACAGCTACTAATTCATAATGTGGGTACTGCTCTTCCCTAAGGACATGGCAACCATCAGGGGTAATACTTAAACTGTTTAACCGTGGGCAAGTCAGAGGTACAGATGTCCTAAAATAAGGTACTGATAACGATGCAATGTAGGGGCTTCCCAGATAGCATTACTGACAAAGAATCCACCTACCAATGCCACAGATGTAAGAGATGCGGGTTTGATCCCTGGGTTGATTCCCCTGGAGACAGGAATGGCAACCCACTCCAGTATCCTTGCCAGGAGAATCCCATGGACAGAGGAACCTGGTGGGCTACAGTCCGTGGGGTGGAAAAGAGACACGACTGAGGATCTGAGAACAGCAATAACGCTGTGTTAAGATCTCCTGCTGGACCAGACATTAGACCTCAGTTGATGAGTGATGGCGGGGGCGTAGGGGAGCGTCAGGGGAAGGAATCTGTAGCCAGAGCAACAGAGAGGCCCTGGCAAGGGGTGTGGGCAGGGGGCGGGTGGGTTTCTGCGTCAGTGCAGAAGTGGATCAGCATTTTAATAACTGCAATGGCTGTGCCCCTTTGCACCTGCTGACTCCCAGCTATGGGCAGAAGCCAGAGGCACTCCAGCTCAGACTTGCAGTCCTATTGGTTTCACAGAGAAAGAAACTGAGGTTTAATGAGAAAAGGTTTGGGTAAAAGTCCATAAACCAGTGGCAGAGGAGAAGTGGCAACAGAACTCAAGTCTCCATATTCCCAAACCTGATGTCATCACCCCTAAGTTTTCCCGAGAATTTTTATGAGACAGAAATTCTTGTCAGGAATGAGCACACAAAACCTGGATTTGTTCAGCAATTGTTCCGGTACAACAACGGCCACATGGTTAGAAAGAGATGCTGTCCACCACGGAGACACAGTACTGTTTTATCATGAAATTATGCATTCTAAAGGGCTTTCCTGATGGCGCAGTGGTAAAGAATCTGCCTGCCAAGCAGGAGACGCGGACTCGATCCCTGGGTCAGGAAGATCCCCTGGAGAAGAAAACGGCAACCTGCTCCAGTATTCTTGCCTGGGAAATCTCATGGTCAGAGGAGCCTGGTGGGCTACAGTCCATGGAGAGAAGAGTCAGACACTACTGAGCGATGAAACAATAACAGTGCATTCTGATGAAGGCTGTCTCAAGGCCCTCCCAGCCGACAAGCCCTGAAATGTTCCCAGTGGAAGCCGACTGCGAGTGATCCATTTCAGGACAAGGAGGATTCTTCTCCATGACTTTTCCACACACTTACTATTCTAGGTATGAGATACGATAATTAATTTCATGTTCTTATAAACTGGGAGACAATTACAGGGGAGGTTGCTAAGCGGTTCTGAGCATGCTTGCCTTATGAGATGTACTTTTCATATTTTGTGACAATGGTTGGGGAAAAAAAGCACATAATGACTCCTTGTGGATGAGGCCCCTGCTAGTTATGTTTTCATTATTAACCCAATTATACGGGTGAAGCAATAGGTGATAATTTCACTTCTTCACTGCTGCTTCATTGCTGCTCCCCCAACCACCAGCCTGGGGGACCCTTCAGAAGTCATTTAAAGGGGTTTGTTCTAGAATACAGCCAGCAACAGCCGGGTCCCACCTCCTGGGTCTCTCACGTCATTTCCCCAAACGCTGAGGCAGGAATGGGTTGGGGAGTGGTCAGGAAAAGAAGCCAGGTGTCCTGGTAAATGGTCGTGATTGGATGCATGAGACAGCAGAGTGGAAGTAGCCCAGGCGGGGTCTGGCTTTGAATGAAATTCTGGGTGTGTCAGGCATCATCTGAATTTCAATTCCAGACACCGAAGGGGAAGATGGAAAGGGGAGTAACCTGCTTGGATTGGAGGGGATTTTTCTGGACACCCCTCCACCCTTAAGAGACAGAAATAGAGTAAGTCTCATACATACCAAAGAGTTCCATTCCGAGAGCACGTTCATAAGTCCGATTTTGTTCCTAAGTCCAACAAAATTAGCCTAGGTACCCAACTCACACAATCAGCTATCTAGGACTGAAGAATCGTCAGCAACAGGAGATGGGGGGCACGCTGCAATGCCACTTACACCTGATGCTGATGGAATGCATGTTTGCATCTTTGAAAGTTTTCAACTTGAAGGGGACTCACCATATGGGTTCCAGGTTTCTGTAGTTAGTATTTCTCCCACTATTGCCTTTCATAAAAGCTTTACATAGTCTTATAGAGCCACTCTGTTCCCCTTAGAAAGATGGGAGGATCTATTTAATTCTGATGCTTCTCTGACTTACCAGTGGTAGATAGACCTAGTGGGGAGGACAGAACATGATGGAGGAAGGAAAGAAGGGAGAATATGGGGAGGATAATGACCCAGGGAAAACACATCCTGGGACTTTTCCTGGAAACTGGAAATGCAGTCAACTTCAAAGGTGATTCAGGCAGCCACACTGGGAGCCCAGCCTCAAGCCTGGACCCTGCAGCCAAGATCAGGAGGTGGGGCTTAATTCCAAACCCAACCCAGAGGGGGTGCTAAGCCACTGATGACATGGTTAATACCTCAGTCAAAGTTAGTTTTAAAACATGGGGCAAGAGAGACATTCATATTTGTGACCTTTGTAAATACAGATATCCATGGCCCACACCTTGAATACCAAGGGCTTAGAGCAGGGTTCCCCAACCTCAGCAATCCTGACATGTGGAGCCAGGTAATTCTTTGTTGCCGGGGGCTGTCCCATGCATTGTAGAATGCTTGCTCAGTAGCACCACTGGATTCTACCTGCTAGATAACAGAAGCACCCTGACCCCAAGCTGTGACAACCACAATATCTCCTGAAATTGCCAGATGATCTCTGGAGGTCAAAATCACCCACTGGTTGGAAGCATAGAGAACTAGAAGTAAGGTACACCTCAGAAAGGGGCTTTAGTGTGACTGGCATCTCAAATGATGGCACCGTGTCTGGTATGTGATTTGCTTAACCTGTCCAGAGTAATTAATGGGAACTTCTTACATATGAAGTAGTTTAACTCTGCTTATGTACACTTCAAATATTTGCTCCCTTCTGGGACTTCCCTGATGGTCCAGTGGTTAAGACTCCGAGCTTCCAATGTAGGGGGTGCAGGTTCGAACCCTGGTCTGGGAACTAAGCCTTCATGCTGTGTGGCATGGCCAAAAAAATTAAAAGACAACAAATACTTGCTCTTTTTGATGATCTGCCTCAGCTCAAATTATGCAGTAGTCAAAATGTTGATATTTCCTTCCAAAGGCAAGGAAAAAAAAAACTCTATTTTAATCATGTTACTTTTTAGCCAAGGAATGCTCAATTATTTGGGAATATAGGGTAGACCAGTGCCTTGTAAAAAAAAAAATTCCTGCCAGTGTCTTCATTTAATTGCTGAAAATAACATCCCCTGTGATACACCAATGGCAGAGCCATTCTAAGGAAGTGCAGGAAGGGCCCTTTGCAATACACATCTTAAATCACATGATGCAATGGCCACCTGCTTCGCCTGCCCAGGTGAACATCTGGTGAACCATTTCATTGTCCAGAAAATGATGCATTTTCCCCTTGCTCTCTCAGAGGGATTGTAGTGATCAGATGAGCAAAGACCTTCTTAACCTACACTGTCCAGTTCAGCAGCCGCTTGTGTTTAGGCAGCTATTTAATGTAAATTAATGAAAAAATTAAACAGAATTTAACATTTAGTTTAGTCACATTAGCCACCTTTTCCATGCTCATAACCACAGGTGGTTGTCGTGTGTTAGTCGCTCAGCCGTGTCCGACTCTTTGCGACCCCTTGGTCTGCGGCTCCCCAGGCTCCTCTGTCCTTGCGATTCTCCAGGCAAGAATACTGGAGTGGGTTGCCACGCCCTCCTCCAGGGGATCTTCCTGAGTCGGGGATGGAATCCAGGTCTCCCACACCGCAGGCGGATTCTTTACTACTGAGTCACCAGGGAAGCCCTGCTTAGTGGGTAGGTGGTTAATGGACAGGTAACAGACACGTACATAGAGGACATCTCTGTGACTGGAGAAAGTTCTACCCACATCATTATTCTTAATGATACAACCTGGTGCAAATAAACAATAAGTCGTAGTCTTAGGGCCACTGCTGGAGGTTAGACCCGGGGTACACACACGAGGAAACACACCCATTCACAAACAGCCACACGCCTTGAGCGCCGGCATCGCAGACCACCGAAGCGCTCATATGTCACCGCCGCATCGTAGGTAGTCACAAAAGCAACAAAAACATAATTAAAGCCTTGGTGGCCCATATGGAAAATAGGGGCAAGGGTCAAATATTTATGGGTCATTGTTTTCAATAAATGTCATTGTCTGGACTACAAATAGATAGTTTCATGAACCTTTTAATTACAGCAGCAAAAAACAAGATGAGCACGCCTTTCCTATAAAACTACTAGCTTTGATTAGCTATCTATAAAAAGGCATGTTATCTTCTGGGTTCTAGCATCCTTTACTTGTGTTCTTCAAGACTGAGACCCAAGGCTGTGAGTGCAGACAGCGGGAAGCAGCTACCGAAGAGCTGCGTCCCTGCTCACAAGGTACTGAGGACACCAGGGCTCTGAGGATGCACAGGAAGGACAGTCACAAATAACACGTCCGTCCCTAGGACTGAATGAAACTGTCATTGTGAGTAACAAGCATAATAATGCCCAACGTTTATCACGTGCCAAGGCTTATGCTCAATGCTTCAAAAACCTTACTGCATTTGTCAAGCGAAAGGGAAAGTGTTAGTTGCTCAGTTGGGTCCGACTCTTTGTGACCCCATGGACTGTAGCCCTACAGGCTCCTCTGTCCATGGGATTTTCCGGGCAAGAATACCGCAGGGGGTTGCCATTTCCTCCTCCAGGGGATTGAACATGCGTCTCTTGCATCTCCTGCATTGGCAGGCAGATTCTTTACCAGAGTCACCTGGGAAGCTCAAAATAGCGATGTGGTAGATGTTCAGCATGTTTATGGATTGTGTAGATTTATAGAGAAGGCTCAGAGAGGTTAAGTAACTTGCCTGAGGTCACTAAGTAAATAAGTATCAGAGTCAAGGATCAAATTTAAGTGTGTCCGACTCCAGAGACCATGGCTCATGAGGCCTGCTCCCAATCAGGGTGGCCCCAAATGGAGGAAGCCATTCCACCTGCTCCTTTGGGGAAGGGCGGTTTGGGCAGGGGTGGGGGTGGGGGTGGTGGTGTGGGTCTCACCCTCCCATTCTTCCCCACCTTGGCTCCATCCTGAGTTGCAAGGGCCTCCCACAGCTTTTGGACCACCCCCCCTCCCCCCCAACCTAACCAATACCTCCACCTCCATTCATTCTCTTTTCCATGTCACATGAAATGATCCCATGCAGGTTCTGGAAGCTGGCTCAAGGCTAACTGGGCAAAAAGTCTGGGATCTCCAGTGCCCAGAGTTTGACCTAGGAGCAGAGAGGATGGGTCCTTGACCCCACAGACATCTTTGCTTTGGGGGAGGGGCACACTGGAAGAGGGCTATGCAAGGGTCCTCCAAAATCATTCCTCAAAGCCGGATCCAGTAGCAACATCCCCTGGGGGCTTGTTAGGAAGCAAACTATCAGGCCCCACCCCAGACCAACTGAATCACCAACTCTGAGGAGAGCCTGTGTTTTTACAAGCCCTCCGGTGATTCCGACGCTCAAATCAGAATCCTCTGAGGTTCTCTGAGACCCGAGGGCCACTGATCTGGGACAGCTTTTTCTACCTGTGGTCCAGGGACCAGCAGCCAACAGCACCACCTGGGAGTTTGTTAAAATTGCAAATTCTGGGTCCCCCTGCAGATCTGCTGAACTAGCACGGGTGCGGGTAAGCCCAGCAGTGTTCGGGTCAATGTCCTCTCCAGGTGATTCTTATTGCAGGAAGGTCTGAGAAGCAAGGACTTGAAGCAGCCCCTCTTCCTTATCCTCCCCCTCACTGTTACAGTGTCAGTAAGGACTATTTCTGACCAGAAGGAGGAGAAGAGGACAGAGGACGAGATGGTTGAATGGCATCGTCGATCCAACAGACAAGAGTTTGAGCAAACTCCAGGAGACAGTGAAGGACAGGGAAACCTGGCATGCTGCAGTCCATTGGGTCACAAAGAATCAGACTCAACTGAGCGACTGAGCGACAAAGTTCTGTCTCTAGTTCACAAGAGAGAAACTCATCTCATAAATGGGCTTAAGGGAGAAAAAGGAGTGTATTAGCTTAAATAACTGAAGAAACTGTGTTTGCAGATTTAGCACCAGAGTCTGGGGGCCAATTATAGTCCAGGGGCCAGACCGGCCCACTGCCTGTGTTTGTAAATCAAGTTTGATGGGGACACAACCACACCCATCATTTACGTATTGTCTGTGGCCAGCTTTGCACTGCAACAGTAGACTTGAGTAGTTGTGACAAGGACACTGGGGCCCACGAAGCCTAAAATATTTACAGAAAAGATTTGCTGAGCCCTACTCTTAAGCATGGGGGCCAGGACAGGGATCCTCCTGCCCAGATGTAAGTGAATGATGGGGATAAAAGATGCACATTCACCCCACATTCACCCCTGTGGGCTGTTATACTTTGTTTATTCAAGGGCGGGAATGCCAGAAGTTTTAACGCTATGAAATGGAACACCCAGAAAAACCTTAAACTGAAAAGGCTCAGAGAGGAGGGTTGGTGACCCCATGGAGGAGCTGGGGGGTGGTGTGCTGGTGAGGGCACTGAAAGTCTGCCCCCCTGCCACACACACACATCCTTGTACTCACTCTGGGTATCTAGTGCACCCAGCTCTGCCTAAGTGTATCCTTCACAGTAACAGGAAATGGAAGTCAACTACTGCTGAGTCGTGTGACCTATTCTAACAAATAATGGAACCTGAGGAGGGAGTCGAGGGGTCATTATATGTGTCAATGTATAATGTGTCAACTGGTTGTCAGAATCAAACTGACAACCAGTTGAGTACCCAGAGATTTGGAAAACATTTCCGAGGGGGCCTCAGACATTAATTTACAGGATCCCAGGAGTAATCACTTTGTGACCTATCCATGTGTGTGTGCTAAGTCACTTTAGATGTGTCCGACTCTTTGCAACCCCAAGAACTATAGCCCACCAGGCTCCTCTGTTCATGGGATTTCTCAGGGAAGAATACTGGGGTGGGTTGCCATTTCCTTCTCCAAGGGATCTTCCTGACCCAGGGATTGAACCCAGGTCTTCTACTTGGCAGGCAGGTTCTTAACCACTGAGCCTTGAGGGAAGCCCAGAGAGATCGCAGTCTAGCATTAATTCGGCAGTTCCTGGAGCCGGGGCAACCATGTAATTATAAGGCATGCCTGCAGCAGAAACTCAGCAAATAGCAGAAACCATAGGGAGGACTTTGACTCTCCTTAGGATTCTAGAAAAATCTTACCTGAATTTCAAGGAGCTCTCAAGGCCGTTTGGGGACTTGCAAAGGTGGTAGCTACCTTTATGTTTGGAGACATCCGATCTTACATCATATTAAACAAATCAAACTACCCACATTGAACATAATTTATGTAATGATGTAAGTGTTGAGTCATGTTTTAGTAGACTCGATGATTTAATGTTACCTTTTTAGCAAAGATTTGATGAATAATTTTCTTTTTGTGTTTTTAAAAAGAAAAAAAAAAAACTTTGATTATGCCTGCAGGCACCTGTAAATTTCACAGAGCTCTTATTTGGGAAGGGCTAGCCCTGCATTCACATGTCAAGATCCATGATGCATGTCCACCTGTCTGGGCTGGATGGAAGGAGACAGTGTGTGAAAGTCATCATCTTGGCGAAGGCAGAGGTCAGACTCCAGAGTTCTGCCCTTTGTAAGGTTAGCAGGAACAAAGCAGGACATCATAGCTTTGCAGTGTCATCGTTCTTAGGACAGGGGTCCAGCATCCTACAAACAATGGCAGACATTGCATAATCCATTTTGAGGATCGCTTCCCCACTGCCCTGCCACCAGGGAGGCTGGCTTGAGTCAAACAGGTTCACAGAGAAATTAGTGGGAAGGACAAGATAAGATCACTTAAAACCAGTGACTGGCTTTGCAGGACCGGATGGGGACTTTACAGGCTAAGGAGGAAATGTCCATCCTTGGGGGGTTATAATCCATTGCTGCAGTCCTTCTCAAAGTCCCGGGTGAGATTATCAGCAGAACAAGTGACCTCATTACTTAAAAGGGTTATTATGCTCCCCACACTTCCCTTAGTTGCTATTCTGACTTTCAGGAGAGGGGTTCTCAAGCCAAACGGAGCACCCAGAGCCTCCAGGAACCGATGCCACAAAAAGTCCGGTGTGCTCTGGAAGTGATTACAAAGATCACCGCCGAGGATGGGCTGCCCGGCTGACCTCCACCTCCAGGGTGTCCCTGTGTGTCTCCCAGTCCTACATACTCTGTCCCACTGACTCTGCCCTCCAATTGCAAAGTGTTCAGCCTGGCACATAGCAGGTAGTCACCACTATCTGTTGGATTAAAAACAAACAAACAAACAAAAAAAGAATAAATGGAAGGAGAGAGGGAGGGAAGGGAGAAGGAAAAAGGAAGGGAAGGAAGAAATACATCGGATTCTTCCTTCTGCAATGAAGTCTGATGAGGGAACGAACCCAGGCAGGGAGACCCCTGGGCGGACTATTACACAGTCCACACTGGACTTCATCAAGGCCCCAGCCTAACAGCCCAAAGCACAGGAAGGTGCTGCCGTTCTAGCAGGAGAAAACGGACACAGTGTAAATACAAGCAGAAGAATTGGTAAACACAGTAGATAGAAGTTCTTTGGGATCCTTTCCAGCTCCAAAATTCTATAATATTAGTATAATAATAAGTCAAGGGGTTTCCCTGGTGGCACAGTGGATGGGAATCCACCTGCCAACGCAGGGGACATGGGTTTGATCCCTGGTGCTGGAAGATCCCACGTGCCTCGGAGCAACGAAGCTTGTGCGCCACAACTGCTGAGCCCGCACTCCACAGCCCACAGACCACAACTACCCAGCCTGTGTGCCTAGAGCCCGTGCTCCGAAGCCAGAGAAACCACCGCAGCGAGTAGCACTCGCTCTCTGCACTACAGAAAGCCCGAGCAAAGCAACAAAGACCTAGTGCATCCAAAAATCAATAAATAGGTAATAAAAAAGAGAAAAACTCTGAATCCTAAAAATAATAAATCAAATACTTGGTTAGAACACATTCTGCACATTTTAGATTGAATTCCTTATGAGGTGAAAGTGAAAGTCGCTCAGTCGTGTCCAGCTCTTTGCGACCCTGGCCAGAATGGGTAGCCTTTCCCTTCTCCAGGAGATCTTCCCAACCCAGGGATCGAAGCCAGGTCTTCCGCATTGCAGGTGGATTCTTTACCAGCTGAGGCACAAGGGAAGCCCTTATAGTCACAGGTTGAGGAATTCATAAAAGGAGAAACTGAAAACATGCCCCCATGGTTTGTTTTCTCTGTCTCCTTCACCACTCCCTCCATCTCCACCACTTGCAACTCCTCCATCACTCTCTCTGGCTCTGATATGCTCTTCAAGGCTCACCTTAGCCATCATCTCCTCCAAGAAGCCTATCCCTTCCCTCCCAGCTACCACTCTAGGCCAATCTGTCTTAAGACAACCCTCCTTTGTATTCTCAAAGCACAGCACAGACATATCTGTATTGAAGCATTTTTCCTTCTAGATTGAAATCGTTGGTGTAGCTGGCTTTCATTTGCCACATAAGTCATACAGTTCATCGAGGTCACCTCTTTATTTATAATGTCTAGCATGAAACAGGCCTGGCTCGTAATGGTGGTTTAGTTGTTGAGTCATGGCGGACTCACTGTGACCCCAGGAACTGGGACCTGCCAAGCTCCTCTGTCCATGAGATTTCCCAGGCAAGACTATTGGAGCGGGTTGCCATTTCCTTCTCCAGGGGATCCTCTTGACATAGGAATCGAACCCGGGGTCTCCTGCATTGCAGGCAGATTCTTTACCGGCTGAGCCACCAGGGAAGTGCTGGCATGAAATGGATCTATTGATGATACGATGACTACATGAATTGTCTAAATTATTCAAAAGCTAGAAAATAATTTTTTCAGACTTTGAAACTGTGGAGACTATTTGAGGTATTTATCGGCAAACGTTGTGACCAGTTGACTTTTCCAAAGTTCAAACTGAAGTTTCCAAGTTCAGTTCAGTCGCTCAGTCATGTCCGACTCTTTGAGACCTCATGGACTGCAACATGCCAGGCCTCCCTGTCCATCGCCAACTCCCAGAGTTTACTCAAACTCATGTCCATTGAGTCTATGATGCCATCCAACCATTTCATCCTCTGTCGTCCCCTTCTCCTCCCACCTTCAATCTTTCCCAGCATCAGAGTCTTTTCAAATGAGTCAGTTCTTCACATCAGGTGGCCAAAGTATTGGAGTTTCAGCTTCAGCATCAGTCCTTCAAATGAATATTCAGGACTGATTTCCTTTAGGATGGACTGGTTGGATCTCCTTGAAGTCCAAGGGACTTTCAAGAGTCTTCTCCAACACCACAGTTCAAAAGCATCAATTCTTCAGCACTCATCTTTCTTTACAGTCCAACTCTCACATCCATACATGACCACTGGAAAAAGCATAGCCTTGACTAGATGGACCTTTGTTGGCAAAGTAACGTCTCTGCTTTTTAATATGCTGTCTAGATTGGTCATAGCTTTTCTTCCAAGGAGCAAGCATCTTTTAATTTCATGGCTGCAGTCACCATGTGCAGTGACTTTGGAGCCCAAGAAAATAAAGTCAGTCACCGTTTCTATTGTTTCCCCATCTATTTGCCATGAAGTGATGGGACCAGGCCAAGTCCGGTGTTAAACACCAGGCCAGAGACCTGTGGCTGGGCATGGACTGATTGAACTTCAGAGAGCAACACTACCTGAATCTCACCACTAGATGGCAGCCGCGCCCCAGGAGCAGGCGATTCCTGCCCTCTGACCACACCCTGCCAGGGGCTGTCCACCTTCTGGTCCTGCTCCTTCAGGGATCTCAGATCACCGGATGAGGAGGGCAGGTCCTGGCAGGTATTGATGACCCTGGGAACCACATCCCCAGAAGATGATCTTTCCTGCCCCATTCCACTCTCATTTATCCCCATAAATGCCACCAGTCTCTTCCTCCCTCATGTCCCCGCTTCTCTACCCCCCAGCCCCCACTTGATAAAACTCCCGTTGCCTACAGGGCGATCCGATGCCTCATGAAGGACCCAACCCAGCTGCAAACCACCTGCTCAGTTAATATGCACTAGGAAACAAACGGGCAGTGTCTCCTGAGTGTCTCCCAAGGAAATCAGGCATCTTGAGAACTGTCATGTAGGAGAAATAGAAGCAGCCCAGGAGGAAGACAGACAGATAGACAAGGGAAAAAAAGGGTCTCAAGACACAAGTAGAGAAAAACAAAAGATGTAAGCACCGGAGGAAACAGCTATAAGAACCTAGCTCTGGGCACTGTGTGGCTTAGAGAGGAAGAGGCTTGACCAGCCAGAGAGACTGGTGAGGGGACACTTGACTTTACTGAATTTGTCAAGAGGACCAAGGGGTCAGGCCTGGAGAGACTCAGGGCCAGAGTCCCGGCTCCTTGTCCAGGGCCCCTCTGATGGAAGAGGAAGGGAAGCAGAGATTAACACTGTGGGGGCTGAGGAGGGGGAGGCCGAAGGTGGTGGCTTCTCCATGGGACTCTCTGATCTAAGCAATTGCTTGGCATGATTTCCCCGTGCCCTGCAAAATGAAAAGGCTTCTCCTGTCGAGGTGACCTACCGAGAGACAGACACAAAGTGTGGCCATGCCTGTGTCACGGGGCTGCTTTGAGGACCAAGTGTCACGGACATAATTATGTGAATTACGTATTCATATATGATATACTTAGTATGGCAAACGGCCTCTATAAATTGTAAGGTGCCTTGTGAATGTTCTCTTGGCTGTTCATTCCACGCTGACCACCAACCAGCACCTCTTAGCCAAGGCCCTGTCCTAGGATCCCGGGCAGAGGCAGAAGTCCAGACCCAGCCCTTGCAGAAAAGAGGAAAATGCGAGATGACATCATTTAAGCTCTGCAAGTTAGCATGGTTTCCAATTTCCACTTCTGTTACAGGAAGTCTTCAGTCATCTGAAGCAGCCGGCCAGGTCTGGAATGCGGGTTCTCCAAGCCGCACGCCCTGGAATCTTCAGTAACTAGACGGTGTGAGCTGAGGCGGGGGTACCTACAGATGAGAGGAAGCTTGGGAGACACGACAACCAAGCGACCCTCTTCATGGAGACCTGATCATAAAAAGACGTCTCTGAGGCAACTGGGGATCTGTGAGTGTGGGGTGGTTATTAACATTAAGGAATGTGTACATTTCAAGTGAGCTTATGATAGCATTGTGGTTATTGTTTTAAAAAAGAGGAAGAGAGGAAGAAAGGAAGTCCTCATTAGACATACACATCTCCACTTGCAAGGATTTACTGAGGGAAAAATTCTTGGATTTGCTTTAAAATGCTTTTTTAAAAAAATGTAGAAAGAGGGGCAGTTCCCTGGTGGTCTAGTGATTAGAATTCGGTGCTTTCACTGCCATGGACCAGGTTCAATCCCTGGTCGGGGAACTGGGATCCCACAAGCTCCATGGGGCAGTCAAAAAAAAAAAAAAACGTGTAGAAGGGTGACAAGTGAAAAAGAATGAGCATGGCTGCCCTGTCATACCCTGACATGTGGGTGACGGCTGGCCATCCTGCGCCATTGGTACATGGACTTCTGCGCTAGCCAGGTGAGGGGGCAGAGCTGAGCTGGAGCAGCTGTGAGCTACACGGTGGGCAATGGGGGGACACAGATATCCCGCAAGCAGGGCCTGGGCCTGCTTTCTGCCCCCTCGATACCACAACTGCCTGTGATAACCTCCTCTGTCCTGTGAGGGAGGGAGGAGCCTGCAGACAGCCTAGCTCGTACCTGGACACTTGTTCCTGGGCCCAGATCCCCCCAGGTCGTGGATGTGCTTATGTATGTGTGTGTGTGTGTGTATATATATATGCACATACATACATACACTTGTGTACATATATACATTGATATTATACATACACATGCACTCTACATGATATACACATTATATGTAATATGTGATATATTAATCATATATGTGATTAATATATCACATATTACATATTATGATTATTTAATATGTGAATTACTTATTCATATACAGTATGTAGTAGTGTTAGTCACTCAGTCGTGTCCAACCCTTTGCGACCCCATGGACTGTAGCACGCCAGGCTCCTCTGTCTGTGGGATTCTCCAGGCAAGAATACTGGAGTGGGTTGCCATTTCCTTCTCCAGGGGATCTTCCCAACCCAGGGATCAAACCCAGCTCTCCTGCACTACAGGCAGATTCTTCACCGTCTGAGCTACAGGGAAGCTGTAGATATGTTCATCAAGCCCTTGCTATATGCATTTTCTTATACAAGCCTTACAAAAGCTGTCTAAGGTAGCAATGATCACATCCACTTAACAAATGAAAAAATTAAGGCTCAGAGAAGTTAAGTAATGTGTGCAAAGCCAAATATAAGGATAGCAATATACCTCACATCCCTCCCGATCAGATTCTGTGGGGGAATCAGTGAATTGCTGTACATAGAAAGTACTTAGACTGGTGCCTGACACAAAGGAAATGCTAAACAAGGGTTTGTCTTTCTGATGGCTGTTACTCCACCGCCTGCCACACCCTGCAGAGGGTGGAGGAAAGCCGAGAAATCTGAACCAGGGGAAAAGAAATGATCTGATTATTTGCCATGCAAAGTAAGTCACCCCCCGGGCTTCTTCACCAGCCAGGCCACTGGGCTTGAGAAACCGACTGTAGGACTGCAGAGGCCCCTGAAGCAGAGCAAGCAACATTCTCAAAAGCCTCCAAGTCCGGGTCTCCTGGTCACTCAGCCCCTGCACAGAGAATGCTCAGCTTCCAGAGGAGGCCAGAGGAAAAGCCCCCTCAGCTCAAGCCCCTCCGGCAGCTTGGTGGATGGCTGGCCCTCCGGCCCTCTGCTTCTCAGGCCCCTCATCCCACATCAACCTCTGCAGAGCCTTCCCCCGCTGGAAACTTCATCTCACAAGATTCCCACTCCTGCCTGGTCTGCACGTCCCAGCTCCCTCCTAGGAGAGCCTCCCCTATAGGCCACCTAGGGAGTCCTCACCCAGTCCTGTTACCCTAGCAGGGACCCCTCCAGCCTCACCCTGGGGCTCCCAACCAGGGAGAAGAGAGGCTTATCCTCCTGGAGTTGGTGTGAGAACGGAGGGTCCGCCTAGCTTTCTTGGCTTCAGGGTGCAGACTCGCATTCATTCTTCATCACCTCACACCTGGCTTCTGACAGCACAATGTGGTAGCTGCTAAGAGAGATGGAAACCCTGCCCCTCCACTGCAGTGACATTCCTCACTGGCTTCTTATCACCAGGATAAGTAACATGAAAAGCACAGGGGTGCAGTCAGGAAAAGGGGGGAAAGCGAAGGTGAACATGCTGCTTTGCCCCCAATTCAGAGATGTCTGGGCCTGGGGGTGGGGACGGGGCGGGGGTGGGGTAGGACCCCATGTGCTCCTCTGACCTTTGGCTGTGGGTTCCTGGCCTCGGGTCACATAGGGTGCCCACACATAGGCCTCGGGGCGCTCCCAGAGGTACCCCTGCCGTCTTGGAACCAAGGATGTTAAAAAAAAGTCTACACTTGCTTTCTCCTACATCCAGAACAAACAGGCCTCCTAGGTCCCATGGCCAAGACCTGCCCTGGACCGAGCTAGTGTAGACTCTGAGTGATCCACTTTTTGGCAGCCACCACCATCAGGGTCACACACTGCACTGACCCAGGGACCCACATCTTCAGATTTCGGAGCCTGGGGTTGGGAGGAGCGGCCCCGCCCACACACCAGCTTCATCCAAATCTCTCCGAAACCTGAAGACCAACTGCAGAGAAGCTTCATTAATTTTTCACCAGATTCATCTACTAGAGGCTGAGCAGAGCTGAGCCAAAGCCCTATCACAAGCGCCTCTGCCGGCGGCCCAGCAAGGGTTAACCCATTAGCCCACATCCTGGTGAGCTCACCCCGCTGGAGCCGGCTCTGCGCTGGGATTCGCTGCACGCGGCTCCTGGAGGGGCCGGGGAGGCTTCTTCCCGGGGCTGGGGTGCAGGACTTGAGCAGGAACTCACTGCCCGCTTCCTCTTGGCGCCAGCTGTGTGCGATCCCCAGGTCTCCCCCATCTTCCCAGGGGGGCGTTGAGCACAGTAAGTAAGGAGGCCACTGGCCCTTTGCCCCTCCTTCTACTTCCCTGGAGGAAGGAGCCGGTTTTAACTTTGCTTTAGAGCACGGTGAGTCTGTGAGCCGGAGGTGGGAGGCAGATGCGCACAGCTGGCTGAGGGGAGGTGGGCTGGTTGCGCCCTGGGAAGGCAGCGGGGAGAGAGGTGATGGGGTGGGTTTCACCCCATGTTGCACCCGGAGGAGGGGAAGCTGGGTGCAGGCGGCTGCCTCTGCCCTGTAGTAGGGCAACCAGCCTTCACCCTCCACAGCCGTGGGCGGGGACCACACTCCCGAGCTGACTCAGGTGAGCCCAACAGCCTGACTTCAAAGTGCTAGGCGTCCTTGGGTCCCGGAGGGCACAGAGGGACCTCAGAACTAGACCTAGGCATCCCCATCAGACCTCAGCTTTGCCAGTCCATCCCTCCCAGCTGCAGGTGTGGCAGGCGCCCAGGGCAGGTGTGGGCAGGGGCTGGGCAGGCTCCGTGTCTGGAAGGGGAAACCAGGCTGGCCCATATAAACACAGACAAAACGTGCAGGGGAGATGTGTGCCTTGGGGACCACACACCCAGGGAAAAGCAGATGTTACTACCTGAGCTGTTTTTCCACCTTGTTACTGGGCAGGGCCTGTACTCCGGCTGCGTGGAGTGAAGCGTGAGGTGAGTGGCCCTGTCTAGATGGAGCTGGAGAACTTCCCTTCCTAGAAGCCCTGGGAGCAGGGTGGCCCTGCCCTGGGGACAGAAGCCGTGGATTCAGAAACCTTATCAATTAAAGCCCTAGGGCACCACTCACCTCATCGGGACAGGGTCGCCAATGGAATGTCTGGTTGGGGGTGGCCAGTGGCCAGCAGTGACAGCTGGGTGGGGGTACTGTGGGGACCCCAGTGGGGAGAGGCTAGACCCTCCATGTCTCAGGAATTCCAAACAGAAACTCATGCTTGCGTCTTTCTCAGGAATCTTCTTATCTCTGTCACTTGTGTTTTGCAACCTGCCCTCCCCTCTTGTCCCACCAGAGGACCCTTCCCTCTGGGCCACCTCCTGGCTGGGAGACATGAGCCCTGCCTCCCCTGCTCTCTCCCCTGCAGTTCCCAGAATAGTCCAGCTCCTATCAGGGATGAGAAGCTTGAGAAAGGATTGATAACTCCAGCCCCAAGTACAATGGGGCCTCTTACCATATCAGGGTTGCAGATATATTAACAAGGATGCCAGCTACTTTTGAATTTCTCACACACAACAAATGCTTTTTTGTGTAAGGATGCCCCAGGTCACCTTTGGAACATTCTTAGAAATGCAAATTTAACTGGGCATTTTGACATTTTATTGGCCAAATCAGGGAATCTATTTATATTGACAGTGTTAAGTGAAGCGGAAGGGCAGGCTTCTTCCTTGAGCAAACACAGTAGAGTATAAGGACCAGGATTTGGGTTTAGGCAGCTCTGGGCCTCAGTTTCCTTATCTGTAAAATGGGAATGATAACAACAGTACCACCCTCATAGAACTGGGGCTTCCCTGGTGACTTGGTGGTAAAGAACCTGCCTGCCAATGCAGGAGACTCAGGTTCGATCCCTGGGTCGGGAAGATCCTCTGGAGAAGGAAATGGCAACTCACTCTGGTATTCTTGCCTGGAGAATTCCATGGACAGAGGAGCTTGTTGGGTTACAGTCCATGGGGTCGAAAAGAGTCAGACAAGACTGAGTGACCAACATGTTCACTTTCACTTTCCAGTATTCTTGGTAAATCCCATGGACAGGGGAGCCTGGTGTGCTGCAGTCCATGGGATCACAAGAGTCGGGCATGACTTAGCGACTAAACAGCAACAATAACCTCTTGGAGTTATTAAGAGATGCTCCAGGTGAAGAAAGTGGCAGGTACCAGGCATTTTGTGCTCTACTGGGATGATGGCAGTGGGGGCTGGGGGAGGGCTTTGTGGCCACTGTCACAGGCCTCTTGTTGCTCTGCTACTTGCAGCTTAAGGCCTCTGGCTCCAGCTCACACATCCTCAGCAGTTTCACCCAGCAGCGTCAGCCTAATGCCTCACCTGAAGCAGCCACCCTGCGATTTTGTTCACAGCCCGTTGCCCCCATTTCAAATGTGCTCTCCACTCACCACTCCCATAGTTTAAAAAGAAAACCAAAACTTCAAAACCTTCCCAACAAGGAGCAGGATAGACTCAAACCCAGGCTCCGCAGCCAAACAGGATCCACAACTCCCATTTCTAGCCTGGTTCTCTATGCACCTGCTGAGTAACTTTGGGCAAATCACTTAACCTCTCTGATCCTCAGTTTCTTCACGTGCAAAATGGGATGATAATTGTCCCATCCTCAGTGACTTGTCAGGAGAGGGAAATGATGCACTGCCAAAAAGGCACTCAGCCTGGTCTTCAGCCCTTAGTAAGAGTCGGAGAAATGACAGTTATTGTTATTATATGAAGTGTCGACCCCCCTCTGATGTACCAGGTACTGCTTCTGTTTGGAGAAGCCGCTGGGGCACCCTGGAGACTTCAGGAAGGCCAGCCAGCAGAAAGCACCCAGTCTTGGCGAGAGGTCTGTCCATCAGAGACCAGGGAGGGAGGGGGGCAGTCAGAGGGTCCCCCTGCTCATCACAGCTGCCTCTCCTGCCCCCAAGTTAGCCAGTCCCATCCTTTCACCCCCTATAAGAGCAAAGGGGACAGGTGATGGATGGGGAGGAACAGCAATGGAGAATTGACCCTGCGATGCTCAGTCTTCCCGTCACAGTTCCACTGCTTAGTGAGTCATTTAACACATGACTGGTGATCCCCAAGCCCCAGCCAGGTGCTGAGCTACCTGCTGGAGGGCACGGGAAGCCAAGGGAGCCCCAGGCCCAGCCCTGCAAGGACTCGGGGAGGGACTGGAGAACGTCCAGCCCTGTAAGAACAGACACGCCTCTGGTCACCTCCAGTGACCCACTTGTTTCACTTTCAACTGCTGTCCATTAAGTGGTGCATTTCTGACGCTCGAGAATCTACTGGAGGGAAAACTATATGGTCGTTACTATCCTGGACACGCGATATCGCTCACCGATGAGCTTGCACGATCCATGCAACCCACCCAACCGCCCACTGGGGAATGAACCCATGAGTGCATGAGAAAGAGCCAGAAAGTCCCTGCATTCTCTCCCCTCTCATTTGACATGTCACTTTACCTCGTTCATCAGAGATGCTGCTAAGCCAGGAAATGTGGACACCCAGAGCTCCTCCTCGGAAAGGGACATGGTTTGAGTTTTGTCTGTGGCTCCGCGTCTAGAGTTGGGTGCGGTGTCAGGGAGAGCTGTGGAGCAACCTGGGGAACACAGGTCAAAGGGCAAACACTGGAGAGATTCACAGGCAGGCTCTCCAAATACCTGGTCCATTACAAATAGCCACAGATAAGGACACAAGCTCTAACAAGATTAGAGACAGTCCCTTCTGGACACTAGTTCTGCCAACCAGACCCTATCTTTGCTTTGTCCAGGGCCTTGTGGCTCTGTGAAAGAGTTTTCCTTCAAGAAAGAAAGTGAAAGTGAAGTCGTATCCGACTCTTTGCGACCCCATGGATGGTAGTTTGCCAGGTTCCTTCGTCCATGGGATTTTCCAGGCAAGAATACTGGACTGGGTTGCCATTTCCTTCTCCAGAAGATCTTCCCGACCCAGGGATTGAACTCTGGTCTCCCGCATTATAGGCAAACACTTTACTGTCTGAGCATATCTTTCCAGAGATGAGGGGAAAACAGTAAAATTCTTGTTCTTTCTCTCCCTCTATCTCTCAGCTCCACCTCTGCCTCAATCATCCGCTCTCATCTCTGCCTCCATCTCTGTCGTCCTCTCCATCTCTTATCTCCACCTCTGTCTGCATCTCCACCTCCATCTCCACTTCCATCTCCACGTCCATCTTCTGTCCCCAAATCCCAGTCTCTCAAAGATGTACCTTCTCTTTCTCTCAGGATCTCCTCTTTCTCAGAATCAGCACAGAGGGTTCCTATGAGAGTCAGGTGACACTCTCACCTCATAGATTTCCTTCTCTGTCTTATTCTGTGGTCACTTTGCCCCTGCCCATACCCCCACTTTCCTTTTCTGGGGCAACGTGCCTCCTGCCCACACCTCTACCCTGGATCCCGATTTCCATCACAGGACTTCAACCATTATCAACACTCCCCTGTTCTTGGTTTAACTACACTTTCACCTGCTCCCTAGACTGACCCACTTGATTATTACTGCTATGACTTTTACAGTTCTTTTTCACTGGGTATAATTTATACACATTGCAATGCACAAATCTTAGTGTACCACATTGACAAATGGATCCTCTATGTAACCCACACTGACATAAAGAGATGGAACATTTCCATTGACCCCAGAAAGTCCCAGTTATTTCCTCCCCACCCCTACAACCACTGTTTTGAGATCTGTCACCTTAGATTAGTCCTTAGAAAGCTCTAGAAGATCATGTAAGTGGAAACATATACTATATGTGCTCATTCATCTCTGATTTCTTTCACCCACCACATCTATGGGACTCATCCAAGTTGTGTGTGTATCCAAAGGTGGTTCCTTTTTATTGTTGATTAGTATTTTGTATATTTATGAACATACAGTGTGTGTTTATCTTTTCTCCTGTTCGTGGATATTGGGGTTGTTTTCTGGATTAGAGCTACTATGAACAAAGCTGCTATGAATATTCTTAAACGAGTCTTGGTGCACATAGGTTTCCATTTATCTTGGAGTGGAACTGCTAGCTCAAAGGGAAGGTGGATGCTTCACTTTGTAAGAAACTATTTGACCTAGTTCCAAAGTGGCTATCCCATTTTACATTCCCACCAGCAACTCACCAGCATGAGAGCTCTGGTTGCTGTGAAATGTTTAAAGTTTAGCCATTCTAGTGATTGACTGAATCTCCTTGTGGTTTTAATTTGCATTTCATCTTTCATTTAATTTGCATGGCAATCTCAAGGTTTTTTTTCATGGATTTCTTCTTCATCTGTCTTCCTCTGTAATGGATCTGTTAAAATTTCTTGCTCATTTTTCAAATTGTGCTGTTTGTGTTGATATTAATCCCATGTCCTAGTTCTTTACATATTCCAGATACAAATCTTTTGACAATACATATTTTGCTAAAATTTTCTCCCAGTCCATAGCTTGCCTATTCATTTTCTTCCGGTAGCTTTTAATGAGCAGTTTTAAATTATGATGAAATCTAATTTATTGATTTTTTTCTTCCTCGGTTATTGCCATCTGTCAACCTCCAGGTCACAAAGATACTCTCCTATTTTTTTCTCCTAAGAGCTTTATGGTTTTCACTTTTATGTTCAGGTTTTGCCCATGATCCATCGCAAATTCATTTTTCTGTTGATGGTATGAGGTGGGGACAAGTTTCATTTTTTTTCTATATGAATATTCAGTTATTCCAGCACCACTGGTTGCAATGGCTTCCCTTTCCCCCATGGAATAGTTTTGGTGTTTTTGTCAAAAGTAGTAGTCTGCAGTTACTGTTAGGCTTGTGGGGTTGGTTACTAGGAATAGTGGTGTGATTTCCTGAAAGTCTGACTTCCAGAGAGAAGGTTGGCTTCCTGGGCTGGTGGTTTCTCAGGCTGGTTTCTCAGGCTGGTTGCTGCAAGTTCTGGGTCAGAGTTCTGCTTTTATACATGTCTGACTGTTGACCATTTGTATATTCAGTGTCTCATCTATTTACAGACATTTGCAAACATGTTTATAGTAGAATAAACAACTTAAGTAAGATAGTAAGATAATCAACTTCCATACATCCATCTTCCATAAAAAGATTTTATAACCTTTAACATTCTGTCATATTTGATATGGAGGTTCATGTTTTCATGTATATCATGCCATCGAGACATTTTATCCCTGTATGTGATTTCAAGATGTACCTCCATTCTCATTAAAGACGCTTCCTTCTGTGTCCACAGTATCGTCATTATACCGAATACAAGGTATTTTTTTTAGACACACCAAAGGGCTTGTGGGATCTTAGTTCCCCAACCAGGGATCAAACCCAGGCCCACAGCAGTGAAAGAACCAAGTCCTAACCTCTGGACTGCCAGGGAAGCCCCCAAATACACATTTTAAATCCTTAGTGACATTTAACATCCAAACCAAAGCCAAACTTCCCTAAAACTATCCCAAAATGTACCGGTTGGTTTCTTCTAGTCAGAATCCAGAAAAGGAACATATTGTATTTAGTTATATTTTAAAATTTTTCCTTACTGAAATATTTTACTGATCTTTTTTTTTTTTTAATCCCTCTCCCCCTTTTCCCTTTGTTAACCATAAGTTTGTTTTCTATGCTGATGGGTCAGTGTCTATTTTGTATTTAAGTTCATTTCTGTCACTTTTTTAGATCCCACACATAAACAATATGATATTTTCTTTCTCTGTCTGGCTTGCTTCACTTGGTATGACCATCTCTAGGTCCATGCCATTTTACTGATCTTTAACACGTGCATGTGAGAGTAGTCATGTCATAGTAAACAGCTCATGTAACCGTCTGTGGCCAGATAGAGAGCTGGACCATTATGACACTCCAGAAGTTTCCGTCTGTCCCCCTTCCGGTCACCACCCCAACTGAAGGTCGCCACTACGCAGCACTGATGGTCTTACACATTTTTGAATCTTCTGTAAATGGAAGATAGCATCTGGATTCTCTTGCTCATGTTTGGGGTCCTGCACAGACAGACGTAGGGTCCATCATCTCCTCATGCTCTAGAGCCTCAGGCCGGGGTTCCATCCTGGCACCAGCCTGCAGCCTGACCTTCCCTAGTTCTGTGCAACAGATATGGATACATCTCCATGCACTACACCTGCCTCCTGACACCCCAGAAGTGGCCTCCAAGGGAAAAGGACCTCCATCTCCCTTCTCAAATTGCTCCCTTGGGGGCTGAACCAACATGCAAATCCATGGAGAGTCTGGGAGGCCCGCACCCCAGACCTTCCACTGACTCCTTCCAGCCCAGCCCCTCAGGGCTTTAGTCCTCATCCAACACAGACCACCTTCCCAGTAAATTCACTGCTGTGTACAGAAATCTCTCCCATCCTGCTCACAAAAAGGGATATTAGTAAATGCTGTTTGAGAGGGGCCTGAGGTGCCCCAAAAGGAAACACAAAGGAAGAGGAAGAATGTGGGGCACCAGGAGCGGGGACCGGAAGGGAGACCAAAGACCAGGGCCGTAACTCAGTCTAGATCACACAGCTAGAAAATGGTTGAGTCTGAAAATAAGATGCCATTTCGTAAATTGTAGCTTTCATTTGTTCTTTTAAAGGACATCATTGTTCCCTGATTTAAATAATAAGAACAGCTGATTAAAGTGTTAGTCGCTCAGTCGTGTCTGACTCTCTGCGACCCCATGGGCTGTAGCCCGCCAGGCTCCTCTGTCCATGGAACTCTCCAGGCAGGAATACTGGAGTGGGTTGCCATTTCCTTCTCCAGGGGATCTTCCCAACCCAGGGATTGAACCCAGGTCTCCTGCATTGCAGACAGATTCTTTACCATCTGAGCCACCAGGGAAGCCCATTTATCTCTCACATGGGAAAAAAAAAAAACAGCTTGAGAGGCTTCTTATTTTTGTAGATCTCATCTGCTTTTCCTTTTGACTTCAGCACTGAGAACCAGGCTGGAGACGGATGCTGAGAACGGGAACGGTGTGTGAGGAGTCCTCGCCCTTGCTTCTGACTGTTGCCGGTACCAGGAGCCCAGGCCATAGGAACGGTGACCATGGAGGCCCTCCCCAAGGCCCTGGAGGTCGAAGAGAAGTCTCCCGAGTCCAAGGACCTTTTGCCCAGCCAGACGGCCAGCTCCCTGTGCATCAGCTCCAGAAGCGAGTCCGTCTGGACCGCCACCCCTCGGAGTAACTGGGAAATCTACCGCAAACCCATCATTATCATGTCCGTGGGTGGTGCCATCCTCCTCTTCGGTGTGGTCATCACCTGTTTGGCCTACACCCTGAACCTGGGCAGTATGAGCCTCAAGGTCCTGAAGATGGTGGGGCCTGCCTTCCTGTCTCTGGGACTCATGATGCTGGTGTGTGGGCTGGTCTGGGTGCCCATTATTAAGAAGAAACAGAAGCAGAGACAGAAGTCAGTGTTCTTCCAGAACCTCAAGTCCTTCTTCCTGAACCGCTGATGGTAACCTTGCCCTCTGTCCTCCCCACCACCCCGACACCTTGTCCAGGAGAAGGTGTCATGGCCAAAGTCCAACATCTTTGGTCTCTTGGGTGGTGGAGTCTGCCATAAAACTGATGCAGGCAAACCTTCTTCTGGGCCCCATGGGAAAAAGCAAGCTCAGGGCTGCACCCTCCGTGTGGCTGGGAGGCACCGCTGGATGATCTCATTTAGTCTCTGTTATGTCTGACGCTTCCCCCGAGATCCTGGCCGCAGCCGTTGTCTTCCATGGCTGTCACCCCGGCCTGTGCATTCAGGTGTCACTCATCTAATGAACGTGCTCTGCCAAGCACTATGCATGTTGGGAAATTCCTTGAGATGGACTATCCCCCGAGAAGAACCTCCTGCTTACACTTCTGAGTGCCTGAACTGGATTCTGCATTTGCTTCCTTCTAGAACCCAGACTGACCAGCAGAGGCCCTTTGCACAGAGGAGGGAAATCCTGGCCATCGAGCTTACCCACTCCAGCTCTTTCTGTGGGTGAGATATTGGCTTGTATTTCAAGAGATCAGATAAGTCACAAGTACCAAACATTCCAAAGAGTGAGAAGTGAAGGGTGGCTGGGAGAAACACTTTCCAAGAAGGCACATTCTCCCCTGGAAATGGCTCTGGGAGTTAGTTGGAGAAGCAATTTAACCCTCAGTTATACAGTATTTACACCAGAGGTGGTAGCATGCGCCGGGGGTATCACAGTCTCCCCTTGACCTTCTAACTCCTTCTCTGTGACTAGTCTTCCGTCTGAACTGGACACTTAGCCAAGGACAAGCGCATGTTGCCCTAACTTCCTTCTCCCCTGACCCCGGCCTCTACCCCACGATTCTGGAACAGCCGGGTGGAAAGCCGCTGCGGAGGGCTTTAGTAAGCATTTGCTCTGCTTCACCCCCATCAAGAATCACAACCCAGAGATTCGACTCCACAGCTGAGTGTCTGGAGGTTTCCAGAGACGGTTTTTACTTCAGAAAGTCCCGACTTCTGCTCTCCCAGCCCCCACCCACCCACACACAGACATTCAGTGAGGGCTCAGCTCGGGGCCAGGCCCTAGGATGGAGCAAGCTAGACAGACAGCTGGTCCCTGCATTCATCTTCCACATGAAGAGAAAGACACAGCCAGGCCAACAGGTGGCCAGACACGGGTGCTGAGTCCTTTCTGGGCAGTGAGGGTGGGGGCAGGAACATGGCGGGCGGGCGGGGGGCGGTCTGCTCTAGCTGAAGGCTGTGCAGCCAACAGAACCAACAGAACTGGAGGAAAGAGGAGAACGGGCATAGGCAGGAAGGGAAATCATTTGGCGGGAACAGTGTGCGGAGCTGGGGCAGGGGAGCAGGATATGACTGGGGCACCGTGGAGCAAGTTCCCTGGTCTGGAATGGCCGCCCGAGCTCCTCCCTTGGCCTGCTCCTCACCCTGCCTCCTGCTTCCCCAAGTGCCTCACTGCGGCTTCTCCTCGAGGCCCTCCTGGGTCTGTGGCAGAGACTGGGTAGGGGGTTCCCCGGGGCTAACCACACAGAAATCACCCATGAGGTAAGTGCTCCCCAAACCAGGGGTGTCCTGCAGCATCCAGAGGTGGCCAGACCAGGAGGGTACCTGTGGGGAAGCCAGGCTCCCACAGGCCTGTGGCCCAGTGGACAGCATCTAATTACCAGGGAAGGGTCACCTCAGCCTTCTGCCCCCGCCTCCACCTCGGCTCTGGACTGCGTCACTATGGCAACCTCTCTGTAACAGGCCTCCAGGTGTTTCCATCCTTACGGTGGTGGTTCCATATGCAGAGTCAGGACACCACCTTGTTCGCTCTGCATCATGGGAAATTCTGTGGAAGCAGGTACCTGGGTGGGAAAGCATAGAGGACTCTGAGAGTGACAGGTACCTGTGACAGGGGGACACTCTCCTGCCCCACCCACCCAAGGACCCAGAGTTTGGGGAGTTCAAGCCAGAATGACCATGTTTCTCATTCAGACAACACGGTCACCTGGCCCCTGCACACAGGCAGTCAGGGCCCATCATGGGGCGTCACCACTCACTATGTCACTCACTGCGGTCCCAGCGCCTCAGGTGGCTTACGGATGGTTTCTGACATGAAAGCAGATTCCATAACAGCCCTACACTGTCACTCTCAGAGTCCTCTATGCTTTCCCACCTGGGAGCAAGCAGGGAGGACTCCTGGCTGGCTTGATGGTCATCCACATGTCCCAAGTCTCATTTCCTCCCCTTGCAACCTTGTCATCTGGGCATTGCCATGGGACGGGGGCCAGGTGCATGTTGCTACTACCTGTTGTCTTGGCAGAGGGCAGTTTGGGGACCACAAGACTCTAGAAGGCATCCAAGGTCTGGACTCACCTGGAAGGCTCCCGCAGTCTCACCCACATTCCCTGCTTCTTAAGCTAGTTTCTCAGTAAGAAGAATGAGGAGAGATTCCAAGCGTCATTCACCACCTCTCTCCTCTGGGCTTCCCCGTATGACTGTGGACCAAGGAGCATGCCTGAGTCAGGCTGAGGGGCTTTTGCCAAAGACCGTTGCCACACGGAATTCTGAGGAATGCATGTGCCTGGTCAGATGCCATGTTTCTGGCAAAAAACATCCCCACCATGCCTCCTTCCATGCCATGGATGCAAGGTCAGGACCAGCATCTGTGCGTCTGGCTACTGGATTATATTATCCCACCCATAGCTGTTCTGTTTGGGAGAATTCCATTTAATCTAAGTGCTGAAAAAACTGATGGGATGTTAAATTGTATCCTGTTTGACAGTGTCCACTGTGTTTTCATTCTGTTCCATCAGGAATTGCAAATTCTTCCACTAATTCATTCCTCTAAAATGCCCCCCACCCTACCCCATCACCACACGCCCTTCCCGGCAATGTGCTATCTGGGAGAAATGGGACTGTGTGGGATTCATGTCTGGTTCCTCGGGGGCCCCATGGGAGCTGATGACCCCACTCTGAGATGCTGAAACCAGACCAGACAGAACAGAAGCTCCTGCTTCCCTCCCCGCAAGCCTGGTCTTGAGAGATGGAAAAAGAACCTTCCTGAATGAATCAGTGGTCCAGGGAAAGAGACTGGAATCCCTGGCACCATGTCTTACAGGAAATACAAATAACATCTCATTTAAGCCACTATTTTTTGGGTCCATTACTTGCAGCCAAATAAAATTCTTATTTACACACAGGTAACAAGTCTGAGAACAGAGTTCTTTTCTTCCTCTAAGCCTCTATGTTCTTTTCTTCCACTACTTGATGAGACCCAAAACTGATGTATTTAGAACAAAGACTTTCACAAATCTTACAAACAAAGATTTACACCAAGTCAGTACAGTGTATCTTTCCTCCAAATCCTTCCAGGATTCACGACATCTCTAAGGAGAGAGACATGGGAGGGGAAAGCCAGAGCAGAAAGACCATGACGGGGCTAGACTTCCTGTCCCCCTGTCTCTGGGGATCAGGGACCTCCCTCAGCCTGGGCATCACATGGTGGGCATGGAAAGAGTGGGGTTCACACAGGGCACCTAGAAGCCTCTGTGACTAGTCGGGCTGCCCCACCTACTCTAACAGCTGAGGCAGGGGTGGGTGGGAGAGGGTGGTTGGTTTATAGAGGGTTCTATAACCTAGAATCATTAATGGGAGGAGACCCCTAGACACTCAGTTCTTTTTCTCTCAGGTTTCAATCTCCACATTTGTCAAAACTAAAGTGACCCAAGTTCACAAACACAGAGGATTCTATATTGGTCAGGAGCACAGATTCTAGAGACAGCCCACCTGGGCTCACGTCCCATCTGGTCTTGCCAGGTCTTTGACCCTGAACAGCTTACTTCATTTCTGCAAGCCTCCATTTTAGTGTGTGTGTGCTCATTTATTTTTAATTTTCCTATTGAGGTAATAATAATTTAGGGGCTTCCCAGGTGGCTCAGCAGTAAAGAATCTGCCTGCCAATGCAGGAGACACAGGAGACATGGGTTCAATTCATGGGTCAAGAAGATCCCCGGGAGGAGGAAATGACAATCCCCTGCAGTATTCTTGCCTGAATAATCCCATGGACAGAGGAGCCTGGCAGGTTCAGTCCATGGGGTTGCAAAAAGTTGGACATGACTTAGTAACCAAACAACAAGTATTCCATTGCATATATACCACATTTTCTTTGTCCATTCATCCACCGATGGGCATTCAGGCTGTCTCCGTATCTTGGCTATTGTAAATAATGTCAGAATGAACATGGAGGTGTAGATATCTTTTGGGATTAGTGTTTGTTTTCACCCATACTCCCATCTTCACAACTGCAAATGGGGTTAATAAAAGTGCTTGCCTCTTCCTGAACATTAATTGAGATAATCCACATAAGGCTTTTATGTATTAAGCCCTAAATATTAGTCATTATTAATGTTAATGGACTACACCAGGCAGTATATTCTCCTGAATGGTTTTACATAAGGAAAGAATGCAAGTCTGTACAACAAAGTGTGAGCTGATTGGGAAAAGAGAATTGAGTTGAGGGGATCACCCTGCACTGTGCTGTCTGGTGATTGGGGGCCTGATGCCACCAGCCAATACCTTCATTCTGACCTTTTTGACTCTTGCCTCCTCTCTGCTCCACAATCCCTCCCAGTCAACTGTGTGTGCCTGCAAAGTCGCTTCAGTTACGTGTGACTCTTTGTGACCCCATGGACAGTAGCCCACCAGATCCCTCTGTCCATGGGGATTCTCCAGGCAAGAACACTGGAGTAGGTTGCCATGCCCTCCTCCAGGGATTCTTCCCAACCCAGGGATCAGGCCCATGTCTCTTAAGTCTCCTACATTGGCGGACAGTTCTTTACCTCTAGGGCTACTTCCCAGTTCAGTTCAGTTCTGTCACTCAGTCATGTCCGACTCTTTTCGACCCCATGGACTGCAGCACACCAGGCTTCTCTGTCCATCACCAATACCCGGAGCTTGCTCAAACTCATGTCCATCATGTCGGTAGTGCCATCCGATTGTCTCATCCTCTGTTGTCCCCTTCCTCCTCCCACCTTCAATCTTTCCCAGCATCAGGGTCTTTTCCAATGAGTTAGTTCTTCCCATCAGGTGGCCAAAGTATTGGAATTTCAACTTCAGCATCAGTCCTTCCCAGTGAATATTCAGGACTAATTTCCTTTAGGATTAACTGGTTGGATCTCCTTGCAGTCCAAGGGACTCTCAAGAGTCTTCTCCAACACCACAGTTCAAAAGCATCAATTCTTTGGTGCTCTGCTTTCTTTATAGTCCAAGTCTCACAGCCATACATGACTACTGGAAAAACCATAGCTTTGACTAGATGGACTTTTGTTGGCAGAGTAATGTCTCTGCTTTTTAATACACTGTCTAGGTTGGTCATAGCTTTTTTCCAAGGAGCAAGTGTCTTTTAATTTCATGGTTGCAGTCACCATCTGCAGTGATTTTGGAGCCCCAAAAATAAAGTCTCTCACTGTTTCCACTGTTTCCCCATCTATTTGCCATGAAATGATGGGACCAGATGCCGTTGGATCACTTTAGCACCACTTGGGAAGCCCTAATCAAAGCCTGCAATTTCTATCTCTCAAGGATGGCCATTCATTTGAGGCCTAGGCAGCTCACTGCCCAGAAAAATCCATGTTTCCCCCTCAGAGTGGGAGTGAAGCAGCTGGCCCATCAGGTCCATACGTCCAGGGACACTTGGGGTCCGGTTGTGACCACATGACAGGCTCATGGGAGCAGAAGCGGCACTGACTCTGCTGGGCCAGATCTAATAGGAAGCAGGCCTATTCTCCCAGCTCTGGAAGGAGGAGCCACTATGTGCCAGGAGCTGGGACCCGAGTCACCAAGGGAAATGGTACAGACTGCATCTTTGTGTCCCTCCAAAATGTATATGTTGAGGTCCTGGCCCCCCAGGAGATGGTATATGGAGGCAGGCTTTTGGCAGGTAATCGGGTTCCGATGAGGTCATGAGGGTGACACCCTCAGGATGGATTAATGACATCATAAATACAGGAAGAAACAGGACAGCTCTCTCTCTACACCCACATACCCAGGAAAGGCCACATGAACACATGGTAAGAAGGTGATCATCTGCAAACCAGGAACTCATCTTCCCTGGATCTTGCACTTCTCAGCCTCCAGAACCGTGAGAAATACACATCTATTGTATAAACTCCCTAGTCGATGGTATTTTGTTAGAAAGGCCTGAGCTGGTTATGACCTTAAGGAAAGTGCCATGAAGATCAGAAACACCACATTGAAGCTCCCTGCAGGCAGTTACTACATTTCCCTTGCTCACTTCTAGCGGAGTTTACATGGAAAGTAGTCTCAATAGCTCCAGAGAGCTGAGCTCAGCCCCAGGTGGAGAGGCTGCTAGACGTGGAGACTGTGGGTAGAGGCACCCAAGCAGAGGCCGAGAGCTTGGCCCTGGGCCTGACTGGGAGAGGAAGAGGGTCACGGACATTTAAGACCTGTGCAGCTTCACCCTGGCACTTGCAAGCAGGCTTTGCAGGTAATTGCTCCTGAGGCAGGTAAGAAAAATGGTGACAGAAGATTCTAGCACCAAACCCAGTGGATATATTGGAATGATGCCTTTGGATTTGCTGACATCCAGAATGTCATACTGTGGTGCTGAAGAAGACTCGAGATTCCCTTGGAATGTAAGGAGGTCAAACCAGTCAATCCTAAAGGAGATCAACCTTGAATATTCATTGGGAGGACTGATACTGAAGCTGAAGCTCCAATACTTTGGCCACCTGATGAGAAGAGCCAACTCTTTGGAAAAGACCCGGATTCTGGGAAAGACTGAGGGCAGGAGGAGAAGGGGACAACAGAGGATGAGATGGCTGGATGACATTACTGACTCAATGGACATGAGTTTGAACAAACTCTGGGAAAGAGTGAAAGACAGGGAAGCCTGGTGTGCTACAGTCCATTGGTTGCAAAGAATCAGACACAACTGAGTCACTGAGCAAAAAATGTCATGAAGCTCTAGGCAACTACCTTTCTTAAGCATGGCTGGTGTGGCCTGAACTCCCAAGGGCTCTCCTTAAAGGTTGTACTCTGCAGAAGGCGGCTGGGGACTTTGCAAGCCCTGATGACAACAGATTCTGGTATTTACTGATTGGATTTTCTATCAGCTTTGCAAGATCAAAATTGTACTTAATATTCAAGGTTGGTTTAATTTGATTTAAAAAAAAAAAAGCATTGTGAAAGTTTTCTGTAGACCTGAGTTTGTGGAAACGCCTTCATATCCACTAAAATTTATTCCTTTTTTTTTTTTTTTTTGGACCAACACCATAGTTTATAGTGTAAGCATAATATACTTCCTAGAGAAGGAAATGGCAACCCACTCCAGTACTCTTGCCTGGAGAATCTCATGGACAGAGGAGCCTGGCGGGCTACGGTCCATGGGGTGGTAAAGAGTCAGACATGACTGAAGTGATTGTGCAAGCATAATATACTTACTAGATGGCAAACCTAAAGGGCATGGAAAAGAAAAACTAGCAGCCCAGTAGACCATTTCTGCCTTATGATAAGACTTTAGGGTGTCCTCTGAAAGTGTTTTGCTTTGGAAGGAGCTGTGGGAGCACTAATTCCTCAGAAACAGGGAGGAAGCAGGAGATGAAAACTGCAAAGGGACAATGAAGGGATCTGTGCAGAACTTGGGGAACTCTGGTGAGTCACTCTCAGCTTTCCCAGTAGCTGGGGGCTCCCAGGGTTATAAAATGAATCTAGTCATAAACAGTGGGCGCTGGGTTACAGGAAGGCAGAGCTGCTTCCCAACTGAAAGGGATGCCCAGCCTAGCGAGAAAGATGGAAAACTCAACAAGTTACCTCCATAAATGTACCAGGTGCTATAAAAGTAACCATCCAGTTAAACAGGCATCTGCTTCTTATCCATTAGGGTGGCTATAATCAAAAGAACAGTAAGCAGCAAGTGTGGGTGAGGATGCAGAGAGATTGGAACCCTCATGAATTGCTGGTGGGAATGGAAAACAGTGCCATTTCTACTGAAAGTGGAATGGAAGTTTCTCAAAAGAAAGAGTGGCTCCTCTATGATCCAGCAACTTCACCTTTAGGTATGTATTGAAAAGAATTGAAGGTAGGGACTCATACAGATATATGTGCACCCTTGTTCACAACAGCATTATTCATGATAGCTAGAGGGCGAAAGCAATATGAGTGCCCATCAACAGATGAGCAGATAAACCAAATGTGGTCCATAATACAGTGGAGTATTATTATTCTGTCTTAAAAAATAAGGAGATCCTGATGCATGCTACACCGTGGGGGAAACTTGAAGCCATTATACTAAGTGAAATAAGTCACTTACTAAGAGATACGTATAATGAGATCCCTCTCATGTGAGTTTTCTAAAGCAGTCAGATCCACAGAAACAGAAAGAAGGGTGGTAACTGCCAGGGTCTGGGGAGAGTGGAATGAGGAGTTGTTTCGTGGGGACAGAGTTTGATTTGAAGAAGATGAAAAGGTTCTGGAGAGGAAGGGTAGTGATAGTTGCACAACAATGCCACCGAACTGTGCAGGTACAAAGTTAAAATGATAAGCTCATGCTGTGCATATTTCACTACCATTAAATAACTTCAAAAAATAATTTTTTAGGGACTTCCCTGGTTGCCCAGTGGTTAAGCCTTCACCTTCCCATGCAGGGGGTATGTGTTCTATCGCCAGTTGCAGAGATAAAGATCCCACATGCCTCAAGGTCAAAAACCCAGAACATAAAACAGAAGCAATACTGTACCAAATTCAATAAAGACTTTTAAAAAACAGTCCATGTCACACTACACATTTAAAGTAATTTTTAATTAAATGGGATTAAGAAAGGAACTAGTCATCCCTAGTGGCTCAGACAGTGAAGAATCTGCCTTCAGTGCAGGAGACCCAGGTTCCATCCCTGGGTCAGGAAGATGCCCTGGAGAAGTAAATGGCAACCCACTCCAGTATTCTTGCCTGGAAAATCCCATGGATGGAGGAGGCTGGCAGGCTACAGTCCACAGGGTTGCAAAGAGTCAAACATGACTGAGCGCGCACACACACACATACACAAACATAAGAGTAGGTGCCTAATATGCTACTGGAGAAGAGAAGAGATAGAGTCAAAGCAAAAACAACACCCAGTTGTGGATGTGACGAGTGATGGACATAAAGTCCGATGCTGTAAAGAGTAACATTGCATAAGAACCTAGAATGTTAGGTCCATGAACCAAGGCAAATTGGAAATGGTCAAACAGGAGATGGCAAGAGTGAACATCAACATTTTAGGAATCAGTGAACTAAAATGGACTGGAACGGGCAAATTTAACTCAGATGACCATTATATCTACCAGTATGAGCAGGAATCCCTTAGAAGAAATGGAACAACCCTCATAGTCAACAAAAGAGTCCAAAACCCAGTACTTGGATGCAGTCTCAAAAATGACAGACTGATTTCTGTTCATTTCCAAGGCAAACCATTCAATATCACAGTAATCCAAGTCTATGCCCCGACCACTAATGCTGAAGAAGCTGAACAGTTCTATGAAGACCTATAAGACCTTCTAGAACTAACACCCAAGAAAGATGTCCTCTTCATTACAGGGGACTGGAATGCAAAAGTAGGAATTCAAGAAACACCTGGAGTAACAGGCAAATTTGTCCTTGGAGTACAAAACAAAGCAAGTCAAAGGCTAACAGTTTTGCCAAGAGAACGCACTGGTCATAGCAAACATCCTCTTCCAACAACACAAGAGAAGACTCTACGCATGGGCATCACCAGATGGTCAATACCAAAATCAGATTGATTATATTCTTTGCTGCCAAAGATGGAGAATCTCTATACACTCAGCAAAAATAAGACTGGGAGCTGACTATGGCTCAGATGATGAACTCCATATTCCCAAAATCAGACTTAAATTGAACAAAGTAGAGAAAACCACTAGACCATTCAGGTATGACCTAAATTAAACCCCTTATGATTATACAGTGGAAGTGACAAATAGATTGAAGGGATTAGATCTGATAGACAGAGTGCCTAAAGAACTATGAATGGAGGTCCGTGACATTGTATAGGAGGCAGTGATCAAGACCATCCCCAAGAAAAAGAAATGCAAAAAGGCAAAATGGTTGTCTGACAAGGCAGAGACAATAGCTGAGAAAGGAAGAGAAGCTAAAGGAAAAGAAGAAAAGGAAAGATTGACCCATTTGAATGCAGAGTTCCAAAGCATAGCAAGGAGAGATAAGAAAGCCTTTCTCAGTGATCAGTGCAAAGAAATAGAATGTGAATGACTAAAAATCTCTTCAAGAAAATTAGAGATACCAAGGGAACATTTCATGCTAAGATGAACACAATAAAGGACAGAAATGGTATGGACCTAACAGAAGCAGAAGATATTAAGAACAGGTGGCAAGAATGCATAGAAGAACTATACAAAAAAGATCTTCACAACCCAGATAATCATGATGGTGTGATCATTCACCTAGAGCTAGACATCTTGGAATATGAAGTCAAGTGGACCTTAGGAAGTATCACTACGAACAAAGCTAGTGGGGGTGATGGAATTCCAGTTGAGCTATTTCATATCCTAAAAGATGATGCTGTGAAAGTGCTACAGTCAGTATGACAGCAAATCTAGAAAACTCAGCAGTGGCCACGGGACTAGAAAAGGTCAGTTTTCATTCTAATCCCAAAGAAAGGCAATGCCAAAGAATCCTCAAACTACTGCACAATTGCATTCATCTCACACGCTAGCAAAATCATGTTCAAAATTCTCTAAGCCAGGCTTCAATAGTACATGAACTGTGAAATTCCAGATGTTCAAGCTGGATTTAGAAAAGGCAGAGGAACCAGAGATCAAATTGCCAACATCCGTTGGATCACTGAAAAAGCAACACAGTTCCTGAAAAACATTGACTTCTGCTTTATTGACTACGCCAAAGTCTTTGACTGCATGAATCACAATAAACTGTGGAAAATTCTTCAAGAGATGAGAATACCAGACCACCTAACCTGCCTCCTGAGAAATCTGTATGCAGGTCAAGAAGCAACAGTTAGAACTAGACATGGAACAAGAGACTGGTTCCAAATCAGGAAAGGAGTACATCAAGGCTGTATATTGCCACCCTGCTTATTTTACTTATATGCAGAGAACATCATGTGAAATGCCGGGCTGGATGAAGCTCAAGCTAGAATCAAGATTGCTGGGAGAAATATCAATAACCTCAGATACACAGATGACACCACCCTTATGCCAGAAAACAGAGGAACTGAAGAGCCTCTTGATGAAAGTGAAAGAGGAGAGTGAAAAAGTTGGCTTAAAGCTCAACATTCAGAAAACTAAGATCATGGTATCTGGTCCCATCACTTCATGGCAAATAGATGGGGAAACAATAAAACAGTGACAGAATTTATTTTGGGGGCTCCAAAGTCACTGCAGAAGGTGACTGCAGCCATGAAATTAAAAGATACTTGCTCCTTGGAAGAAAAGCTATGACCAACCTAGATAGCATGTTAAAAAGCAGAGACATTACTTAGCCAACAAAGATCCGTCTAGTCAAAGATATGGTTTTTCCAATAGTTATGTATGGATGTGAGAGTTAGACTATAAAGAAAGCTGAGCGCCAGCGAATTGATGCTTTTGAACTGTGGTGTTGGAGAAGACTCTTGAGAGTTCCTTGGACTGCAAGGAGATCCAACCAGTCCATCCTAAAGGAAATCAGTCCTGAATATTCATTAGAAGGACTGACGTTGAAGCTGAAACTCCTACTTTGGCCACCTGCTGTGAAGAACCGACTCATTGGAAAATACCCTGATGCTGGGAAAGAGTGAAGGCGGGAGGAGAAGGGGACTACAGAGGATGAGATGGTTGATGGCATCACCAGTGCAATGGACATGAGTTTGAGTAGGCTATGGGAGTTGGTGATGGACAGGGAAGCCTGGCGTGCTGCAGTCCATGAGGTCGCAAAGAGTCGGACACTACTGAGCGACTGAACTGACCTGAACTGAAGAGTAGGCAAGTGGAGGGATTTGAGACTGATGACGATAAAGAAGCAGCTACAGTAGAGATGAGAGACTCGGGGCTGGAAAAGCATTTCACGAGGCCAATGGCTTCATCAAGGATGAATCTGTAGCCATCACAAATGGAAGCAGGGTATTCCCTGGGGGTCCCGTGGCCAAAAATTTGCCTGCCAACACAAAGGACACAGGTTCAATACCTGGTCCAGGAAGATTCCACATGCCCTGGGGCAACTTGGCCCGTGCACCACAGCTACTGAGTCTGAGAACCCTAGAGCCCATGCTCGGCAACAAGAGGAACCACCGCAATGACACGCCATTGCACCACAGCTAGAGAGTAGCCCTGCTCACTGCAACTAAACAGCAGCAAAGATCCAGAACAACCACAAGTCAGTAAATGATAATAAAAAAGGATGGAGGGAGGGCTCAGCATGGACCTAGTGGGGGTGGGGTGTGGGGGCAGGGGGACAGGGGAACAGGGAGCTGCCCCAGGTGAAGCCAAGACTGATAAAGGGGAGAGGAGAATGGTGCAGGAGAGTCGGTGGCAGGTCCCTCCCAACCTGGGGTTTTCCCTACAGAAGCACTGTGGCAGAAAGGAAGTGATAAAAGACACCAGTGACAACCACACAGTAACACTTGTCTGTGTCCCAGCGTGCAGGTTCCAAGCACTTTACACCTATGAACTCACTTAATCTTCACAGTAATCCTGTGAAATAAGGGATTATCTTGCAATGAGGAAATCGAGGCCCAGAGAAGGCAAGTGACTTTTCCAAGGTCACACAGCTGATGAGTGGCACAGGCTCGTGTAGTCAGACCTGCTCAGCATCTGAGCCCTGCCACTCAGGCAGTGACTGAGCCTTTGTCATTCAAAGAGTCAGGCCCAGAACTGTGGCTCTGGGTCAGCTCGGAACCTGGCTGGCCTGTCCCTGTCTCTGCCTGACCTGTAGGATCCAGGTCACGAAGAGGTGTGACGTCACAGGCATGACAGACCATGGTGACTTTGCCAAGAGAGTGACCGGGTCCCCCTTGCCAAGAGGAGGCAGGACTGTGTGGTGACAGCAGAAACAGAGATCTCTCTGAGCTGCAGGGGTGGCTGCAGCCCCAAGGATCCCCAGAAGTGGAGGGGTGGGAGAGGGCCCTAAGGGACCAGCACTCAGAGTCACTGGCTGGGGTTCAGGCATCTAGCTGTGCCCTACATACCACACTCATGGTTCAGAAAGAATAACAGATGCCTGCTGTCTTGCATTTCCCCATTTTTGTAATTTTTTTCCATCATATTTTATCACTCGAACAAAGAATTGATGCCTTCGTCAGTGTTACTGGAGAAGACTCCTGGGAGTTCCTTGGACAGCGAGGAGATCAAACCAGTCAATCCTAAAGGAGATCAAGCCTGAATATTCACTGGACAGAGGAGCCTGGTAGGTTTCAGTCCCTGGAGTCGCAGAGTCAGACACAACTGAGCAACTAACAGTGAACACCGTGTGCCTCTGTGAACCCAAGCTCCTAATTTACTCTTCCTCAACCCCCAATCCCACCCTCCCCACACCAGCTTCCCTTTGACCCCACATGTCAGACAGAAGAATGGTAACCAACCATTTGGGTGGCCCAGGACTCCGAGACCTCCCGGCAGCCAGAAATTTTCCCACTAAAGTTGTTGTTCACACACACGTCCACAGGATGCTGCCCAGGAGTCTGGGAACCTGTGGACAGGCAGGCGGGAACACCAGCCTGGGGCTGCCCACCCCCCACCCTAGAGGCCCTTCTCCTGCCCCTAAAGAGGGCAGGGCTGTCCCTCAGCGAGTTTCCCAAGAGACTCTCTAGTCAAAGCTGGGGACAGCAGACGGGAAAGCTGCTGCTTCTCCCGCCTTGGGAGGTGTTCTTGTGTCCTGGGACGTGTTCTTGGGTAGGTACCTAATCCCTCCTGAGGACAGAATGGGGAGACAATGTGGATACAGGGTGGGGGCTTGGCTTTAGCGATTTCTCGAGATGTTGATGTTCTGGACTGGCTCCCTGACTTTAGTCAAGTCTTGTGTTTCAGATCCTAAAATCTATAACTTATAACACTCTCTCTCCTCCGCGATGCTTTTTACCTGAAGGTTTCTCACTCATCCTGCTCAGTTTACTCGTAGGAAACTAAATTTGAACCCCCCTAGATTTATTTTCATCCACATGCGAGCATGTGCTCAGTCACTCCAGTCGTGTCTGATTCTTTGTGACCCCCGTGGACTGTAGCCCACCAGGTTCCTCTGTCCGTGGGATTCTCTAGGCAGGAACACTGGAGGGGATCGCCTTGCCCTCCTCAAGGGGATCTTCCCAGCCCAGGGATCGAACCCGTGTCTCTTGAATCTCCTGCATTGCAGGCAGATTTTTTTATCTTCCCAGAGCCATCTAGGAAACCATTTTCATCCACAGGAGAAGGTCAAAGAAAACGTAGAAACGATTTCAGTACAGTGTGTTTCTCAGCTGACACTTGCTTCTCCACCACACCCTGGGAGGGGCTGGGTGATAAGACAACCCTGTTTCACACATAACCCCTCAGGATCACGGGCAGCGGCCCCAACACAGAAAGCAAACGGGGAGTCAGTCAGTCTGGAAAACACATACTGCCAGAGAACCAGGTAAACATTTCTTGACTTTGGCCTGGAGTTGCCTTCTGGCCCACACCCAGCCCACCCAGAGTGAGGCCACGCGTCCCCGCCCTCCTTGGTGTCCCTGCCCCGTCCTCCCCGTCCTTTCCATCGCCACCCCTCCCCAGGATCTGCCTTCAGGCCAAAGGGCTGTAACCAGCCCAACTCCAGGCAGCTCAGGCCTGGGGGGCTTCAGAGCAGAGAATCTACAAGACACACAGGCTTTTCTTGTTGCTGACATGGACTGCTTCTTACAGCACAATTTCAAGATCTATTTGCAAGGACAAACCCTCTTCTCTAAATTTTACACGAAGCCTCCCGTCCCTGCCCAGAAGAGTAGGGCAGAAGGCGGGGTGGGGGTGGGGGGAAGCCCCCAGCTGACGGCACATCTCAGGAGCCCAGGAGGACCCCCCCAGGACTGGAGAGGCCAGGGGCCAGGACAGCCCCTCCTCCAGACCCACAAGGGCACCCAGACCCCTCCCCTGCCACGCCATTTGTTCAGCCCCCCGGGGGACGACAATGTCAGGCTGCACCAGCGGTGATGTCAGGCTGCTTCCATCAGGGTCATACCTGAGCTATGAAACAGTTAAGAAATATCTTGCCCCACTGGCTGCCGCACTCATAAAGGGACATCCACCTGTACTTCCGTGTGGCTCCAGAAAGGGCGGCTCTCTCTCTCTCACTTGCTCATGCCCAGCGGGGAGAGAAGGCAGCGGCTGGCAGCACCATCCCCTGCCCATGCAGGCCGGCCCGGGGAGCAAGGCCGGGCCCCTCCCGCCCCTGCCTTCCCAGCGATGCTCCTGGGGAAGCTGTGGGGAACGTGTAGCCTTGGACGCTGTGCTCTCTTCTTCGGCCTGGCCCTCCTGCTCGATGTTGTGGGCCTGGTCCTTCTGCTCGTGGGCATCTTCGCCTCCCTTGACTTCTGGGACTTCTTGATCTACACGGGGTCCCTGATCCTGGCTTTCAGCCTGCTCTTCTGGATCGCCTGGTACACCCTCAACATTGAGGTGCCTCTTGAGAAACTGGACTTGTAGTCTGGCCGTGGGCAGAGGAGGAGGACATGAGCTTCCTGGCAGGTGGAGGAGAGCAGGGGTATGCTGCCCAGCCAAGGACCAGGTGAGTGCCCCTGACTGGCCTGCAGGCCTGGCGGGAGGCTGGACCGAACAGAGGGGAGACTGAAGGGACAGGTGGCCTGAGGACCGCTTCGCGGCTGGGGACTCTGTCCACCTGGGTTCCAGCGGCAGGCACTTCCCTCCCTGGGGACCCCTTTTCTCACGGAAACTGGAAAGGGGGTCTCCACAGACACTATTACTTCGGATCCACCACAATGGTCCTGCCGTGTGGAACAGGAAGTTATCCCTTCAGCTTAGAACATGGAGCAAGGAGCCCACCTGGACTCTGTTTAGGAGAATGCTTGCTGGGGAGAACTTTGAGCGCTGCAAGAGGATGGAAAGTTCCCTGATGGCTGCTTATGCCCTCACCTTGAGGGCTGCTTGCTGCAGGAGGAAGCGGAGCAGAACCTTCCAGGATGGCCCTTCTCATTTCCTTCCTCCTGTACCTGCCCAGATGGGACATTTGGAAGGGGTCAGGACCTGCCTCCACGTCCCCTCTCAGCGCACCTGCCTCCTCTCTCAGTGGTGCCCCCACCCCATGCTCCCAGGCAGCCAGCACCCCACCCACCCACCCCCAGCCAGCCTGAGAGACCTGGAAGCCGAGGGACCGTGACTGACCATTTCATCCCAGCTGGGCCAGCACTGGGTTGACCATGTGTAACCAGGGAGGCAGATAATTGTAAGGTGTTTCACGTGAACATGGAATGCAAAAGACAGAGCTGGTCTGGCCCCCACAACCCTGAACTAAAAGTGGGTAGCTCTCCCCAGAGGACTGAAGTTGGGGTCCTGGTTAGTTTGGTCATCATCTCCTCCTCCAGGTGGGCTGGACCCTGCCCCTAGGCACAGCTGGGCACTCCCTTTTGATAGCTGCATGCGAAAGCAAAGGTCATCTTCGGGTTGGAAGGAGGCAATAATAACTGTGTCTTTTCTGGGGGATTCTACCTGACCCTTGGAAGGTGGAGAGGGAACAGTGATTTGGAGAGGTTTCAGGAGGGGAGGCTGAACTGTCCCCGGCAGGCGAAAGGACAGAGATGAGAAGTCAGAGCACCTGGGTCCTGCTCGCAGCAGCACCACTTGTTTGCTCAGGAGGCATCACGCCTCAGTATTCCCTATTTACAATTCCACCTGTAAATTGGGGATAATGACCTGCCCTTGTTGTTGCAACACAAGGATGTGTCAGGCACTGTGCAAGGAGCTGGGGATGCTGTGAAGAGTAAGACATACAAGCTCTTTATCCTCAGGGAATTCCCATCAGGTGAGAGATAGACATGAGTCAAATAGCCTGACCAACGAGGCATCAATACAATGACAGTCTGGTGAGGCTTAGGAAGAAAAGGGATATTGCTCCTTGGGAATGTTCAGTAGAGAAACTGACCCAGAAGGTGGAGTTTTACAGAGGGAGGAGGTGGCTTGAGCAAAGATCCTGGGGCAACAGGAGAGAGAAGAGAGCAGATTGATTGAAGGACAGGTGGCAAGTTCAGCGGAGGGTGGGCCCTGCAGCAGGGGGAGGCCAGACCAGGCAGGGCCTAAAGTCGTTTTAGTTGTGATTTCAAGAACAAGAAGTCATTAAAGAGATGTACGAAGGGGTAGGGACTTGACATAATTTGATCTGTTTCCAAAAGACCACCTTGGCCAAAGGCACGGATGACAATGACGGTGACATGTGCAAGCCCATCTGGGGAGTTCAGTCGCTCGCCTAAACAACAAGGGGTCCCCAGTTCAGTCTCCTTGTCCTTCACATCCTCCCTTCATTGAATTGAAAGTAGTTCAATAACCCAGTGATGAAGACCACTGGTCAAGACTCAGATTGTCTAGTTTGAATCCAGTCTTGTTTCTTACTAGCTACAAGACCTGGGGCAAGTTACAGACTAGTTATAAACTAGTTATGACTCCGTGACCTAGTTTCCAAATCTGGACAATGGAGAGGGTGCTAATAATAGCCTCTATTTCAGAGATGATGCTAATGATATCCCCACCCTCATAAGGGTGCTGCAGAGATAAAGTTCATGTGCGTACAGCACCGTACGAGTGATAGTTGATGAAACAAGGGGCCCTCCGATAAACCTGTGTCCTGATGCGAGTAGCCAGCCCATTACAGCGGGGTGGGACCTTCCTCGGAGACAGACATCCCTGAAGCCTTCCCGACCAATTCCTCAAGCAGCAGCATATGGTGTTACGATTCCCCAGTGGATATGGGTGAGGGTCGCCCCAGAACTCCAGACTTCTGTCTGAGCTCAAAGGGACATCAAAAGTTGTGGGTCCACTGTGGTTTTACTGAACACAATCAGGCAAATATCTCCTTCACCGGTTCAGTCCCCAAACTCCGAGTTCTACAGGACCCGAGAGTCAGCTGGCCCTTCCATCCAGCTCAGCTTGGACCCTGCATTCCTGAGGGTATCTGGGGCCGTCCAGAGTTACAGGTTGTGGCCGGCCGGGACCCACTGTTCAGGGGCTGCTCACCACACCCTGGAAGACCTCGGGCAAGTTATCTGACGTCCTTCTTGGAATAGAAGGTTTGGTCCCCAGGAAAGGTTTCGGATTGTTTTCTGCAGAGGCCGCTGGGGGCTGGGGTGGCAGCAGGCAGGCAGAACGTTTACAGTCCATCTACCCCACACACCAGAGCCGTGGGGTCCAGTATGAAGGCTCATACCAGACTTTGACATAAGACTTCATGAATTTGAACCCAAGTTTGGTGCTAAAAGATATTTCTGAAACACCTCGACCCACCCACTTCCTTTCTGTGACCTGTGTCCCTGATGTTCTCTCTGACCATATTCGCAATTTATGGGCAGTTTATAACTGGCTCAGCCAGTTCTGCAGTCCTTGGAGTGGAGCAAAGGGAAGAGTGCATGCCCGAGAGGCTTGGTGGGGTGGTTGCTAGGACACCCCCACCCCACCCACCCAGAGACCAGCAAGCAGGTCGCCCCTCAGGCAGCAGTCAGGACGGGGCAGGGTCACCCAGTCTCTAAAACCTCCAGGACATTCCAGGAGTTTTGGGATGAGTGGCTTGTTTTTATCCCTCGACTATGTACCAAGTGGTTTTATAATTCGGTCACTCTATTTTTCCAAAGCTTTGCTTGCTCCACGCTCTCCTGGTTGGGCATCTTTTGTAGATAAAGTTCCCACAAAGGCAGGGGAGGACACGTCCTTTCACAAGAGGGGGTGAGTTTACACTCCCCCCAAAATGCGCACACACACACCACACACATGTACCCACATCCCCGCCCTCTGCACACACTCCCAATGTACACCTCCCTTGGGTCCCCTTATAAACATGCCCACAGGCACACACACTCAACGTGCATGCCAACCTCTCCCATCACACACACCCAACTCGCACACAATCTATTCCCGATACACTCTCCCCACACACCCACACACACCCACATTCCTCACCTACACCTTCCATACACATCAACACCCCACGCACGCACACATGTCACATGTCCCTCACCCGCTGCACACACACATTCACACACACATAAAAACCTCACAATCACATGGCTTCCACATCCCATCTGCCCGGTTCACACACAAACAGGCCCTTACCCCTGCCATGCACATGCCAGAAAGACACCCCCACAGCAACAAGCATTTCCACCCCCAGCAACCAACGCCGAAAGGTGTGGAAAGGCGCCCAGCCCCGAGCCCTGGGATGAGCACTTCTTCCTGCTCACAGGCTCTCCTCTCTGCCTCGGCGGAGCCAGTGAGGCTGCCAGGTCGACTCAGAGCAGAGTCGGCTGGAAAGGCCTGCCTACCCATGCGGTGCGCGCTCTGGGGCTGCAGGAAGAGTTAAACTTTCTCTAAGTCCTGGGGGAAATGTTAGTCTAGAAGGAAAGAGCAAGCAAGTACACAGGGCCTCGAAAATGTACATGGAAGAAGCAGGGTCTCACAGGGGCCTGAAAGCCCAGATGAAGAAGAGGGCTGGGGGAGAAGGTGGGTGACATGTGGCTTCAGCTTCTGGGTCCCGAGCAACCCATAAGCGCGCGCCGGGCAGAGCCGGCACTTGGGAAGGCCCAGAGGGAAAGGAAGGGAAGAAGAGGGTGGCCCAGAAAGGGTACGCAGATGCCGGGGACCGGGGTTCGGGGTCCTCGCTGCTGAACTTTAGGACGTTGAAAGCCAGATGAGGACCCTGGCACTTGGAAAGCAAGGAGGGACTTTCAATGACTCCATGGTCTGGAGGGTGACTTGGCTAGGCTCTGATTAAGGAAGAGCAACCTGGTGTCACTTGCAGCAGGGGCTGGGGAGGAGAGGCATGTAGACTGCAGGGGCGGGGTGGGGGGTGGCATTTGAAAGCAGGGGCAATAACAAGAAACTGAAGCAAAGTGATGGCTGCCGGGAGGAGGGGAGAGGGACAGAGACCCCGTGGGTGGACAACAGACACCCAGGAGACATCCCAGTCTCCCTCAAGGGGGAGGGGGAGTGGTCGTGTCACAGGCTTCAGAAAACACTCCCACAATGGAATCAGGAGAGGTCAGGGGAAGGCACGGGCTTGCTCAAAATCTGGTGTTTTCCTCTGCACATGCAGAGCTGGGGGTGCAGGGGATACCGATCAGCAGAACTGCCCAACAGACCTAGAATGTGCAGAATTTTCACTCAGAAAGGGGCTCATACATGGAGTTGGAGGCAGGGGCTGAAGACAGGACTGTGGACAGGATTGAAGCAGGTGGGATGGCGGAGGAAAGGAAGGTGGGTCAGTATTCGTTGGGCTCGTCACTTACTTTCAAGACTTCATTTGATGCTTACAACTCTGTGGGTTTGGGGTTCAGATCCCCATTTTACAGGTGAGGAAACTGAGTCTCAAGGTAGTTTCAGGACTAGCTCTGAAACTGTCGAGAGCCAGCACTAGAATTCACACCCGAGTCCAGCAGGCTCTGAGAACCATGCTTGTTTCACCCTGTCCAGGCTTGAGTTGACAGGTTCAAGTCTCAGACTGATCTATTTCATCTTCATTTATTCAGCCCAGGTGCCATCTGATGGAGAAGCAGCAAACAGATGCCCTGTCTCTGCAGCACCTCCTGTAACAGAACCCACAGAAGCCAGAGGCACACCCATCAGGATGTCCAGGGATGGCTATGAGGGCCACGCTCCATCAAGACACCCAAACCCCTGCCCCTGGCCACTGGCTGACTGCCACTGGCGCCCCAACTGTCTGTGAGGGTCTGGAGAGCCCCTAACATTGGCACAGTGGGGTTTTATGGCAGTAACTCCACTGTGAGCTTGGGCAGTCAATGAGAAGTCCCATCTTCCAAGGCTCCTCTCATTAATGTCCCTTTAAAAATATATATATATATATTGGAACCAAGTATAGAAATCCAAACGAGATTTCTGCGAGCACGCATCATGTGGAATTGCTGCTCCCTCGGCTCTTCAGATAGACTGTGTGAGATGGTCTACCTCACTCATCCTTCCGTGTCATCCAGTCAGCACGTGGGTGTATATTTCAGCTTGCCGACTGACAAGGCAGATGCAGAGCCAGTGCTGAGGGCAGGGGCCCACTTCCTCGGCTCTGGACACCGGGAACCACCAACGCTGCCCCCCACTTGCTCAGCTGGACCGTGGTTGGGGGGCTCACGTCAAGTTTTCGGTCAAATGAAACCCTCTGGGGTTTTTCTGACAAGCAAGCTGGGCTCTGCTGCACTGTCCTTGAGTCACTCATTTCTTGATCCTAAGAGCAGTATTCTATTTTTATCTTGATTCAACTGCATCTAATTCAGTGCAACCCAACTAGAGTACCTGGATCAGGGCGGTGGGGGGGGGGGGGGGTGTCAATCTTCACAAGCTCATCATCACTAATTTATATTTTCCATGGTCTAATTTTGTACTTTTTATTTATTTCTCACCCTAACCATGTATGTGTTTCTTGGAAGCTGCCTCGGATCTTTTATGGTGTGAGGTAGTTACCTAAATAAAAGAGTCAACTGGCCTTTTGTTTTAACTCTACATTAACTGTTTCTGGGGCTTTCCAGGTGGCACCAGTGGTAAAGAACCTGCCTGCCAATACAGGCAACATAAGAGACATGGGTTTGATCTCTGGGTAGGGAAGATGCCCTGGAGGAGGCCATGGCAACCCACTCCAAAATTCTTGCGTGGAGAATCCCACGAACAGAGGAGCCTGGATGGCTATAGTCCAGTGGATCGCAAAGAGTCAGACATGACTAAAGCAACTTAGCATGCACACATACACACACAACTTGTTTCTGAGTCTATGTGGTTCCATAACAATACCCAAACTCCCAGCTTTAGGGCAACTTCTTCTCATTTGTTTCACCTGACTCTGTGCAAATCCTGGAATCTTATATTCAGCTCAGCACCTCTTGGGAAGAAACGCACAGAACCGGGTGGATGGAGACAGTACACGGGTTATCCTAACACCATGGAAGCTTCTGGAAGCTCTGTGCTCGGCCACCAGCCTGGCTTCTCAGAATTAGGCTGGACTCGGGAACCTGAGGGCTTCCCCTCAGACGGTGGCCCAGGCGGTAAACAATCTGCCTGCAATGGTAGGAGAACCCAGGTTCGATCCCTGGGTCAGGAAGATCCCTTGGAGAAAGGCATGGCAATCCACTCCAGTATTCTTGCCTGGGAGATCCCATGGACAGAGGAGCCTGGTGGGCTACAGTCCATAAAGTCACAAAGAGCCGGACATGACTGAAGTGACTCAGCACGCATGCATGCACCTGGGGACCCAGGTTAAGAGCCAGAACTGAGAAGGCACACCTAGGCAATGTGTGTGCAATGTCGGGGTGTTCCCATAGGGCAAGGTTTGGTCTGCAACTGAGCATCTGCCAGGGCAGGACAGTATCTCAGGGATCCCTGATGGCACAGAAGAAGAGGCCACAAGCGCCACACTCCATCTCAGAGATGATGGGAGCAGCACCCTGCCGACGGGATGCAGATTCCCTGGGGGTCTCACTGAAAGAAGACTCCAATTCAGGGAGGGCTTCCATTTCTTACAGGCACCAGGCTGTATCACTGCTGCATTTAAAGTGTCCTTAAGACACTTTGAAGAGTGAGGACCTTGAATAAATCTGTCCATTTAGAGAAGGGGACTCTGAAGCCTGCAGGTGACCTGGGTTTCCCAAATTCAAGCAGCTGAAGAGCGGCAGAGCCAGGACTTGGGCCCAGGTCTGCAGGCTGCCTGCGAGCCCTCCCTGACTGCCCTCCCCACCCCACCCTAAGCTGTTGACAGACTCTCCCGAGCCCTGCGGAGCCCCGGGCAGCTGGAGCAAGCTGGGCAGCAGCCAGCGCAGGTGAGCACCTCACGCTGCAGGTGAGTCATGAACCGGCTTCACCCTGGCTGTGCCGCGCACCAGGAACGTGACCCTGACCAGGCTTCCACGCGGCTCTGTGTCACTGCAGGTGACAGGGCCGTGAGCCCGTGAGCACCCCCCACCCAAGGCAAGCAGAGGGAAAGCAAGGAGAACAAGGAGGGGCTGTGTTTCCACCAGACAGGGCCACACAGAGCTGGGCCAGGTCTGATCGGGGCTCGTCCTCCTAGTCGGCTAGGTGTGGAATGCCTCCTACCGCCCTCATGGCCCCTCTTCCTATCTGTTCCCTGAAGAGACGACTGGTCTTTTTCAGTGACCTGACTCAATCCACTCTGCCACTTACAAGCTGAGTGACCTTCCAGGTGACCCCGGCCTGTTCGGGGATAATATTATAACAATAATGACATCACAGTCACAGGACCAGGTGTCATTCGGTGCTGGCTTTCTGAGACTCACAACATCCTGAATGTAAATACCTCACAGAGTATCGTTTCCCCTTTTGTAGAAGTCAAAACAGAGCTATGAAGTTTAGGTCACCTCCTCAGACGCCTAGTGACTCCAGGACTGCAGGACCGGTCACCTGTAAAGGTTTTTACAGTCAAGACTGCCACTAATAAGTCTACACTTCACACAACCTTGTTTCCATCTTTACTGCAGACAGGACCCACAGGGACCCACAAAGTCAGGGCAGATGGGTATTCTAGGGAGGCAGGGTTGGCCCATCTCAGCTCTGCAGCCCACCCCCAATCAACAGCCTTAAAGCCCCTCTGAGTCAACTCATCTCTCAGTAAAATTACAGTGTCGTGGAGGAGGTGGGTCAGAAGCTGAGCCCCTCAAGGTGGAGGCCAGTTCCAAAATGTATTTAGGTGAAGGACAAAAGAACCTTCTGGGTAAAGACCTCATGGCTCAGATGGCAAAGAATCTGCCTGCAAGGCACGAGACCCAGGTTCGATCACTGGATTGGAGCAACCCCTGGAGGAGGGCATGGCAACCCACTCCAGTATTCTTGCATTGAGAATCCCGTGGACAGAGGAACCTGGTGGGCTACAGTCCCTGGGATCACAAAGAGACAAGACTGAGCGATGAACACTAACTAAGGGAAGAGAGAGTCAGGCAGACAAGTGTGGTTCGGCAACAACTACTTCACACAGGCATGCCCAGTGTCTTGCCTTTCCCCACACCCCTGCTTGTTCTCAGGGAAGAAGGGCTGTAAGAAGGATCAGGCAAAGCTTGGGGTATATATAAGATACCCCGTATAAGATACCAAGGCCCATACATCGTCACTCGGGCACATCCAGCACAGACCTGGGTTGTGTTGGTTCCTGGTAAACACAATGATATCTGGCAGAAAAGTGACACAGGAGATGCTAATATTGTTCATTGTTCAGTCGTTCAGTTGTGTCTGACTCTTTGTGACTCCATGGACTACAGCATGCCAGGCCTCCCTGTCCTCCACCATCTCCCAGAGTTTGCTCAGATCCATGTCCATTGAGTTGGTGATGCTATCCAACCATCGCATCCTCAGTTGCCCCCTTCTCCTTTTGCCCTTCTGAAGAGTCCAGGCTACTGCAGCCATTCTAGCCTCCGCAGTCGCCTGGAGCAATGAGGGGGGACTCTCAAGGTGCGGTCCTGGGACCAGAAGGTCAGCCTCACTGGGAACTTCTAAGAAGGGTGAGGTTCCAGCCCTGGTTGGGTGACCAGCTCATCCCGGTTTTCCTGCATTGGGGATTCTGTCCCAGACCTGAACTGAGAGGCCGCTGGGACAGGGCCCTGCAGCCAGACTCTCCAAGTCCTGGGGATTCCTGTGCACACTCAAGTCCTGGATGCTCTCTGGGGAAGGAGCTCTGAAGCCCAGCTAGTAGGCTGCCCCCCAGCTGACCCCATCTCCTCCACCGCTGCCTCATCCACTGTCGCATGGAGTCCTGGCCGGGCTGGACCAGCCCCGGGTGGCTCTGTCAGCTCTGAGGGACCTCACATCCTGGCCAGCCCATGCTGTCCTGAGTCAGCTGCCACTCATGTCCCTTGCTGGCCAGGGGTGGTTTTTCTTTCTTCTTGCTTCTTCTGCATTTCAGTTTTTAAGACATTTAAGTTTCCTGCTGTTTCAGAAGAAAGTCAAGAGGGGAAAGCTGCTGGAGCAGATGGACAAAAAAGGAGGGAAGAGGCAGGAGAAGAGTCCAGAGGGAAAGGGCATAAGGCCCTGAGGGAGTGCGAGCAAGTGGAAAACGAGTGCTGCTCACGTGCGCTTCCTGGACCAGCAGCAGCAGCCTGGCCTGGGACCACGTTCTACGTGGAAATTCTTGATCCCGCCCCAGACCTTTGCAACCAGGAACTCTGGGAGTTGGGCCCACTTATCTGTGTTTTTAAAAGTCTTTCCACCCTTTGCTGTTCACCTGAAATGACCACAGCATCGTTAATTGGCTACACGTGCTTGGTTATGTCCAACTCTTTGCCACCCCATGGACTATAGCCCTCCAGGCTCCTCTGTCCATGAGACTTTTCCAGGCAAGAACACTGGAGTGGGTTGCCATTTCCTCCTCCAGGGGATCTTCCCAACCCAGAGATAAAACCTGAGTTTCCTGAGTCTTCCTGCCTTGCAAGTAGATTATTTACCACTGAGCCACTAGGGAAGCCCTAATCAGCTATACTCCCATATAAATTTTTTTCTTTGAAAGGAAGAGAAGGAAAAATAAAAAGTCTTCCTAGTAACTGTGATGCACATTATAGCTTGAGAACCACTGGGCTGAATATTTCTATTGGGTTAGTCGGGATATTATCTATCCATAAGATAATACAGTAAAATCCGAATGAACTTTCTGGCCAACCTAATATAGCAGGCAGACTTTGCCTTGATCTTGAGTTTCAGTGTTTTTTTGAATTTCTGCTTGGGGTATGGTGACTCAGAAGAGAGTCCTGACATGCTTCTCATACATACCAACTCTTGGCCTAATAACCTCCTGATCTGCAGAGATGGGAAGAAATAGCTGTAACATGCCTTTCTCCTCCCTCACTCCCCCAGACCACTGCTACCACCAGCCTTGGGCAGTTCTGGACCATGCAGCCTTTTTCTAGAAGGGTTTTGGGCCTGGAAAGAACCCTAAGGAGCCTCTGAGCCTGTGTTACTTTCTGACCGATTCAATATTGAGACCCTGCTTTATTATTTTTCTCCCATTTCTCCCATATTGTCTTGATTCATAGGCTGTCTGCTGAAGAGACTAATCATTAAGGAATAATTAATTCATTTCCCCATTATTTATTAATCAAACGCATCCATAACTGGATCTGCAAAAAGCAGAAAACAGATGTATTATGGTTTCCATTAGAGTTTTTGAAACATTTAAAACAATCCATTACAACCACTGTGAACCCCTAGGGACCTGGGGAAGAAGAGATGAAATGAGAGATCCCGGACCTTGGCTGCCGGAGTGAACAGAGGCAGGAGGAGTAAACAGTGAGACAGTCAACAACACGCTTGCAGGCTCCTGCTGCAGTCACTCAGGACTTTGCCCCCTCCAGGAACTCCACCCCACCCCACCCCTGTTTCTGGGTTTCTTCAAAGGGCGTCTTACAGATTCATGAACAAGCCAGCCCTAGTCCAGGGAGGCTTTTGGCCAGTAGCTACTGTCTCTGCTCCCTCCTGCCCCACCCCCCATGGCAGACCCCCAGACCCTCCTCCTCCTGCAAACACTGGAGTCATCTTCAGTCTCCACCGTTAAACACACTGGAGCCCCTACAAGCTGCAAGGCTAAGGGGACAGCTGTGACAAGTTGTGGAATAATCGCCTACTCCCCTCGGTCAGGTCATCTCTGAACCCAGTTGCGTTTCTAGGTGAGAAAGAAATGACTTCTCCTATTGCTGCCTACAGAGCCCCTGTTCAGACACGAATTCATGGGAGACTGGAGAAGAAGGCCGGTGATGGATCCCTCTTCCCCTCTGATGACTAAGACTGTCCTACTGCTTCGGGCTGGATGGGCCTGCCCCTCATTGCCTGGGACACTGGTCAACTGAAGCATCTCAGGGCAGAGTTGAGCAAGCTGAGGTCCAGGATGCTAAGTGACTTGTCCAAGGCCATGCCACCAGCAACTGACAGAGCCTGGACCCACAAACCACTTTGAAAACTCACATAAGTCATGCATTAAGCAGAGTACTCAGAAGGCTTTTGCCTCAGTAGTGGAGAGCATTAGTTCTAGACTAAATACTACTCTGATCTTGCATAACAAATTTACAAGCAAAATTCAATATGATCAAATTATATACTTTACCTGCTTGTAAAATACATGACAAAAATTGTATAAAGGCCAGGAGGAGACAAATTAAAGTATAATCACACTATACATGAAGTGATAGATACTACTTGAAAATAGATTTTTATAGCAGACTTTATAGCTAATAACTGGAAAAGACACTAATGCTGGGAAAGATTGAAGGCAGGAGGAGAAGGGGACGACAGAGGATGAGATGGTTAGATGGCATCACTGACTCGATGGGCATGAGTCTGAGCAGGCTCTGGGAGTTGGTGATGGACAGGCGTGCTGCAGTCCATGGGGTCACAAAGAGTCAGACATGACTGAGCGACTGAACTAACTATAGCTAATAAACCAGCAAAGAAAAGGTAAGTGGATAATAAAGTTATTCAATTTTCTGAAAAGAAGATAGAAAAAGTAAAGCTGAAGAAAACAAATAGCAGATGGGCCAAATAGAAAACAAATCATAAGATGATAAACTTTACCATATCAACAATCAAATTAAACATAAATGGTTGAAACACCTCCTAGGCAGAGATTGTCAGATTTGATTAAAAAAAAAAAAAAAGACCAAAATATGCCACCTACAAGAAATGTACTTTAAGGACACAAATTGTTAAGAGCAAAAAGGTTGGAAAAGATATTCCATGTTAACACTATTCAAAAGAAGATTGGAGTGGCTACAATATGTCAGACAGAATAGATTTTAGAGCAAAGAATATGACCACAGATAAAGAAGGTCATTTCACAATGATAAATGGATGGATTCATAACATAGCAATCCTAAACACATATGTCCCTGATAAAAAAAGTTTCAACATGTAGTAGATAAACACTAATAGAACTGCAATGAGAAAGAGACAACTCCACAGTGATAGTTGCAAATCTCAACACTCTGCCATAATAGTTGATAAAAAAAATGTAGAGAGAAAAAATCTGCAGGGAGATACAATATTGGAACATTACCAACCAACTTGACCAACTGGCACTTATAGAACAGTCCACCTAACAATAGTACATTCACCAAGACAAACCATATTCTGGGCTATAAAACAAGTGTCAATAAATGTTAAATGACTGAAATTATACAAAGCATATTATCTCACCACAATAGGATTAAATTAGAAACCGTTTACACAAAGATATCTAGAAAATCTTCCAAATATTTGGAAACTAAGTAACACACTTGTAAAGAGTCCATAACTCAAAGGGAAAATCAGAACATTTTTGAATTAAACAAAAAGTACATACAACTTAAAATTTGTGAGATACAGCTCAAGCAGAGCTCAGAGGGAATTTATAGTTTTAAATTCTTGTATTAGAAAAGAAAGTCTCAGATTACTAACCTAAACTTTGTTTTTAAAATACTGATTTAAATATCCCTATGTACATATTCAGAGAACTAAAATTTAAAAGACCGACCTCACCAATCATTGGCCAGGATATAGAGTGACTGCAAGTCTTGTGCATTGCTGACAAGAATGTGAAATGGTACAACCACTTTGGAAAACAGTTGGCTGCTTCTTAAGTAAAACAAACCCCTAACATGTAATCTAGTCATTCTAGTCCTAGATATTTACTCAAGGGAAAAGAAAATCTGCATCTCTACAAAGACTTGTACACAGATGACTATAGCAACTTTATTGGTAATAGCCCAAACTGGAATAGTCATCAATCTTTCAACAGGTCAACAGAGATACAAATTGTTGCATATTATACAACAGAATAGTACTACTCAGCAATAATTAATTATTGATACAGTCAGCGATGAGGATGAATCTCCAGATTATAACACGGAGTGAAAGAAACCTATAACTGATGAACTTATAAACTGCTGAACTTATAAACTGATGAAACTTATAAACTGATGAACTTATAAAAGAGCAGATTTTGTATGATTTCCTCTGTATAAAACTCAAGAAAACTAAGCCACAAGAATAGAAAACAGATAATTGGAGGCAAGGCAGGAGGGAAGGGAGTTAGGGAGAGAGGGATTTCAAATTTTTAGCACAGGGATTATGAGAGTAATTACCTCCTTTATACCCCATTCCAGAGTCCACAGCAGATATTGTCAGTTGATCACAATGCTTTCCTGCAATTTACAGATATGTACAACACCCACCAACTTCATCCCAAGTCCTTCTCATTGGTCCACCATCAGATAACTGATCACTTGGGTTTGTCTGTGCTTTTGACACTAATTTCTTCATCCTCTCTGCCCAAGTGTCAGTCCATCCCAAGTCCAGCTTCCTTCCACATCTTGCCCACCTCCCCTTGCTATAGATGCTTTCTATGGTGCCGGCCTCCTGGAACAAGGAGGCTGCGACAGGAATGTGCTGGCAACAACTGACTACAGGAGTAACAAAGCTGATGGGTGGGCAAGGCAGATCGTGGGGCTCTTTCTGGGGAGGTGCAATACAATTCCTTTGGTAAGCACCCTGATAGCAGGGATCTTTGTCTCTTTGGCTCTTTGATATATTCCAAACACCTAGAACAATATTTGGCATATAGCAGATACTCAGTCGGAGAAGGCAATGGCACCCCACTCCAGTACTCTTGCCTGGAAAATCCCATGGACAGAGGAGCCTGGTAGGCTGCAATCCATGGAGTCGCTAAGAGTCGGACAAGACTGAACAACTTCACTTTTACTTCTCGCTTTCATGCATCAGAGAAGGAAATGGCAACCCACTCCAGTGTTCTTGCCTGGAGAATCCCAGGGACAGAGGAGCCTGGTGGGCTGCCGTCTATGGAGTCGCACAGAGTCGGATACGACTGAAGCGACTCAGCAGCAGCAGCAGCAGCAGATAGTCAATAGACCCCAGTTTGATTTCCGGTCAGCGAGTTCCCCTGGAGAAGGGATAGGCTACCACTCCAGCAATCTTGGGCTTCCCTGGTGGCTCAAACGGAAGAATCCGCCTGCAATGTGGGAGACCTAGGTTCAATCCCTGTGTCAGGAAGATCCCCTGGAGGAGGGCATGGCAACCCTCTCCAGTATTCTTGCCTGGAGAATCCCCATGGATAGAGGAGCCTGGAGGGCTACAGACCATGGGTTAACAAAGAGTCAGACACGACTGAGCGACTAAGCACAGCACAGATTCTCAGCAAGTACTCATGGAAGGAATGAATGATTAACATTCTAAATAATTCTTTCTCTTTTTTCCCATCAAAAGACCATTTGTCTTTCCATTGTTTATTAGCTGTTTTTCCACTGAGAGCAGAGTCAATCTAATATCATGTGTTCACAGCCTACTGTTGTATTGCAAATGATTTCGAATCAGGTAAATTGGAAGCCACTGGATGTATCTTACCTACAACCTTAGGTCATGGCAGTATGGAGTCTAGGGGAGACAGGAGGGGTTTAAATAGAAAGGACCAGACCTCTGGGTCCCAGGCAGGTCCAGGGACCCTCTGCACTGGCTTTTGGGGAGAAAGGTCTGTAGAGTGGTGTGTTTTTGTGATTATGAGTATGTCATGAAAATTAAACTGCATTAATATTGTTTATAGATTTTGGAGAACAAAGGCAGGGAGAAAAATTTATGAAAACTCATTTTAGCTGAATGGTGCTAATTACCTACTTACATGAGCTACTTACTATTAATGCGGGATTACTCAGCACATGAGAAGCTACACATGCATTACATTCGTGTCAGCTGGATTCTGAGGCTTTATTTGATTACCACGCACTGTGAAGGATTTGGTCTCCTAAATGGCTTAAACATTTGCCCATGATTTTAAGAGGCTTTGCTGCATGCATTTCAAATCTCAGCTGACATTAAAATCACTTGGGGAGGATTTTTTTTTAAAAATCCAGCAAAAAATAACATGATATTGAGGATTTGTTTAAAATGATCTAACACAAAAAACAGGGTGGGGGCAGAAAAGATGAAACAAGATGGATGAAATGCTGATAATCATCAGAACTGGGTTATCTCTATATTGTGTATGTTTGAAAATGATGCTGACAGAAAGCTGTGTGGGGAATTTCTTTGCACAGCCGTGAGAGGACAAAATCCTCTGAAGCAGACGTGGGGGATATGGACTTTTCGGTTACTGGGTGCTTTTATCTCAATTTGCATGTTTGCATTCTCTGCCACCAAAATAATTCTTGGTGGTTTTATCTACCTACCTATCTACCTATCTATCACCTCCTAGACCAATTGAATCAACCTCTGATGGGGGATGGGGGAGAGGGCAGCATGTTCACACATATTCTAAAGTATCCAGGTGACTCTAATGTGTAGCCAGCATTGAGACCTACCAGGAAGGGAAAACTTCTGAGGGCAAACTTCAGGTGAGTTGTTTTTTTAAAACTAAAACCAGCTGCTTTGACATGTCTCTGAAGGCCCAGACTACACACAGGGAGGCCTTGGTGACATGAGCATAGATGCAAATAGCTTCAGTAAAATGTAAGCAAATTGATTTCGGCAATACAGAAGAAGAATATACCACAACTAAATGGTGCTTATCCCAGGAATGCGAGGCCGGTTAGACAAAAAATCCTTAGACATGGCACCAAAAGAATGATCCATTCTTAAAAATTGATAAATTGGACCTCATCAAAATTATAATCCTTTCTTCTGCCTAAGACACTATTAAACAAATGAGAAGAGAATCTATAGACTGGGAAAAAAAGATTCTCAAATCACGTATCCAACAAAACATTTGCATCCAGAATATATAAAGAATTTAACATATAAAGAATTCTCAAAATTCAGTAATAAGAAAACAACCTGTCAACTTAAAAAAAATTCACAACTTGAGAGTCGCAAGTTAAGTTTTATTTGGGGTAAAATGAGGGCTGCAGCCTAGGAGACAGCATTTCAGATAGCTCTGAGAAACTGTTCCAAAGAGGCAGGGGGGAAGATCAGTCAGTATACAGGTGATTTGGGGGAAGGGAGAGTACATGCAATCAAGCACGTATTTTTTGTACAAGGTTGCTGTGAGTCATGAGGAGCAGTTGTCACCATGAAGGATTTTTAATGCTTTTCGAGATATGAGGAGATACAAGAATTGAGCTCACAAAGTAGGCTCCTGAAAATATCTATCTGAAGACCTGTTCTGCCAGTTTTTCCCCCAGCACATTTCTGCTCTTCACCCTGACCTCCTGTGAGGGGTGTTGAAAATCCAGAGCTGCAGCAGCATCTGATTTAATCCTTGTGGAGGCAGATGGCAAGCACCCATGGCACTTGTAGTTGACAAACCCAATTTGAAAATGGGCAAAGAGTTAGCAGACACTTCACCAAAGTTCACCATATGATAGTAAATATGTTCAACATCAGTAGGCCTGAGGAAAGTGTAAATTAAATCCACTTCAAGACATTACTACACACTTATTTCTATGTGCTTAGTCAGTCATATCTGACTCTTTGCAACCAGTTGGACTGTAGCCCACCAGGCTACTTTGTCCATGGAATTTTTCAGGCAAAAAAGAAAACTGGAGTGGTTGCCGTTTCCCACTCAGGGGATCTTCTTGACCCAGGGATCAAACCTGCATCTCCCTCATTTGCATTGCAGGCGGATTCTCTACCGTTGAGCCACCAGGGAAACCCATTTTATATATAGTAGTGTCTATATGTTAATCCCATAATCCTAATTTATCCTCCCCACTCCCTTTCCCCTTTGATAACCATAAGTTGTTTTCCGCATTTGACAACCTCTTATAAAGTTAAACACACACTTTCCAGATGACCCGTGAAGCCTACTCCCGAGTATTTACCCTACAAAAATGGAAAGTTATGTTCGCACAAAACCACAAATATTTATAACAGCTCTACTCATAATCGTCCCAAACTGGTAACCACTCAAATATCCTTTAAGGAGTGATTCAATAAGCAAACTATGGTACAGCCATACAGTGAAATACTACTCAGTAAAAAAAGAAACATGTTACAGAAACAACCTGGCTAAATCTTAGAGGCACTGTGATGAGTGAAAAAGGCCAGTCTCAAAGGTTACAGGCTGTGTGATTGTAGATAAAGCATGAAAAGACAAACCCACTGAGATGGAGAAGAGATAGGTACTTATCAGGGTTAGTGCTGAGGTGAGGGTGTGATTTCAAAGGAATTTCAAGGGAGGGTTTCGGGTGATAGAACCACACTGTATCCTGATGGTCATTGTTGCTGCTCATGTGCTCAGTTGTGTCGGACTCTTCTTGACCCCACAGACCACCAGGCTCCTCTGTCCATGGGATTATCCAGGCAAGAATACTGGAGCGGTTTGCCATTTCCTCCTCCAGGGGATCTTCTCAACCCAGAGACTGAACCATGTCTCCTGCACCTACTGCATTGGCAGGCAAAGTCTTTACCACTGAAGGGAAGGGAAAGTGTTAGTCACTCGGTTGTGTCCAATTCTTTGCAACCCCGAATGTTCCAGGCAAGAATACTGGAGTGGGTTGCTATTCCCTTCTCTAGGCGATCTTCCCAAACCAGGGACTGAACCTGAGTCTCCTGCATTGCAGGCAGATTCTTTACTGTCTGAGCCACTAGGGAAGCCCCTTTACCACTGAGCCACTTGGAACCCCCCCTGATTGTGGTGGTGGCTAACAAACCTATTCATGGGTTAAAAGTCATAGAACTGTACTCCAAACCTCCCTCTGCGGGTGCCAAGGGGGATCAGGGGAATGTGAACTTCCCCTCAGTCTTTAGCATTGGCAGTAGACATGTCCAATGTCAAGTACAGGTTCATTTTCCCCATTTCCAATCATTCTGGCACCCCTAAGCTCTTCCCACACAGAAACAATGGAGCAGGCTATTGCCCCCAGGATCTTCCCTGGTGGTTCAGTGGTAAAGAATCAACCTACCAATGCAGGAGATGTGGGTTCAATCCCTGGACCAAGAAGATCCCCCAGAGGAGGAAATGGCAACCCACTTCAATATTCTTGCCTGGGAAATTCCATGGACAGAGGAACCTGGTGGGCTAAAGTCCACGGGATTGCAAGAGTCATACGTGACTTAGTGACTAAATGACAACAAACTGCCCTCAGACCTCCCTTCCCTCCCTTTACTTCCCAATTGGCCTTACAAAATTCAAAAGAAACTTTGTAAGGGAGGACCTGCAATGACAGTGGGGAGAAAACGGGCTAGGCTAGCATCCTCCTTGGGTGATCAGAAGAAGGTAAAGTTTGGAAACCCACTTTAAAGTAACCATGAATGTGAAAGTGAAAGGGTTAGTCATTCAGCCATGTCTGACTCTTTTCGACCCCATGGACTGTAGCCCACCAGGCTCCTTTGTCCATGGAATTCTTCAGGCTCAAATACTGGAATGATTTGCCATTTCCTCCTCCAGGGCGTCCTCCTGATCCAGGGAATTGAACACAGGTCTCCTGCATTACAAGCAGATTCTTTACCCTCTGAGCGTCCAGGGAAGCCCCATACATACATCCAAATACATAACTTGAAACAGCCAAGTTGGGAAGCTGTAGGCTTGATATTATCATGCCACTGCCATGGTCCAAAACATTTCTAGAATTTTTTTTTAATAGCCTCCAAGCCAGTACGGGCTGCACAAGGACTCCAACACTAACAATGAAGATTTGAGCCCTTTCTATTGTATTAACGTATAATTTAATCCTCACAACAACTCTGTGAGGTAGGATCCCATTTTATAGATGAGAAAAAGTAAGGCACAAAGTTTAAGCAACCTGATCAAGTTTGTGGGGCTAGCAGTGGCTATGGTAGAGGCTGGCTTTGAACCCAAATGATCAAGATCCCATGTTCTTAACCATGAAGCTAGGCCACCTATTGGTACTTTCAATTTCTTTCTTTTGTACAAATTGTTGGATTATTTTTTAACCTCAAGTTGTATTGATCCATTTTACTCCAATTGGATCTTAGTGATTCCTAAAAAGTAAGCTCTCCTCCAAAGAAAATCACCAACACAGAATAAACTCAGAAGAACTTGCTGCAGGCTCTGGAAGTAACTCCCAAGAAAGTTTCCCAACTGCTTGGGTAACGGCAGTCTTCTGGGATGACGTGTTCTACCCAAGGCCCCAGAGATGTACTGTTGTTGGAGCCAGTATGTTGGTTAACAATCGCCCACCTCACTCCTTTGGAGTCACACCTCAAAGCAAGCAGACACCTGGGTGACAGGTGAGGGGTGCAGCTTCCAGAATCCTGCATCCCCTTCCTTCTCAAGGATGCTCAGTGAGCGTGAGAGGGCAAGTCAAATCCCTGACTCAGACATAGAAGATTAACAACTTCTCCCCCACCCAGTTTACCCCAAACGAGGAATAATATTTCTGCCCAATGTGTTTGGCGAGCTCCAGGATTTGGAGTGGGAGTAAGATGGTGAGTGAAGAACAGCTCGGCTGTCAGCACCCTCCTCACACCTCTAGTCTTCAGCTGCGCTCACCTGGAAGCCTTGCCCACTCCCAGCCCCACCCCCATCACTCGTTTCCAGGCAAAAGAAATGCCTTTCAGATGCCAGGCAACCCTAAAGAGACCCTCCCCCGGGATACAGGGAACACTCAGGGTAGCTGGGAGGAGGTTGGAAATGGGAACAGAGGCAAGGTGGGGAAACAGCCAGGAAACCTGGGACTCCAGACAGAAAAATGTGAGTCCCCTGGGGAGCTGTTAAAATACACAGACACCCAGATCCCACTCTGGGTGTTATGGGATCCAAGCACTAAAACGTGCTAAAAGTCTCCAAGGTGATTTTAAAGTGCAGTCAGGGCTAAGAAGCTTCTCTAGGTCAGGGGTCAGCAAGCTTTTTCCATAGAAGGCCAGATATGAAACATTTTAGGCTTTGCAGGCCATATAGAATCTTATCCACACACACCCCTCCCCCAACCGCTTCCTCCCCTCCCTCTCCTCCTCCTATTTCTCTTATTCTCCTCCTCCTCTGACAACCTTCTAAAGGTGTAGAAACTGTTCCAGCCATGGGCAGCACAAAAGTAGATAGCTGGCTGGATTTAGCCCACTGGCTGCCATTGACTGACCCTATCCTAGGTCAACGATTCTCAAACATTAGTCCTTGGACCAGAGAGGAAGGAGGTCAGTGACATGCTGGTAAGCCGGCTCTCATAAACCAAAACCCTCACTGGCAGCCTTTGCCAATTCCACGGTGTAAATGCTCCCGCCAGGCCCAGTCAGACAACCAACATGACGTCACTGAACCAGAGTCCTGAGGAAATGTGCTCACCAGAGTCAGCGCTCACCAGGCGGAACTAGGTGGCTCCAGCCCATCACTTCATGGGCATCATCTGGGGAGCTGCTTAGCAAAGCACCCCTGGAAATTCTGGGGCCGCCAAGTACGGGGAACACTGTCCTTGGGTCTCTGAGGAAACAATCTGCTGACCCATTCATTCAACAAGGTTTAAACAAGGCCCTGTGCAAGACTTTGGGAAAGTCCCCACCGTCAGGGAGGCCAGAGTCTAGAGGAGCCTTCCCAAGCTGGTTTTACAATATGACAGTGGACTGTGATAAGTGGGTCCAGGTGCTGTGACAACGCTCAGAGGGGCACCTGACCTGGACTTGTGCATCAGAGACTTATGTGTTTGGGAAAATTATCCATGACTTGGAATTTAAAGCGATGCTGGTATGTGTTAGTCCCTCAGTCGGGTCGACTTTTTGCGACCCCATGGATTTTACCCACCCAGGCTCCTCTGTCCATGGGATTTCCCAGGCAAGAATACTGGAGTGGGTTGCCATTTCCTTCTCCCGGGGATCTTCCCAACCCACGGATTGAACCCACATCTCCAGCATTGCACGCAGATTGCTTAGCAATGGAGCATTCTCCAAAAAAGTCTGCTGAAGGGTCATCTGACCCTCTAAGAGAATGTATTTTTAACAAATTCTTAATTAGAACTCATGCATGATATTAGAAGTTACCTTTTATAAAACAGAGACACAAATTTTTTTTTCTGTCCAGTAAATAAGTGCTGTATTTAGTCACTCAGTCATGCCCAACTCTTTGCAACCCCATGGACTGCAGCCAGGTTCCTCTGGATTAGGGATTCTCCAGGCAAGAATACTGGAGAGGGTTGCCATTTCCTCCTCCAAGGGATCTTCCCAAACCAGGGATTGAATCAAGGTCTCCCGAATTGCAGGGGGGATATTTACCATCTGAGCCACCAGGGAAGTCACAAGTGTGGAAATAAAAATCACTTATACTTTCTAATTCCAATGTGATCAAGCTCTTTATATACCACAGCTAGAAAGAAAATTAAAGTGAAAAGAACAGGGTCACCTTGCCTACCTGTGGTCGCCTACACCATAAAACCTTGTCTATTTCCCATAAACCTGCAACACCTCTCTAACAATTTCCATTTACCCTTGATTTGTTAGCTATCCTGCTATCTGAAGATATGCCATGACCTTTGGGATTATGATAATGATCAGAGAAAGTTGGTGTTTTTCATCATGAAAAGGCTAATTTAAACTTGATAACCTTGGTGATTTTATAGAGGTTTCTTTTTTTCTTTAAGGGCTCATTATGTTTTATATTTGGCAAGTCAGCCCTTCTGAAGTCTCACTCCCTGACATCTTTGATGGTAAACTTTTTCTTTCATTTCCTAAACACTATCATCTCTGAGTCTCTGATGGAAGATAATGGGTGATGTTTTTATTGCCCGGTTGAATATTAACCAGTTTTACACTGAATTGCAAAAAGTGAAATGGTACTTTTCTTCCAGCATTTTTTTTTTCCCACTGACTGTATAAATCCCAATTTCTCATATCTTTTAGTGAACCAGACATTTTTCTTTCTGTTAATCCCCTCATGTATCAAGTAGCTTCAACTGTGCAACAAAACTCCAAACTGAATGGCTTCAAACAAGAGCCATTTATTTCACTCATCATTCTGCATGTTGGCTGGGAAGTTCTTCTGATCTGGGATGGACAAGTGGTCTCTACTGGACATGATTATGTGCTTATAGTTAGCTGGCAGAACACCTTACAGTGTTTGCCTACCCTGCTGCTGCTGCTGCTGCTAAGTCGCTTCAGTCTTGTCTGACTCTGTGCGACCCGATAGACGGCAGCCCACCAGGCTCCCCCGTCCCTGGGATTCTCCAGGCAAGAATACTGGAGTGGGTTGCCATTTCCTTCTCCAATGTGTGAAAGTGAAAAGTGAAAGTGAAGTCACTCAGTCATGTCCGACTCTTAGCGACCCCATGGACTGCAGCCTACCAGGCTCCTCTGTCCATGGGATTTTCCAGGCAAGAGTACTGGAGTGGGTTTCCATTGCCTTCTCCATTGCCTACCCTGAGTATGAGGCAAACTTGATAACCACTATACTACGGAAATGGGACCCGGCCCCTGAGTGATCTAAAATGTCCTTGCTTCCCTGACAGGTGATTGGCCAGCTGCTGAGCGGAGCAAGAGGGACAACCGTAACTGTGTCTCCAATCACCCAGCAGACTAACCCCAACTTTTCATACAGCAGTTGCTGGATTCCAAGAGCAGCAAGTGAGGGCAAGCACTGCTAGGCACATACTTTTCCAGTCTCTGTTAGTATTTTCTTTGCTATCGCGTCATTGTTATGTGGCAGGGTGGGAAGTACTGATATGGGGAGGCGTGGAAGAACTGGAGACCTTGTTGGAATGACTTAACCACACCTCATTCATGAATTGAATGAAAGTTTGGCACAGGCTAAGAAATAACTCTGTCAGAGATATGATGCTTCTATGGGATGAAGACATGCCAGGATGCCCAAAGGGATCCCTGTAAAAAAAACAGGGGTCAGAAAAGTGAAGAGGCAGTGAAGTGTGCTCCAGGCAGAGGGGAAAGTGCATGCCCAGTCCTGGAGGTGGAGCTGCAGAGAAATGCCCGCTGTGGCTGGAACAAAAGGCAGAGCTAGTGAACCTTGACTTTTTTGTTGTTCCAACACTAAGTTGTGTCTGACTCTTGGTGACCCCCATGGACTTCAGCACACTGGGCTGCCTTCTATTTTATTCATATGTACTTCTGTTTAAATACATTAAGTACTTCTGTTAAGTACATGGGAAAAAACCCTGATGCTGGGGAAGGTTGAAGGCCAAAGGAGAAGAGGGCAGCGGAGGATGAGATGGTTGGATGGCATCATTGACTCAATGGGATATGAACTTGGACAAACTCGGAGAGATAGTGAGGGATAGGGAGGCCTGGTGTGCTGTAGTCCATGGGGTCTCCAAGAGTTGGACATGACTTAGCGACTGAACAATGGCACTTCGTGTTTAAACACAGAGAGGTTTCAATCACCAGTTCATCAATGGCCAGATCACTGTTAGATGAAACTTTAATGCTTTTTTGATTTGGCTCCTTATCTCTGCCTTCTGAGAAGACCTACGGTCCAGAGATCGGAACTTTCCTTGACTGAGGATCAGGCCTGATGGGCCATCTCATTCTACAGTGAAAAGACTTGCATTTTTGGAGACAGGAAGGATTCCTCACAGACTTTGAAGGAGGTTTGAGGAAGAAGGGAGGAGAGGCAGGAGTAAAGAGGGGATTGGCAGGAAGCTGGGCGAGGTCCCGGGGAATTTGACCAAGACAGAGACTGCAAGCACTTGGGAAGAGCTGGGGGCGGGGACAGAACCTGGCAAAGACTGTTGTGAAAGGTCTCGTGGACTCCAGAGGTTGCACAGGCTCCCTGCCTCCACCTGTTCCTCTCACAGGTGCCAGCGAGGAATTCACTTTGACCGCACCCAGCAGTTTCCCAGTGACCTCTCACCTCTGTCCCTATCAGAGTTTCTCATCTGGAAAAACCACGCTCTGTGCCTCCAAGCTCCCATAAGCCTAAGAGCAGGGTGACAGGGGATCTGGGCTGGGAGTGACACAGTGGATTAAGGGGCATCCTCTTCCTTCTGTTTCTATATTTTTAGGGTCTGATGGAGTGAAGTAAGACTGCATTGAATAAGCCAAAGAACCCCCGAGCCTTCCTGTCATGGGAGATCTCACAAGAGAACACAGACTAGCTTGAACACATAGTCCCCTCCCCAGAGGCAGTCACTGTGAACGTGAAAAGTGAAAGTGTTAGTCGCTTAGTTGTTTCCGGCTCTTTATGACCCCACGTACTCCTCTGGCTCCTGGGGCCAGGTTCCTCTGTCCAAGGGATTCTCCAGGCAACAGTACTGGAGTGGGTAGCCATTCCTTTCTCCAGGTGATCTTCCTGACCCAGGGATTGAACCCGGGTCTCCCAATTCTTTACTGTCTGAGCCCCCAGGGAAGCCTCAAGTGTGCTGTTCCAAAACTTTTGTGTGTTTTTAACCCATGCCGAGCTATGTGTAACATCCACAAATGTGGATTTCAGATGTGTTTTCAAACTGTTAAAGAAAGAGTGGAGGGGAGCCCAAACAACCTAGATTCCCATAAGAAAGCCAGATGGAAGTCACTGGGTTGGCTGTCTGAAAGGACTGAGTGATTTTATGCAAAGTAACTGGTACCCAGAGGTCAGGCTCAAAGACCGCAGGGAGAAAGGGAGATGTAATTTCATTTCCAAAGCTGCTCTTCCTTAACTTCAGGAAGAAGTGTCAGTCAGCTTCTACAATTACCGCCTTGATACCTCCATCCTGCTCTCCTGATCACAGAGAGGAAAGGAAGCTAAAGCGACTTGCAAGGAACGGGCCCCTGGGAGACGAAATAAGATTCTCCCCCCTTGAATGCCAGCGGGGAGGGAGGAGCAGAGAAGGCCAGGTTGACAGGGGAGCAGCTCAAGAGCTAATTAAGTCTGCACAGGAGCCAAGAGGGCCTCTCCCTGGGATGCTGCCAGCAAGCGAAGCTTTTTGATGTAGCTCTGAAGCTTGGGCGGGCAGGCAGAGCCAACTCCAGGCCCTGGAATGAGGGCCGGTGTTGCAGCTACCAGAAGTTTCAGGAGAGGAGGAAACGAAGAAGGCGCCTCTGGGCAGACTGAAGACCACCACCTGATTGTGCAATGACAGTGTGAGAAGGGCATTCAAGCCCTTCTCCTGGTGTGATTATGTCAGTAAATGTAATCAAAGGGGGCAAAACCCAGCCCTAAATGACACCCTCCCTGTTCACATCATAGATCAGGCACCACCTAGTGTCAGCTCCTGGAATTATAAGCACAGGTGTTAACTGGATTTGACTACTTGGCAAGGCTTCCTCTGTGTGTGTGTGTGTGTGTGTGTGTGTGTGTGTGTGTGTGTGTGTGTGTGTGTGTGTGTGTGTGTGTGTGTGTGTGTGTGTGTGTGTGTGTGTGTGTGTGTTAGCAAGTCAGTCGTGTCTGACTCTTTGAGAAACCGCCCCCCTCACCCTCCCATGAACTGTAGCCTGCCAGACTCCTCTGTCCATGGAATTCTCCATGCAAGAATACTGGAGTGGATTGTCATTCCCTTCTCCAGGGCATCTTTCTGACCCAGGGATCAAACCTGAGTCTCCTGCACTGCAGGCAGATTCTTTACCATCTGAGACACCAGCGAAGCCTTGCAAGTAGCCAAATCCAAGGTTCAATGGTGAAGCATTGCCTGCCAGTTCAGAAGTCTCAGATTCAACCCCTGGCTTAGGAAGATCCTCTGGAGAAGAAAATGGCAACCCACTCCCGTATTCTTGTCTGGGAAACCCCGAGGACAGAGGAGCCTGATGGGCTACAGTCCACGGGGCTGCAAAAGAGTCAGACACGACTTAGCGACTAAACAACAACAGCAAAGCTAAAGCACAGAGCAACCAGGGTGCATGCCCACAGCGTTTCTTTCACTATGATCTCGCTGTAATTGCCCACCCACCTCTGGCCTCACTCTTTCGATCTCTCCAAAGGGCTAACACAAATAATGCTAATAATGTTTCCTCGCATTTGGGTGACCTTTCAGAATCTCAAAGCCCGTTCACATAAATGACCTCAAACCACGGAGAGGAGGCAGGCAGGAAGCTGTAATGATCCCTGTCTTACCATGAAGGAAAAACTAAGGACCAGAAAGACAAAATAGCCTAGACGGTTTCACGAGGGAACCAGCTCTGAAAGGCACCCCCCTCTCCGTCCCAGCTCCAAGTTCAAAATTGTGTCTCCCTGTCTCACTGAAGTCTCCTGACACACAGCTCCCCTGCTTTCCGAGCCGGGGAGCCCAGGCCTGGCTGCAACTGGAGTGACCTGCAGAGTTTCAGACACACAGCAGGGCCTAGGTCCTGAGTCCGGAAATTCTGATTTAACCAGTGTGGGGTGATACCCAGGGAATCGGTATTTTATACAGCTCTCCAGGTGAGGTGAAGTAACGTGCAGCCGGGATTGAGAACCACGGCATTAGAGAAATGACACGGCAGGAGAGAAAGCCATCATGCTTCAATCTCAGAGAGTTTATGGCCACTAGAACACCAGACACACCAAAGACTTCTGAACATCACAGAGGCCAGAGTCGGCCCTCTGAGCCCCTTCTTAGCACACACAGGTACTTGCAGACAGACACATACTCAGGGATGCAGAGAGACACACGCCCAGACACACACAGGCACAGACACACACGTATGATGACTTGACACAATATAAGGGATGTATTCTTGGGCAAACTCCAGGAGATCGTGAAGGACAGGGAAGCCTAGTGTGCTACAGTCCACGGGGCTGCAAAGAGTCAGACACAATTGACGATTGAATAACAAAGGAACACATTAGTACCTGCCCTCTTTTCCAATTACTGCTACTGCTACTGCTAAGTCACATCAGTCATGTCCAACTCTGTGTGACCCCATGGACTGTAGCCTACCAGGCTCCTCTGTCCATGGGATTTCCCAGGCAAGAATACTGGAGTGGGTTGTCATTGGCTTCTCCCCTTTTCCAACTAACTCATACCCAAACCTAAACAGGAGATTCCCAGCTTTCTACAGCCCCTCCAGGATTATGGGACTCCTCTGCATTTACTGAAATCATTGCAGAAATCAGAACTCAGGAAACCCGCCAGACCCCAGCCCACTTCCTGCTCTCTCAGCTCAGAGAACTACGGCATCCAGAAAGGTCTCAGGTCAAGCCATTAATCGCACAAGGGAAGAGGTTGCCACAGAGCCGTCCACACAGAAAGCTGGAACAACTGGATTTCTTGAACTTCAGCGTGTCACCTGGTAAATCACACAACATTTTCTGTGCTTGGTGGAGACTGGGTTACGAGTCAAGTCTACAGTCAGATACCTCCCATCTCCCTCACCTGTCTGGCATCTTGCACACCTGTGTTGAAGCCAGTGATGTTGGGACTGGGGTAGCTGTGTGTTCCAACTCAGCCTCTACTCCCCTACCCAGGGCTGGGAGACAGCACCCTACAATGGGATTCCTGCAGAAAAGGAGGCTGGTACCACCTGGGCATGTAGCCTTCTCCCTGGCCTTCTCTAGGTCCAGCCAGGAGAGCTCCTGCCCCACCCATCCCTGCCATGGCCGGGCCTGCACCACGCCCAAAGCACGGCCCACCCAGATGCAGCATCCCTGGACAAGGAAGCCTCTGTCCTGGAAGGTCACCCTAGCAGTCCTGCAGCTGAGCCAAGGGGAGCGGAGGAGGCTAACAGGATTAGGTTAGTGAGGTCGTGGCCAGGGTGTCCTGCCTGTGTCTTAGATGGTTGCATTTTCCAGCTGGTGATTAAGAGGCAGGCTCTGCAGGATTCAGGCTCATTACCATGTAATTGAATCTCCTCCCAGACGCCAGCTGAGGCATGGAGCGTTTAAGTACATTTTCCAAGACCTCGAAGCCAGGCAGGCTGCCATGAGAGCTCCGTGGGGACATTCCGGGGTGCTGGGAAGTGTAAGGCCCTCTGGTGATGGCGCTTGAGCAGAGGACTCTTTCTGTCAACTGGTGGCAGCCTGGGCAGCTGCTGTGAGCAAGGACTTCAGATGAAACAGCACCCTCTTCTTCTTAGCAGCCACCCCGTACTCAGCACTGCTCCCGGGCCTCAGGCTAAAAGCTCAGGGCTCCAGAGGAGTCATGGGAAGAACCCTGGAGGTGGGGTAGCTGGACTGGGGTCCTTCAGCCCAGCAGCTGTGGGGCGGGAGCTGCGAGAGGTGGGGAGGCAGCATGACTAAGTGATTAAGTGGTTTTGTCTAGTCACTAAGTCATGTCTGACTCTTTTGCGACCCCAAGGACTATAGCCCACCAGGCTCCTCTGTCGACAGGATTTCCTAGGCAAGAATACTAGAGTGTGTTGCCATTCCCTTCTCCAGGGATCTTCCCAACCCAGGGATCGAGCCCACGTCTCTTGCATTGGCAGGCAGATTCTTTACCACTGATTATGGGCAAGCTATAAAAACCCAACTCCACCATTCACTAGCTCAGTGACCTTCAGTTCTGTTCAGTTGCTCAGTGGTGTCCGACTCTTTGCGACCCCATGGACTGCAGCACCCTAGGCTTCCTTGTCCATCACCAACTCCCAGAGCTTGCTCAAACTCATGTCCATTGAGTTGGTGATGCCACCCAACCATCTCATGCTCTGTCGTCCTCTACTCCTCCTGCCTTCAATCTTTCCCAGCATCAGGGTCTTTTCCAAAGAGTCAGTTCTTCACGTCAGGTGGCCAAAGTATTGGAGTTTCAGCTTCAGCATCAGTCCTTCAAATGAATATTCAGGACTGATTTCCTTTAGGATGGACTGGTTGGATCTCCTTGCAGTCCAAAGGACTCTCAAGAGTCTTCTCCAACACCACAGTTCAAAAGCATCAATTCTTCGGCACTCAGCTCTCTTTATAGCCCAACTCTCACATCCAAGCATGACTACTGGAAAAACCATAGCTCTGACTAGACAGACCTTTGTCGGCAAAGTAATGTCTCTGCTTTTTAATATGCTGTCTAGGTTGGTCATAGCTTTTCTCCCAAGGAGCAAGCGTCTTTTAATTTCATGGCTGCAGTCACCATGTGCAGTGATTTTGGAGCCCAAGAAAATAAAGTCTGTCACTGTTTCCATTGTTTCCCCATCTAAGGACTCAGTGACCTTAGCCAGAGTACTAACCTCTGTGTGCCTTGGTTTCCTTATCTGGAAAAGGGTAATAATGAAATGACATATCTCATAGTTTACAGCAAAGATGTAAAAAATAACACTCTGTGCAAGTGCTTGTAACTTGTCCCTCTTGGCTTCTGGGGTCCCAGGGGCTGTGCCAGAGCACCAGCCTACAGGTTGCTTTTCTTGCCTTTCTCGGAACCAAGAATGAAGAGATCAGCAGCATTAGTTGCCCATGGCTGGGACTCCATGGGGAGGTATAATAGGCATTCACTATATTCCAGATGGGGCTTCCCTGGAGGCTCAATGATAAAGAATCTGCCTGCCAATGCAGGAGATATGGATTTGATACCTGGGTCAGGAAGATCCCCTGGAAAAGGAAATGGCAACCCACTCCAGTATTCTTGCCTGGGAAGTCCCATGGACAGAGGAGCCTGGCAAGCCTACAGTCCGTGGAGTCACAAGAGTCAGATATGACCTAATGACTAAATACACGCATACATTTATTCTAGATACTGAGTCAGACATCTACGTATAAAGTTGAAAGTACACCTCATGGCATCCCAGGTTATGTTTTATGAAAACAGGCTCAGAGGCTCAGTGAAGAAAGGACCTTGCCCAGGGTCTTACTCCTACAGCCAGCAAGTGAGGGGGTTGGGGTTTCGAACCCAGGTCTTCATGAAGACCATCTACACAAAGGTGAAGAATGCATCTTTAACTGATGGAGGTTGTGAGTCCCTAGAGAGAACTAACAGGAGGGTAGTTGAAGAGGCTCTTATTCCTCCTTGTCAGGGGAACACAGAGGTCTCAAGACAGGAAAACCCAACACTACACACTGCTCGTGTGTTACTCGTGACTGCATTGCTTTTTTTCCTCCTTTTCTCAGCGTTGACCGAGGCATCTACATCCTTCATAGCACTGTCTGCATCTCTCTTCTGTAGGCAGAGAGTAACTCTACAGAGGCATTCCGGAGGGATCATCACAGAGACCATAAGGCAGGCTGTCATTAACAAGTAAAACTCTGCTTTGCAATGGAGTAAGTACAAAAAGCAAAAGGGATTTGCTAATTCTGCTATTATTTAACATGAGGTTTTTCAACCTCAGCACTATTGATGTTTTTGGGCCAGTAATTTTTTTGTTGTGGGGGAATGTCGTGTTCACTGTAGGATGCTTAACAGCATCCCTGGTTACCAGTTATTAGATGCCGGTAGCACACACTTTCCTCCCCACCACAGTTGTAACAACCAAAAATGTCTCTACACATTGCCAAGTGTCCCCTGAGGAGGTAACATCACTCAAGGTTGAGAACCACCACACCAAGTCATATCTCTGCAGGTACAATATATATAATGCAACGCAGTTTATATAGTATAAGTCTAGTAGGTTCTAGTCATTGCAATAAGACAAGAAAATTAAATACAGTGAGTTAGTTATAGAAGGAAGTTAGTTCACTTCCTTATATAATGTAACAAATTGAATTTCAAGCAGACTAAAGAATTCAGATTTTTTAAAAATCAAAGAATTAAAACATATAGAAGAATGTTTATCTGATCCTATGGTCTAAAAATTAACACTTTTAAATTAAAAAAACAGCATAAATAAAAGGTAGAATTCAATGTGACATATTCTATATGTATATTAATATATTAACAGTCTATATTCTATGTGACATATGAAGGATTAATATATTGCTACATTAAAAATAGATGTTATAACTAGAAAATAAAAGACCATTGCCCCAGTAGAGGAAAAATAAAAGGCAAAGAATATGAACTGGATATGCACAAAAGAAGGAAAGTAAGTTAGTCAACAAACTTTAAAATGTCTGACATTTTCAGTAACTCAAAAAATGTAAATTAAAACAATTGCAATGTACCTTTGCATATACAATTGACAAAAATTGGCTTTAAGCAGTAACATCTCGTTGTGGGGAGAATGTGCAGAACCTGGTTTTGCATATGGGAATTTATGTGGTTTTATCTTCCCAAGTGAGTTTTGGTATCAAAATTGGCATATTTTTGACCCAAACATTTCAGTTTCAGAAATGTATCCAGGAAAAAAAAATCATGATTATGTATAAAATGCATCATCAAGATTGCTTTTCACAGCAGGAGGCAGCTGGTTGCATCAGTGATGCTATATCCATAAAAGTGAATCCCGCGAAGTCTGTTAAAAGAATATGCAGACTGTGTTTTCCAAACTGGTCTTTCCCAATTCCAAGGGGTTCCTTGGGCTGCTTCAGCAGTTGCCTCTGGTTGGTGAGGGTTGTATGGGGGGGACTATCAGCCAGGGAGGAGCAAGGGACAGGAACAGGTAAGACTGAGCGCTTCCCACTCCTATTCAGTATAGTCCACTTCGTTTTGTTTTACATATTAGGCTTACAGAAGAAGTCCCTAGAAGAATGCATTCCAGGGCTAAAGAAGTTTGCATAACATTGTTGTAGAATAGCATCCTGGCAGAAATCACATGAGTTTGGAAATCAAACGGATCTAGTTATAGTCCTTGTTCTGCCACTAAACTAGTCTTGTGACCTTAGGCAAGATGCTTGATCCCTCTGTGCTTTGGTTTCCTCATCTGTAAATTAAAAACAATAATGATGCCTAACTTACAATCACTATTGTGAGAACTGAGATAATACATGTCAAGTGCACAGACCTCAGCACATAATAAGCAGCAATCAAGGGTAGCCACCACTATATTATATACTATATATCTAATGAGATGCAAAAATGTCCACAAGTACACTGAACAAAGAAGATCGTCCACAGCAAAATCATTCATGTCAACGTATAATGGATCACGTGAGAGAAAATATATATATAACACCAGTACTAATGTTTGCTGGGAGGTAGAATTCCAGGTGGTTTAGAGTTATACCTTTTTGCTTTCTCTCCCAGAAAGTGCTTTTGTAGACTCCCAAGACCCTGTATCTCTTTATGTGTAGATATGAGCCATGTGATATGGCTCACATTCCTTTTCACGATGTCCCGACAGTCCAGATAGAATTAGACTTCACCTTTACCCTGTTTGATAGGTAGGATTTATATCATCTTCAGGATTCATCTTGTCTGCTAATTCTGGACCTTTAGGAGCTGATATATTGGTGTCAACATGTGGAGATCATTAAATCCAACTGAGAATTGTCTCCTGGGAGCTGGTGGAAGGATGCTGTAGATCAGAGCAAGCTAGCATCGCGTAAGCCCTGAGGACAAGGATCTGTGAAATGGGACAGGGTTGAGAGCCAACCATTTCTCCTGCCTCTTTTGATATAAATGCTGCTGCTTATTATGGGATGTCCTGGGTACTGCAATAATAGGGGGCAGAACAGAAAAGGGATTTTAGAATGTGAGAAAGGGCATGGCCTACATCAAACTATCTCAAATTTATCTCTTATTTGAGTTGTGCTGAGGCCACATTATCTGACAGCCATCAAAAGGGCAATGAAATGGCCTAAAATTTTTCAAATCAGTGTGACCCCTGTCATGTCTGCCCCAGGAATACACAGCTACTGGGAGGAGTGTGTGTATGTGTGTATGTGTGTTGCAAGGGATTAGGGGGTTGAAAGGGTCCGGGTCACAGTGTCCAGGGCTTTGCTGAGCTCTCCAGCCAAACTTTCTGAGAGGATGCATGTGTTTCTCATCTGTGCTGTCCACGGTGGTAACTACTGGATATATGTGGGTAGTGAGTCTTTGAAATGTGGCTCATGGGACTTTGTGAATTTTTCATGTTATTTAAGTTCAACTAATTTGTATTTAAACAGCCATGTGTAGCTACTGGCCACCTCACTGGATAACTCAATGTGGTGGTAAAGAACATAAAAGCCTGCTCAGATGGCCTGGGTTTGAGTTGCAGCTACTCCCTCACTGACTTTGGCTAAATTACTTAGCCTCATTTTATTTATCTGTAAAATGGTGTGACCCTAGAATTTCTGAGAATTTCACCAGTTGCATACATGCAACATGAATTGCTATGTATACTGTGTGCTCATAATGCTCGTAGGAAGTGACGTGGAAGCTCCCATGCTGGATTTCCTCTGTCAGCCCCTCCTGCCCCACTCTCCACTCTTTCTGGCCCACTCTGTCCACCAGGAGGTTGGCCTTTGTGGGCCACATCAATGGTTCCCTTGTCCTCCGGCTTCCGGTTGGCCTCAACCAATGAGAAGTGCTGACACAGAGCCGGAGGGTGGGAGCAGAGACAGGGCAGGGTGTTTGGTGATCCTCCTCTGTCCTGCGTGGCCACCAAGCCAAGTCCCTCCACTTAAGGCCATGGCCCCTGTAGGCCTCTCCCACAATGCCCTTTCCCACAATGCCCCTCTCCCACAATGCCCCTCTCCCACAATGCCCCTCTCCAGTTTCTCGGGCCGGGGTTGGTAGGGATGTGCTCCTGGGGGCTTCACTGACTCTCCCCACTGACTTCTCTTAATGCTGCTCACACCTTGGGAACTAGTCCCTGTAACAAGCCCCACAGGTGATGTAATCATTTCCGGTCAGACCTGCAGATACTGTCTTGTTACTCCCATTGTCCTCATCGTCTCACTGTCCCCCCACCACTACCTCAGGGAGTCTTTCTCAACTTTTGGGCTCTTTCTCTCTCTGTTGGACCCCTAAGCGTTATTCACTGCTCTCAGCTGGTTGGGTTGTGATCTCTGCAAGTGGGAAGATGATCATCAGTGAAGAGAAAATGTGTTTTCTCTGCAAGAATCCCTGCCCCCAGAGGATAATCAGATCCACTCCGCTCACAAGCCAGAGCCAGAGAACACTCTAATTGCTGCTTTTCTGTGCTTTGCATGGGAATCTGAAAGCCTGAATCCATTATCCCCGTTCCAAGGGGAGGAGCACTCTCCCCACCCCACCAGCCTGCCAGCTTGTCACACCCTTAACCACAGCCATTACTGAGGACAGGCTGGGATGAACCCTGTCTCCCAGAGAAAGACACACAAGCTCTGTCTCTGACGACCTCAGGGCTCACTGGCTGGAAAGATGGCCAAGGTCAAGGGTTGGTCACCGAGTGTTCAGGGTGAGGACCCAGGATGGCCTTGAAAGAGACAAGGATGAAAGCTGGCATTAATCAGCAAATGTTTATTATTTGAGAGGTGCTGGTGCTTCTGTGAGGGTTTGTACACACAAGTGGCAAAAGAAGTCAATTCTGGTTTATTTAAGGAGAAAAGTAATTATTGAGGGGACATTGAGTGAAATGGCCATGAGCCCTGGAAGCCAGGTTCTGGGAATGGGCAGCTCAGAGGGAGGCTGAGCCAAAATCATACCAAAGAGCAGGTCACATGACTTCTGTCCCCAGAAGCCCGGACTCCCCAGCTTGCTCTGCTTCACTATCGCCTCTACAGGGGCCACCACCCAAATGCCTCCCCAACTCCGGCCCCCATCCCTGCTTCTTCAGGTCACCAGCTTCCAATTCAAATTACCAGGAGAGTGAGACCGCTTGGCTGAGTCCGCATGCCCATGTCCCTGTGCCAGGGAGGGCAGGACTTGGGTCTTTCAGCTTCTGTGGGGAAGTGGGCTTTGTCTTCTATCAGGACAAGATGGTCAGGAATCCTCCAAACATATGGAGGGGGAGGTGCTGGACGGCCAATTCCACAGGGTGTATGTGAGTGAGCAACAGAGCCTGCAGCCTGGAGGGACTGACGGTCTCCAGACCAGAAAGTGTTGTCAAACATTAACGCCAATATGCGTAAGAATCAACCCGGGTAATTAGGTAGCAATGCAGACAAGCCACACTACTCTGATCCAATCAGCCTATGATGGGGAACATTCATGATGCTGAGGCAGTGGTTCCTATGCAGGTGCCATGACCCTGTACACTGCAGGCACAGAGGAGGCTCTGACTTAACAAACCAGGGATGAGCTGAGGCTTGAATTACAAGGGCCGAGGGCAGGTGACGACAGGGAGGATGACGATATAGGCAGAGGGAGTAGCGTGAGAAAAAGCACCAGAGTGAGGCCTAGCATGGGATGTACAAAGGAACTCAAAGAAATGGAGAGCAGAGACCGACAAGAATCTGCATCAGGACTGGGGAGAGGTGAGGCCCGGGAGCTGGGCAGGACATGAGTCACTGAAGAGCCTTCTGTGCCATTCTCAGAGAGCTCTGCTTGTTTCTCCCAGCCAGTGAATTTCGAACAGATCATAACTCACTGATGCTGCTGCTGCTAAGTCACTTCAGTCGTGTCTGATTCTGTGCGACCCCATAGACGGCACTCACTAGTGGATGGTGAAATCAGTTCAGTGGGTCTTGGCCAGAGGTTTTAAAAGTGATATAGGAGGGGAACTCAGGTAAATAATGACTCTTGAAAATGTTGCCTCAGTTATACAAATAACTGCATTATAAAATCAGTTGCAATGTAAAATAAATTTCTTCCTGTAGGTCAAGGTCATAGAACTTTGAAAGCTGTGCTTGTGGGCAGAAAGGCACCATGTGAAGCTTTATGAAGGAGAGGGTCTTCCCTGGTGGCTCATCCATAAAGAATCCACCTGCAATACAGGAGATGAGGGTTCGATCCCTGAGTCAGAAAGATTCTCTGGAGGAGGGCACGGCAACCCACTCCAGTATTCTTGCCTGGAAAATCCCACGGTCACCAACAGTCAGACCTGACTGAAGCGACTAAGCACAGCACAGCAGAGCAAGGACAGGGGTGACAGGATCGGGTCTGCGATATTCAAAGAGGCCCCTGCTGCTGGCTGCATGTGGGAAAGACCCGAGGGCCGAGCCTTCAGCAGAAGGAAAGATGCCACAGGCCTGAACTTCAGCTGTGCTCGTAGGAATGGAGAGGAGGGTCATGGGCAAAAGAGGTGAAGTCAGCACCACGTTGGAGGCCTGGAAGAGAAGAGGGAGGGCTCCCCACTCCCAGTGTGGGTAGCCAGGAGGACAGAGGTACCAATATCTGAATTGGGAAAAGGCTGGGGGAGGATGCAGACCTGGCAAACTGTTTGGGGAAGCAGAGCAGGTGGAGAGAATGAGCCGAGGACTGGACACTGTGAGTCAGCCACGCCTGTGAACCTCATGGGGCCCTTTGTCCAGTACACGGCCTGAGACGTGGGGCACCTGCCCTCACTCAGCCCATCAGACACCGTCCCTGGACTTGGAGCCTTGAGTAGAGGACACAGGGCCATTCAACCTATAGGGCTGCCCTGGAGAGAGCCCTGCTCCTGCTCTGGAGGGTCCTTCTGGAGAGCTGGTCCTTCAATTTTCCACTAAATCAGTCAGCTCCCCTATCCTGTCCTTTCTGAGTTAATGAGCCAAAGCCATTTTCCACTGCTTGAAGGTGAAGTGAAAGCAGCTCAGTTGTGTCTGACTCTATGTGACCCCGTGGACTGTAGCCTACCAGGCTCCTCTGTCCACAGAATTCTCCAGGCAAGCATACTGGAGTGGGTTTCCATTTCCTACCCCAGGGGATCTTCCCAGCCCAGGGATAAAATCCAGGTCTCAAAAACAAACAAACAAACAAACAAAAAACCCAGGTCTCCTGCATTGCAGGCAGATTCTTTGTCATCTGAGCCACCAGGGAAGGCCTTCCATTGCTTGCCACGGAAGAATTCTGAGAAATAACACCCACTCTGCTGACCTCACAACATCTGGGGGATTAAAGAAGTAAGATTTCAAAGTACACTGCAAACTGTAAGGTGTCAGTCAGCTGTAAAGAACAAGAACTGGACAACACCTGCTTCCTTAGGTCCTTCACATCTATCGTGTTGGGAGCCCACTCATTCCTTCACTTCTGAGACTTGCTGAGAACCTCAGGGGAGGCATGGTGCAGGTGAGCCTGCAAAGAGTCCAGAGATGAAGGCTGCATGGTCCTGAAACTGCCCCCACATAAAACAATCAACCAAAACTACTCCCAACCCATACTACTGACACCCTTTACAGGTGAGGAAGTGTTTGTGATGGCCTTGGGAAAGCTGATTTAGACTGAGACGGGCCAGGAGAAAGGGAAGGAGGATCAGCCAGCAGGGGGCCTGGAGTAGGTGACATCACAGAATCTGCAACCCTGCACCCACCCAACTCAGTCACTGCAAGCAGCCTGGTGTTCTCATGGTTTGTGCAACAGAAACAGGAGGAAGGCTGTGGGGATGTTACCAAACCAAACTTAGGTCCACTTGTCGGAAACACAGCAAAACCAATGTACTGATACTGGGTTGCAATGAAAGAAAATGCAGCATTTATTGCAAGGTGCCAAGCAGGGAGTACAGGCAGTTTGTGCTCAAAGATGGAACTACCCTGAGGGTTTTCGGGAAAGGGTTTCTCAAGGCAAGTTGAAGGAGAGGGTTGAGGGTGTCTGATCACCTCGTGCGCATTCCCCTAACTGACTGGTGGTGAGGTCACCATGTTGTATTTCAGGAGTCAACATGATCAACCTGGTTCCAACCATCCTGGGGTCCACGTGCTGGTGGTCAGCATGCAGTTAACTTCTTCTACCTGGTGTGGGTTTTAGTAGCTACAAAATAATTCAAGGACATTAAGATCCTTGGTTTTGTGTTTCAGCTAAACTATATGGTTTGGTTTTGTTTGACTATTTCCATTTGTTTCTGCATTTTCTCACTTCTCTGATTAAATTTGCTCTTTGGAACTTAGGGAGGGCCTAAGAGGCTAAAGTTTTTCTACAAGAGACAGGGGACACAGAGGGTGGTCTGTCTCGAGGAAGGCTCCACAGGTTCCTGATCAGTTTCAGGAGCAGAGGGCTTGTCTCATGGAGCTATGAAGTTCAGAGCATAGATTTGATGCCAGAGCATTTAGGGATGGATCTAAGGGTTTAAAGGCACTTCTGTTAAAAGGAGGGGAACAGAGTAGATTCATGGTTTATGAACAGGGCTTAGTGTCTTTTATCTGACCCACCCCAGGACAGGTTAAGTGCCTCTTTCAGGTTCAAACTGCCCCTGTGCTTCCCTAGGGTGATCACTCCTTCTTTGACAGTCACTCCAAAATTTGTCAGACTCAAGAGAGGAGGACAGTACCTTTACTGTGTCCTTTACGTGGGGCCAAGCATGCAGCAGGCACTCCACAAGTAAAGAATGCATGAACGAATGAGTGGGTGAATGAACGAATGAGGGGTCCTTCCCCCTGCCAAGTAGCTACAATGCCTCCCTTTCTACTGAAGTATCAGAACTGAATGTTGTATCCACATGGCACTGTGTGACTTGTCAACCCCAGAATTGGCTGTCTCGGCTCCTTCTTTAGGGGCTGTGTGCAGGGCTCTTGTTTACCCGGGTAGATAAGCAGAGGCCATGGCTGGTCAAAAAGAGCTGAACACAGCTGGGTCATGAAAGAGGCAGCAGTGGAAAATCCCCAGCCCACCCAACCCGGATGCCCCACTGGGGGGTGGGAACTCAGATCTCATGCTCCTTGTTCAGCAATATCCTGAGGGTGCTGGATGGCAGGCAGTCCTCACCCAGGAATGCCTCTTTGCTCCCACCCTTCCTCTTTAATATGTGGTGATGGTGTGGAGGGCACAGGTCTGGGTCAGGCACAGGACAGTCCTCCGTCACTGTCCACCAGACCCCTTCAGGCTCTGAAGAGGGGTTGGCAAACTTTTCTGTAAAGGTGTGCTAAGTTGCTTTAGTCATGTCTGACTCTTTATGACCCTATGGACTGTAGCCTGCCAGGCTCTTAGATCCATGGACCAGATAGTAAATATTTAGACATCGCAAACTGGACAGTCTCTGGAAAAGGAAATGGCTCCAGTATTCTTGCCTGGAAAATCCCATGAACAGAGGAGCCTGGTGATCCCATAGGGTCGCAAAAGAGTTGGACACGACCTAGCAGCAAAGCAATAACAACCCATCTTCTCCACAACCTCACCAAGGCTTGTGACCTTTCCTCTTTCTGATAATAGCCATACTGACAGGTGTGAGTTTTGATTTGCATTTCTCTGATGATCAGAGAAAGAAATAGAGGAAAACAATAGAATGGGAAAGACTAGAGACCTCTGCAAGAAAATGAGAGATCCCAAGGGAACATTTCATGCAAAGACGGGCACAGAAAGGACACAAATGGTATGAACCTAAGGGAAGCAGAAGATATTAAGAAGAGGTGACAACAATACACAGAACTATACAAAAAAGACCTTAATGACCCAGACAACCATGATGGTGTGATCATTCACCTAGAGCCAGACATCCTGGAATGTGAAGTCAGGTGGGCCTTAGGAAGCATCACTAGAAACAAAGTTAGTGGAGGTGATGGAATTCCAGTTGAGCTATTTCAAAACTTAAAAGGTGATGCTGTGAAAGTGCTGCACTCAATATGCCAGCAAATTTGGAAAACTCAGCAGTGGCCACAGGACTGAAAAAGATCAGTTTTCATTTCAATCCTAAAGAAAGGCAATGCCAAAGAATGTTCAAACTACTGCAAAATTGCATTCATCTCACACGCTAGCAAAGTCATATTCAAAATTCTCCAAGCCAGGCTTCAACAGTACATGAAATGTGAAATTCCAGATGTTCAAGCTGGATTTAGAAAAGGCAGAGGAACTATAGATCAAATTGCCAACATCCATTGGATCATCGAAAAAGCAAGAAAGTTCCAGAAAAACATCTGCTTTACTGACTACGCCCAAGCCTTTGACTGTGTGGATCACAACAAACTGTGGAAAATTCTGAAAGAGATGGGAATACCAGACCACCTGACCTGCCTCCTGAGAAATCTGTATGCAGGTCAAGAAGCAACAGTTAGAACTAGATATGGAACAAGAGACTGGTTCCAAATTGGGAAAGGAGTATGTCAAGGCTATATATTGTCACCCTGCTTATTTAACTTATATACAGAGTAGATCATGGGAAGTGCCAGGCTGGATGGAGCACAAGCTAGAATCAAGATTGCCAGGAGAAATATCAGTAACCTCAGATACACAGATGACACCACCCTTAAGGCAGAAAGCAAAGAACTAAAAAGCCTCTTGATGAAAGTGAAAGAGGAGAGTGAAAAAGTTGGCTTAAAACTCAACATTCAGAAAACTAAGATCATGGCATCTGGTCCCATTGCTTCATGGCAAATAGATGGGGAAACAATGGAAACAGTGGGAGACTTTATTTTGGGGGCTCAAAAATCACTGCACATGGTGACTGCAGCCATGAAATTAAAAGATGCTTGCTCCTTGGAAGAAAAGTTATGACCAATCTAGACAGCATATTAAAAAGCAGAGATATTACTTTACCAACAAAGGTCCATCTAGTCAACGCTATGGTTTTTCCAATAGTCATGTATGGATGTGAGAGTTGGACTATAAAGAAAGCTGAGTACTGAAGAATTGATGCTTTTGAACTGTTGTGTTGGAGAAGACTCTTGAGAGTCCCTTGGACTGCAAGGAGATCCAACCAGTCCATCCTAAAGGAAATCAGTCCTGAATATTTATTGGAAGGACTGATGCTGAAGCTGAAACTCCAATACTTTGGCTACCTGATGCAAAGAACTGACTCATTGGAAAAGACCCTGATGCTGGAAAATATTGAAGGCAGGAGGAGAAGGGGACAACAGAGGATGAGATGGTTGGATGGCATCACTGACTTGATGGACATGAGTTTGAGCAAGCTCTGGGAGTTGGTGATGGACAGGGAAGCCTGGCGTGCTGCAGTCCATGGGGTTACAAAGAGTCGGACATAACTGAGTGACTGAACTAAACTGATGATCATTGAAGCTGAGCAGCTTTTCCTGTACCTGCTGGCCATCTGTGTGTCTTCCTTGGAGAAATGTCTATTCAGGTGCTTGGTACATTTTTTAATTGTGCTGTTTACTGTCTTTGCTGTTGAATTGTATGAGTTCCTTGTCTATTACGGATATCAACCCCTTAGCAATTCTGGAAAGCTAATGTATAACACTGTGACTATAGTTAACAAAACTGCACTGTATGCTGGAAAATTGATAAGAGGGTGCCTGTGTGCTCAGTCGCTTCGGTTGTGTCCGACTCTTTGGAACCACATGGACTTTACCTGCCAGGCTCCTGTGTCCCTGAGATTTGCAAGGATACTGGAGCGGGTTGCCATTTCTTTCTCTCCCCAACCGAGGGACCAAACCTATGTCTCCGTTGTCTCCTGCATTGCAGGCAGATTCTTTACCCACTGAAGCTACCTGGGAAGCCCAATAAGAGGGTAGACCTTAAGTTTCTTTTCACTACCAAAAGAACAAAGAAAAGGATGTGACTATGTGAGGTGATGGGTAAATTTACTAGCTTGACTGTGTTGACTGAGGGTAATTTCACAATGTATACGTATAACAAATCAGCAAATCATGCACCTTTAAATGTACACAATTTTTAATTGTCAGTTGTACCCCAATAGAGCTTGGGGGGGAAACGACAGCAGACAAGCTTTCCAGGTGATTCTGACACACACGAAAATCTGAGAACCACTGGGGGAAAGAGATCCAAGAGGGGCTGGAGGAAAGGGAGGTGAGGAAAGGCAGGGTGGACAGAGCTGGGAGCAGGGACATGCCAGGTTCTGTGCCGGGAGGGGTCTCTCATCACCTCTGTGCGATGAGACAGAGACAAGGATCAAGATGGGAGCCCATGGAGGTGGGGGGTGGTAGCATTGAGGGTGCCAGTCCCAGAAGGAGGTGTGAGAGACAGGAACATAGAGAAATCAACACTTCGAGCCAAGGGTGGAGCAAGGTGTAACCAAAGGGCATGGGCTGATGAGGGAGGGGAGCAGAGTTCACCCATTCCCAGAAGCTGCCGGAGGAAGAGCAGAGCCCCTGATGGAAGAAGAGGACGAAGGGGAAGGGGGAAATTGTGGACAGTCTTATTGCCTTCTCAGAGCAACTCTGAAAGGTACAGCTGATTATCAGCTCTGTTAAGTGGACGAGGCTCAGAAAGGTTCAGTAACTTACACAAGGTCACACAGCAGGCACATGGCAAAGTTGAGACTCCACATCCTCAGGAAGGAGCCCATGCCCTCAGAGCACAGAAGTGACTAGAAATCAGGAGGGGACTCTGAGCCTGGCTCTCTCCATAGGGCTCTGCAGTGGAAGAGCTGACAGCCACCTATTTATGGCAGTAATAGTAAGAGCACGCCACTCCATTCAGGGCTTCCCCGCCCCCTCCCTATCTTAATTCCTATAATTTCTCCTTGAGAGGAGGATCAGCCAACTGAGACAAACAGCTATTCCAAATTTCAAATAAACATAACCCCGGGAGGTGAGAATTCTTTTCTAGGCCATTTTTTGGTGAGAGGCTTGGCTGGGGCTGCAAAGATAACCACTCCTCTGCTTCTCCCCTACCCACCCCTGCTGATGTTCTCAACTACAAAACACTCCCCCCCTGGGATACTCACCGTCCATAAAGTTCTTCCAGCATATTTTTCTGATGGATTTCAAGAGGGAACCAGAGATTTTTATCTTTGTGATTTAATTAAAATGTGTTTGCTTGATGGTGAGGGAAGACAAGCTTCACCACTGTGGACACCTCTTCGAAAATGCCCTTTTCCAGCCCTTTGGTGGCTCCCCCGATGCCTGGGGCTGCCCCAACCAAGAGGGTAGGGGATGTGGGCTCTTTCACAAAGGTACCCACCAGGGCTCCCCCCTCCACAGCCTGATTACACATGCCCACCTTCCCCCGGGGGGCAGCCTACGTGAATCAGAAAGGAGAAAGTGCTGGGTGTTTTAGAAGAGCAAACCAGGCAAATGCCATTTGCCCTTTGGGTGTTAGGAAATTGGCTGAGCAGCAATGGCCTCCTTAACTGTTGGCTTTGAGCTCATGGGAGATGAAATGAGTGGGAAGAGTGAACAGCCACTGCCTCCAGGGCCAGCCTCAAGGGAGACAAGCGCAAACTCCTGGAAACAGGAGTCGGAGATGAGGGAGACAGGCAGTTGCTGAAACAGAATCAGAAAGCTTACCAGGCAGTGTCCAAACCAGATAGCTCCTGGATTAATCTCTTTGTCCAGGGTGACTCACACATCCTCACCGAGCCCCACCCAGCCCCACCCAGCCGCAGACCAGCCGGTCCCAGAGGTGGAGAGATACAGCTCAGCAACTGGCCGGAACAGTCATGGTCCAGCAAGTCCCAAGTCCTGGCTTCAGACGTGATACTCAGGAGGGCACATTATCTACAAAAGCCGAGCAGGGATTTCAAAGAGGTGCTGAGACCAGCAACTCAGACATGAGTCTGAGAGCACTTCAAGGCAGCCAACTCGGCTGTGATAGTAAAAGAGGACCAATTCTCAACCCATCAAAGCCCTCTTTGCCTTCAGCAGTAGAGATACACTCGGACACCTTCTTCGCTTTCCTGAGCCCCACTTTCAGCATTCGAGCTCTTCACTGGACTGACCTGTGCTCAGGGTCTCCCACTCAGAAGCTCACAACAGTAAGGGTCCCCATATCCGACTCCCTCCATGACTCAGGAGCTCACAGTAAAGGTCCCCACACCCCACCCCTCCATCACTGACTGCCTGGCAACTCCTCCTGCCTGCTTATATTTTATGGGATATTTATATTGTTCTATAGCTTTCCTGGGAATGTATGGTTTTTCCAAGCAGATAAAAAAAGCTCCTGGAGATCAAGGTCCATATTTTAAACTCCACACTGTTGCACAGCATATTAGACCCATGTCTCAACCAACCTGATACTTCCAGAGACGTACAAAGAGATTAGTGGCTTGACTGATATACGTAGTAGAGGCAAAAAAAAAAAAAACAAAACCATGTATTGAGTGAGTGAATGAATTTAACCTCCATGCAGCTCTTCCTAAGAAGGCCCAGAACATCTCCTCCCCAAGTCCTTTCTCAGAGCCCTCATGGCTCAGAGCTCTGATTAATGGCCCTGCTGAGGAGGGGAGAGGCCAGTCTGCTGTTCCCCAGCAAGCAGAGCCCACAGGCGGCCAGGAGCTCCCAGAGCAGATTCTTACACAAAGCCCCACAATGAGCACGTAAGACCCTTTGTGTCCTATGCTCTGTGTCCACACCCTGTGCTCCCCGGGGCTGCCAGGCCTGTGCCGTTGCTAGGTAACCACCTCACTGAGCTTCCAGGTGATGGAGGACCTGTGGGTCTTTGGGGTGAGAAGCCCCTGCCTGCTCCCAGGTCCAGGCACTTGTGATGGGAGCAGATTGTCCTCATCTGGACCATCACCTGTTCAGAGGGCTTCCTCCAGGGCCTGTCAAGTTATGGATCAGGTCCTCCTGGAAAGACACAGTGGTTGCTGGGCCATCCCCTGTGAGGCGAGCAGGCAGCCACCACTCTGTTCTGTCTAGCAAGGAAAGATAATGGTGGAGGGGTAAGGATGAGGCCACATGTTGGGGATGCTGGGAGGTGTTGGGTGGTGTCTGTTCCTTCATGTGAAATCCCCAAGGGAGGCAGAGAAATACTTTGCTTTTCCCTCTCTCCTTTCAGAATCACGGAAATCAGTGGACTCCAACCCAGAATAATTTTGTCTCTCTGCCCCCTGCAGGGACATTTGGCCAAGTCTGGAGATATTTAGACTGTTATGACTGGGGTCTCTGTGAGCTCCTGTTCATTCTTCACATCTTTCCTCCCCAGCAAGCTTTTCTGACCCCCTTGCCCTGGCCAGGTCATCTCCTACCTCATCCTCTTTTACCCTCTCAAAGCACCTTGTGCTCATGCATCATAAAAACACTGTTGTAGCTAAAGCAGCCGATGTGCAACTGCTGATTCAAGGTCCCTCTCATTAGAATATAAGCTCCTGACAGCAAAACCGGAGCTTTCTCATCCATAGTGCATCCCCCAACACCAGGATCAGGATGGAAAACTGAACCAGGAGTACCTTTGCTACTGCACGATGCTCTTCTCCAACTCGTTCATTTCTTAGCACAGCAGAACTCACCTTAGACAAATGCCTAACGACTCAAAGGCACTTAGTGAGATTTAATAAACATCATTCCCTCCCCCGCCTTGTTCCCATCCCCTCCCCGTCTCCCACCTCAGCCCCCAATCCAAAGTCAAGCACAAGAGGGGAGAGTCAACAGCTAGTCTGCTGATTGACTGATGCCTGCCTGCACCTGAGCCCCCAAATTCCCCTTCCAGGCAGAGGGGTGAAGGATTCTCATGCTTCCACAGAGACTGAGGGCAGGAGCTGGGACAGCTCTGGACTGGGCCCCCAGGCAGCAGGGAGGGAATTAGCTCAAATCACATTAACATGCTTCTCAGGAAACGCTGCTGAATTAGAGGTTACAGTCACAGCCACTGCCTCTTTTTAATAGGATGCTAATGCTCATTCTGAGCAATTACTCTATTTGCAATGGTTTCTTAATGTTCAGCTTCTGGAGCTCTGAGAGGAAAGGGCTTTGTGTTTCCAGTAACCCCACCCCCCCTCCACTGGCAATGCAGAAGGATGAGCTTCGGAGATGTACCTCATGGCCGGACCAGGGACCTGCTCCAGTGAGCCTGGGGAAGGGGCTGGCAGCTGGCTCCCCTGACTGGGAACCAGGCCAAGGGTGAGACCCTACAGACTGAGGCAGGATGGTCTCCCTGAACCTCCTTCTCAGTTCCCTGAACAACTGTGCAGCTGCTGAGCACTCTTACAGCATCCTGTCCTTCTCCCAGCATAACACTTACCATGCTTATTTTGATTTTAACATTTCCCCCTTTTGATTATTAGAACAATGGAGGTTCATTGCAAAAATAAAGCAAACTGTAAGAGAAGAAAATAGATCACACTGCATGGTGCCCAGAGATCAGAGCATGCTACCAGATTTTATTCTACATAAAGGCACAGATAAAAATCTGTAAATACCTTTAAAAAAAAATGGGCCTATTGTACTCTCCAGCCTGCTTTTTAACAGTAGAATGAACATACTTCGTTGTCATCGCTTATACAATTATCTGTCTTTCCCAGTGAGTTTTCCCCACAGTGTGGGCGGCTCCCAACTTCACTTAGGTTCACTGGGCCTGCTGGGCACAGACCCTAGTGCATGGCAGTCACCCCTTAAATGTTAACTAGAGATGACATGTCAGTCAGGATTCTTTGGGGCTACAAGTCACCCAGTTAAGTACCCAATTCCTGCTGCTGCTGCTAAGTCGCATCAGTCATGTCCGATTCTGTGTGACCCCATAGACGGCAGCCCACCAGGCTCCCCCGTCTCTTGGATTCTCCAGGCAAGAACACTGGAGTGGGTTTCCCTTTCCTTCTCCAATGCATGAAAGTGAAAAATGAAAGTGAAGTCGCTCAGTTGTGTCTGACTCTTAGCAACCCCATGGACTGCAGCCTACCAGGCTCCTCCATCCATGGGATTCTCCAGGCAAGAGTACTGGAGTGGGTTGCCATTGCCTTCTCTGAAGTACCCAATTAAAGCTAGCTAAAGCAAAAAAGGAGTGTACTGGCTAAAAAAATCTGGGATGTTCAGAAATAGTTCTAGCTTCAAATGAGACTTGATCAGTAATTCAAACCATGGCATCCAGGGCCTAATCAATCTCTGCTCAATATCTCTGTCTTGTCTCTGTCCCTCTCATCTTGTGTGGTGTTAGTGTCATCACCTCCTAGTGGCCCAGATCCCCAGATCATGTCCTCACACCACAAGGTCCAGGAGAAGACAGCAGGTCACTTTCGATAATGGTAGCATATGTTCTAGGGGTGGTGGGGGGGTGGAAAGGCAGGGTCACTCTCTCTTTAGCCTAAATTGGGGCACAGGCCTTTCTCTGAACCCATTCCTGTGGCCAAGGGGATGCTAGAGTTGGGGGTGGGGTCAACCCCAGCCAAGTTCCAAGCATGAGGATAGAGAGTAGATGGATTCACAGAGGAAAACAACAAGTGCCCACTAGAAATGAATGATCACACAGGCAGGTGGGAGAATGAGTCAAGTATTGAGGAATGTGGGCAAATTATCTTCTGCCCAGATAGTTTAGAATCTAAGAAAGGAAAATACAAGGAAGGAAGGAGCATGGCTCACTCTGCCCCGAGTTCCCAGCTCACCAACAAGGTGCAGAAGCAAAATAAAGTGACACCCACATCAGTCACGAACCCTTGGGATTGTGCTCATCAAGTGTGAAGGGTTTCTTTCTCCTTCTCTCTTGCCTCTATCCCTCCTCCCTCCCTTTCTCTGTCTGCATGCAGGTGTGTCTTTCCCCATCTCCTTCTCTCTGTTTTGCTGCTATCAGGTATTTGAACTTGATCAAACACAGTTACTATATTATCAACCAAGTAGGTGCTCAATGTTTGTAGTATGATTCTGGAACTTTCAATCTCCTTTCTGATAAGTGAATCCTGTTTATTTCCATAGACTATGAGACCTTAAAACACACTAAGAATGTAATTTGATTTTTAAGAGCCATAACATGGGTCTCCTTATAGAGATCAAAAGGCCCCACTTCCTGCAGGTGGTACAATGGGCCATACCTGTGTGTTTGCAGAGATAAGAAGGGCAGTGTCCAAGCTGAACTAATTTCAGAGCATGCCTGGCAGACTTCTGGTCAGTCTTTTAACTGGCTCTGCTAAAATGTCCAACAGCACTGCCTTGCAGCCACTGGAAAGCTCTGGGCTCTGAGTGGTGGTATGTTAGGGTCATTTCAAAGAAATGCTTCCCAGGTAGAATCAGGCAGTCAAATGAAGAAAGGGCTTTGGGCAGGAGGGCAGACTACTGACCAGGAAGTGGGGGCAGCCATTTCTGGATCATGTGACATTCTAGCTCCCAGTTCACCAAAGCAATGTCTGATCCACACCCATAATGAACCTGACCAAGGGACTAAAGATTTTTTCCACTCAGCTCCCAACTTTGGGACCACAATTGAGACTTCCCCTACAAATTTTGTCCTTTTTCTCCATAAAGGACCATCATTATAGTAATGAAAAATCATTCTGTGGGTGCATTTTCCAGGCCAGCGCTGAGCTGGGCAACTCTTCACCTGTTCATTCATCCTATAGTTCTTCATTGGCCAACTACTGAGTGCCAGGCTGTTTTGGGTGTTGGGGCGACAGTGAGAGATAAAATACATAAAGCCTGGGTTCTCAGTGGGAAGAGACAGGTCATTTAAAATGAGCATATAGATACAGAATATCGAGCAATGAGAAGTGCTCAGGAGAAGCACAAAGCAGGGTAAAGGGATAGAACGCGAAGAGATGCCATTTCCAACAGTTGTACAGTCTTTAGGACGGGGTGCCATTTGAGAGAACCCTAAAGGAAGTGAGAGATCAAGCCACAGGAGAGGGAAGGATGGTCTGAGTGCAGGAAATCATGTCTGAAAAGGTGACAGCCTGCTTGGTTTGCTGGAGGAGGAGCTGGGAAGCCAGCAGGGACGGTGCAGAGCGAGCAAAGGGGAGACAGTAGAACGCCGGACCAGGGAGGTCATGGGTCATGTGGGAAGGATCCAGATTTGGGACTTTATTCCAGTGCCACTGGAGAGTTGTGAGATGGGGAGAATCTTGTTTTTTTGTTTTTTTAAGAATGGTTCTGGCTTCTGAGGGGAAAGGAGAGTCTGGGACAAGAATGGAAGTGGAGGCACAGTGAGGCAGCAAATGCAGTCGTCGAGGTGAGAGATTTTAGGGTGGGGAGGAGGGGCTGCTGTGGATGGATTCTAGAAGCAGAAGTAACAGGTTTTATCGCTGAATTAAGTACAGAGGAGAAGCGTAAGTGGAGGATGGCTGCAAGGATTTCAGCTGGAATACCTGGGAGAGCTGGTGGCGCCATTGACTCAAGGGCGGAGCCCATGAGGGGCGGGCGCGGATCCAGGATTTGACCTCAGATGGGCTATCACAGTTGGGGCTGGGCGCAGGGAGACCGAAAGGCTGAGGAATTAACGCTGGGGAATCCATCGTGTGACTGAGAAGGTGAGGATGGGGCAAAGGAGGCTGAGAAAGAGTGCCAGGGAGGCTGGGAGGGACCCAGGAGAGACAGGTGACCCCTGCCTGAGGGCAGCAAGTATTCCACGGAGGCCTGGATCAGCTGTGTCATAAGTTGCTGGTAAATGGAGCAACGGAAAACCAGGGATTGACCTTGGAATGAGCAGACAGGCCAGGGAGGCTCAGTGGTGCCCCCGAGGCCACGTCAGCAGTGAGAGGCTCGCAGTGTGGATGTATCTGTGCCCCCATCAAGGGCATCACACCCCAGCCATCCAGGCTCCTCACTCCTGTGGCCCCTGAGAAGACAGACCTGACTTTACTGCCAAGGGGCTAGTGTCAGCAGGCAGTCCTTTTAGAAAGCAGTTTGGCATGGTTCAAAACACGAGCCTGGCATTTCGTTTTCATTGTTTTGACTCCTAAAACTTACCAGGTCTTCTCTCGGCCTAGCTTCGAGATGATATCTTAAAAACGTTATCGTTTGTAACTGGACAATTTTTGGTGAGCTAGTTTTGAGGGCTAACTCTGCTGCCCACTTGATGACTAGGGGAGCGGGTGGCCGCTGTCTCCCTTCTCTGTGCCTATCAACCCCTTGAAACTAGCACGAAACGACAATGAGTGATTTTCTTTTCCTGCATCTTTGGACTGTCTTATGGATTACAGCAAACGTTAGCTACCGTTGAAATACATTTTTTTCCAGATTATGTTATTTTTTTTAAACAGCTCGTTATGAAAATTTTCAAACAGAGCAAAGTTGAAAGTATTGTGCAGTGACCGCCTATATACCGCCACCTAGCGTCTACATGTAGCATTTTTTTCTACTTGCCTTATCCCATCTACCCATCTATTTATCAATTGATTTTATTTTTTGAGGCATTTTGAAGTAAGAGGTAGATGCTAGTACACTTCACCTCTGAACACGTTGGTGTGTGTATCATTAATGAGAATTCACTATCTGCTTAAGAGGTGTTTTTTTTTTTAGATAAATTTTGCAAAAACAGAGAAATCAACACCCATCATGCATACATATGCTGAACTTGGACAAACACATTAACACCTGGGTAACTGAAACCTCTGTCGAGATGCAGAGGTTTCCTTATCACCCCAGAAAGTTCCCTCACCCCCTTGCCCAGTGGGTTCCCACCTCCACCCCATAGGCGACTGCTGATCTGGTGTTTTTCACTGTAGATGACTTTGCCTTTCCCAGGGTTTTGCATAAATAGAATCCTAGAGTGTGTACTCTCTGTGTCTGCCTTGTTTAGCTCAGCATAGTGTTTCTGCAGTTGGTGGATGCAATAGCGGGTTATGGGCAGTCCATTTCCCTTCCCTGCTACTTGTGTTCCACTAATGACTGTATCGCAGGTGGTTCATCCATCCTGCTGCTGATCGCAATGATTATCTTAATAAAGGAAATTACCCTCTGATGAATTTCTGGTTAAGATGCTTCTGCCTTTCTGTTAAGCATCTGCTCATCGTCTGAAGCAAACCGGGCCCGAGTTGTGGCTGTGAATTGTCTGTGAAATCAGAAAGCTCTGGATTCCGAGTTCAGCTCCAGCTGCGATAACCAGGAGGCCTTGCTTGGGCCAGTTACAGACATGCACGTGCCCTGCTTCTCACATCTCAACACTGGAAGCAGAAGAATCTAAAGGATGTGAGATGTGTACTAGGATCAGAGCTGTGTATTTGATCCCGGGCTCACTCATGAGCTCCAGTTAACAAGTGTCTGCTATTCTGACTTCCCTAAGCACTGGGAAAACAATGGGGAACAAAAGCGGGCCCAGACCTCACAGGCTTTCAGCCCAACGGGCAACATGAACACCAAACAACTAGCTGCACGATTAATTAATTGCCATTGTTCTCGGTGCTGCAAGGCGGACTGTGACAGCTGACAGAGGCGCTCAAGGTGCTGAGAGTGTCATATGAGCCAGAGCGAGGCAGGCCCAAGAGAGCCTTCCAGGTGGGAGCCATCCGCTGGAGGAGCCGATGACCACTGTGTACAGACGGTCCTGTACATGGCCACTGGTGGGGAAGGAGGGGGATGGGGCATACGTGGAGGCTGACAGGCTGGGCTCCGTGGACAGTGTTCAAAATGTGGGGCTTTACCTGAAGAGCCACGGGCAGCCAAGGCGGCATCACATAAGACTGTCCTGTTTCATCCTTCCCCGCTCAGAGCTGCACCTGCACGGATTTGAGGAGGGGCAAAGGGGCGAGGGGCCAGCCAGCAGAGGTTTGAGATGCATGTCTTTCATGAAGCCTTGGTGAGGGGGCGGGAGGAAGCTCAGAGTCGTCGCTGGGGCTGCTCGGGCTGCCGTGACAAAACACCACAGGCTGGGGCTAGAGCAACAGAAACGCATCGTCTCAGGGCCCTGGAGATGGGAGCCCTAGATGGAGGTGCCACCAGGTCTCTCTTCCGAGCTCGCAGACCGCCAGCCTTACGCTGGGTCCTCACATTCTTTTCACGGTGCACGTGTGGACAGAGATCACTTGTGCCTCTTCCTCTTCTTAAAGGGACCCCAGTCCCCTCAGACTAGGGCCCCACCTTTACAACCTCTTTTAACTTTAGTTGGGGCTTCTCAGGTGGCTCAGTGGTAAAGAATCCACCTGCCAATGCAGGAGAAGCAGATTCAAGCCCTGGGTCAGGAAGATCCCCTGGAGGTCTGGCAACCCACTCCAGTATTCTTACCTGGAGAATCCCACGGACAGAGGAGCCTGGCGGGCTACAGTCCATGGGGTCGCAGAGAGTTGGACACAACTGAGTGATTAAACAGCAGCGGCGGCGGCAGCAGCATCTCCTTAAAGGGCCTTTGCCCAGTGCAGTCACGGTGGGGGTTAGAGCTTCAATACACGAATGGGGGCGCGGGGAGCACAGTTCAGTCCACAGCAGGGTGGGCGTGTGGATTCCAGTCAGGAGATGAGGGCGGAAGTGCTGACAGCGTGGACTGGGTATTGGCAGTGATGGTGAAGAGACACCGGGCAGAAGAATCTACCGGAATCAGTGGGGGACATCACAAGGTGGGAGGGGAAGGGAGGTGTCAATTCCTAGGTTCATTGTCAAGGGCAACTCCTAGGTTCCTAAAGTGCGGTGAGCTGAATGACGGTCCGCTGAAAAGGCATGTCCATGTCCCAGCCTCTGGAATATGTGAATGTGACCTTACTTAAAAAGAGGGTCCTGCAGGTACGACTGAGATGACATGATCCCGCGTCACCTGGGTGGACCCACACTAAAGGACAAGTTTACTTGTAAGAGGCAGAGGGGAGAAGACACAGACGCCCAAAAGGCGGAGACTGGCCTGGTGCGGCCACAAGGTCCCCAAAGCTGGAAGAGACAGAAAGGACACGCTCCCCGCTGACACCTTGAATTTGAGCTCCTGGTCTCCAGAACTCTGAGAGAGTACATATGTCTGCGGTTTGCAGCCGCTGGTTTGGTGATGGATCCTTTGCTAAGGCAGCCCCAGGCAACCAATGCAAAGAGTGACTAAACGGGAGGTTCAGTCCCGGAGTCGGTGGGGGAGCGAGGCGTGGGGTGGGTGGCTGGGGGGCAGGTCCTGTGGGATGGGAGGAAGAATTTAGGTTTAGAAACGTAGAATTTGTGACTCTAAGATGTCAAGGAGCTGAAAGGATAGCAGCCGGGCTCACAGAAAATACTCAATAAATGACAGCTATTCTCCTTATTATTTAGTTTTGGAATGCTCTAATATAAGAAGCGATGGCTCCTCTTAAGCACGTTTGGTTTTGCTGGAATCTTGGGAGGGCAAACAGTTTGAAGCTCTGCCAGGACACAGGGCAAAGTGTAGCTCTGTGTCAGTAACACCCCAGCGGGGACCAGCACTTCCTGGTACAAAGTTCTATTTGTCTGTCTTCACCTCAGGCTGATACCAACCTCATACCCACCTGGAAAGGCTACATCACAGCCACGTAGTACAGGTAGTCCGGGGAGCACCTACGGCCCTCTCTGCCTTCCCTTCCCTCCTCCCGGCAGGGCCGTTGGTGGCAGAAGCTCGCCACCTTGTGGACACCCACAGTTCTCAGCCTGGTCTGAAAATCAGAATCAGGATTGGAGACAAAGACCTACCTCCCTCCCTCCACATATAGCCTTGTTTAATCAGGCTCTGCAAGTCAAGGTCTGGGTGGAAAATCTCTCTGATCTTGAAAATATCTAAGAAATAAGGAAGATGGCTCCAAGCAGGCCCTGAGGGACGGCCCCTCCTGCGTGTGTCTCAAGGTCTCCTCCCCAGGCTATGCCACAGGAGCAGCTACTTCCCTCTCATGGGTGGGAGAGCCTTGGGCCCACTCCACCCACGGCTTCCACAAACCCAGAGGAAGCCTCCCCACTGGCTTGGAGATGTCCAGTTCTGACTCAAAGCTCAGAAAGCTGGGGTCTTTCTCAACCAGTGTATTCAAAGGCTAGTCTATGCCTCAGTTTCTTCATCCGTTCAATGGGGGTAATAACAGTGTCTATGTAATTGATCTGTTATGGACATGAAATGAGTTAACCTAAATTTAGTGCTCAGATGACTGCCTGAGCCAGCAGGCCCAATGCCTGTTAACTAGTATGTACCCCTCTCTCCACCCACCCCAAACCACCACCATCAAACCCAGTTTTCAGCAATATCCTTACAACTCAAGGCATCCCCACTCACTGTCGGATACCAGTTATCCAGGTATGCCAGGTACTGTGGGAGGGGAATAAAAATACGTAAGTTATAGTCCTTTCCTCCAACAGTTTGTGGGACAGTCCAGAAGCAAGGACGACACACATATACACCAGTACCCCACCTGCTCTCAGACGCTGTCACTGACCTGGCAGGCTGGGGCAGTCCAGCAGCGTGAAGGCCCCTCCTGCCAGCCTTTCTGCAGAGGGAAGCCAGCACTGACAGGCCGCTGCTCCCTTCCAAACTTCATCCTCCCTGCGGCGGGTAACACCATAGATGAGAAGGGAAAAAATGGAGTGACTTCTCAAGCAGAGCTCTCTGGGAAACTGGAGTCACTTAAACTTATTTCTCATGACTTCTCAGGCTAAGCTTTCTCTTCCCTGTGTTTGCAAAAGCTGGACAAACATACAGCAGGAAGATTTAGAGGATTTCAAGCATTGGCGTAACTGTCAAATTGTGATTTTAAAGTCATCATTCTGTGTTGTGAGTGGTTAAAAAAAAAAAAAAACCCACCCACACAGGCTTATATGGAAGGAGGGACTGTGTTGACTCATGAAGCTGAAGGGTGGCGAGATGTTCCCAGTGGGACTAGACTCAGAGCCTCACTTGATGTTACCAGGTACCTGCCTTCCTTATCTCTGAGCTCTGCTTCCCCCACCTGGACTCAACTTCAGAAAAGCTTTCTCCCAGCAACTCTATCTTACACAGTACCAGCTCAACACACTTCTCTTTAATGCTCCAGCTAGGGTTACTGGATTTAGCAAATATTTGGGACACACTTACAATAAAAAAACTATTCCTTGTTGATCTGAAATTCAAATGCAATTAAACACCCTGTATGCTATCTGGCAATCCTCCCTCCAATACAGGTCCTAGGACTGCACCTGGGCAATCTGAATCACACACCACCTTAGATCCAGAGGCTATGGTCAGGAGGATGGGCTGTGCCAGCCAGCAGACAAGGGTCACCTGCTTGTCTCATGACAGCCCTCCTAGTACACATGCCCTGAGGTTGGGAGACAGGGTCCCTCCCCAATAACTGGGATGCTGACCCTAGAAGCAGGGGGATGAACCCTGCACCAGCAAAAACAACAGATGTCCACACAATGGCCATGAATGTCCTGGTCAACACTGAGAATAGGAAACTCTGGGTGGTTATACAGCACGCGACGGTTTATAAGGCATTTGCCCACCACTCTTTCTTGCCTCCCATACCTCTGTTTGGCTGGCAGAGCAGGTACTGTGATCACTTCCTGTATTTCTTTGCAAAACCACTACAACAAAGTACCACAGACTAGGGAGGTGAAGCAACAAACATCTATTATCTGACTATAATTCTGGAGGCTGGGAGGGCAAGATCAGGGTGTCAGCAGGCTTGTTTTCTCTCGAGGCCTCTCTCCTTGGTCTGCAGACGGCTGTCTTATCGCTATGTACTCAGCATATGTCTGTGTATATATCTCTTCCTGGATACTGGTCATACTGGATAAGGGTTCACCCATGTGACCTCATTTGACGGTAATTTTCTCTATAAAGATCCAGTCTTCGAACCTTCCTGGAGTGCCCACAGTAAGTCCCCTTTGTGGTCCCTACACCAAGTAAGGCGGCCGTGTTCCTGAAATAAGCATTCTTTGAAACGAATGAAACAGAGAAAGAAAGAAAGAAAAAACCCTAAGTTTTAGGAGATTTAGCAAAAAGGAGAGGAGCACAGGAGTACACGCTGATGATTTGAAGGGATTAAGACTTTTCAGAACAGCAAAAATGATGAGGCCTATGGATGTGTAAATGAGCCCCACGAAGAACTAATCAGAAAAAAAAAAAAAAAGAAAGAAAGAAAAAGGCCCCGTAAAACAAGCGAGGGGAGAACAGTGAATATTTCAAGTGTCTTTAGTTCATAAGAAATTCATGAGCAAAACGTGTGGGGATCTTGTTGGTTTTGGTGGTGGGAAAGAATTGTAAATATGTATAATATGTAAATACCTCTGATAATAAAAGCCCATGAAGATAAACAAGGCTGTCTTCAGAAAAGCTGTGAGCTGTATGAGATGCTAATATCACTGTCGTCACTCTAAGAAATTACCATAATGCTTACAGCGCTTTGAAAGTTTCCGAGCTTTGAAAAGAAATGCATCAACACTAACCAGAAGGCGAGCACTCACACGCATACATACACACACCTTTTTTTTTTCTCATTCCTTCGCTCCTCTCTCCCTCCCTTCTAATTTCCTCTAATTTTTTTTAAATATGAGGAAGACAGCCTTAGTGAAAACTGGTGTTGGGAGTTACACCTCTCTGGGTTCAAGGGCAAGTTCCTGCCCCCACGGACCAGCTGTGAGATGCTGGGGGGGCCACGCGGGCGCCCTGGGACTCACTCTCCGCGTCTGTGAAATGGGCAGACCCCCGCGCCTCCCCACGTTTGGGAAGGAACGAATGGGGGCCCACAGGGAAACCCGCTCGGCGTCCCCCACGCCCTGGCCCGCGCCGGCCCGTGGCCCCGGACCTTCCGGCGGGAGGGCGGGCGGGCGAGCGAGCGAGCGGGCGGGGCAGGAGGAGGGGCCGGAGGTGGGCCGCACCGCCCTGCGGACCCGCGCCCCGCCCGGCCCGGCCCTGCCTGTCCCGGCCCGTCCCACCCCGTCCGCCCGACCATGGCGCCGGCGGCGGGGCGCGGGCCGCGGGGCCTGTGGCGCGCCTGCAACTGGTTCATGGGCGCCTTCTTCGCGCTGGCGGCCTTTGTGCAGGTCAGCGCCCCGGGCCGGGCGGGGGCGGCGGGAGGGGAGCCCCGGGCTCCGACTCCAGGCCGGTTGCGGTGTAGACCGACCGCCCGCGGGGTCGCAGAAGCCGGCCCGGTACGGGGAGGGCGGGAGTTAGGGTTGATGCTTCGGGAACCCCCACCCCGTCTGGGCTGAGACAGATGCGGTCACATGACCCCGTTTGCTCGCTGGCTGGAAGGAGCTGGTTTGGAGCGTGTCTCTGCGGGGGACCTTTATAAAAAGGCAGCCCGGGGGCAAGGCTGTGCACAGCTCGGAGAGCACGCAGAACAAAACCCCTCACAGCTAATTATCCTTTCAAGTAAGATCTGGGGCCCCCTCGCCATAGCTTTCCTCATTTCTTGAGACTGGAGGGCCGTTTAAACACCCGTTCTGGGCTTGGCCCACACTTCGCAGAGCCTCTATGCACTTCTTTACAAATAAGTGTGGCTGTGTGTTCAAACCAGGTGCTGGGGCCAGCCAGAAACACCCCCTACACACACACAGCCAGAAACACCCCCTATACACATACACACACACACCCCATCAGCTAGACTGTCTTACTCCTATGTATCCTCCTGCTGGGCTTAGTAAATGGCTGACATGAATGAAGAGCAGACCAAATACTGGAACAGAACTGTGAGAGCCTGGGGCTAATGCTGCTGTTCTGGCGTTCCAGGTGAACGATCCGGATGCAGAACTGTGGATGGTGAGTATGGACTGCCCTCCCATACCTAAAAGAATCAGGGAACTGCACGAAACATGCAGTGTGTCTGTTTGCCTTCCTCCCTGCTTCGTGTACCTAAGAGCTTAGAAATCAAATCCTTAGTAAGCGCCTTTTCCTAAAATATTAGGAGGAAAAGTGAAAGTGTTTGTTACTAAAGCATATCTGACTCTTCGCCACCCAATAGACTGTAGGTCGTCAGACTGGAGTGGGTAGCCAGTGCCTTCTTCGGGGGATCTTCCTGACCCAGGGATCGAACCTGGGTCTCCTGCATTGTAGGCAGATTCTTTACGTCTGAACCACCAGGGAAATGTGAAAACATTAGGAGGAGAAGGATCAAATTGAGAATTCAGAATTTTCCAGAGATACAGGGGCCTTTCAGCTGTATTCCCTTTGAATAAAACAGGCAGAGTAGACCTCTCAAGGTCGTGTGAACCAATCCTCATGAATTTCTACCCAGAAACTCCAACAAACGTTTGACCAGAATATGGCAGGCTTAAGGTTTGTGGTTCTGCTAATGCAGTGAGTTATAGCCACAAAAAGTAATTAAAGCCCATAAAACCTACAGTATACACTGAACTGATGCTTTGACTAAACCATTTAGAGGAGGGGGGGATTTGTTCCACACATTTTCTGAAATACCTGGATTTTGTTTCTTTTTTTTGATTTTGTTTCTTTTAATAGAGGCACCTAAGACTATACAATATCATTGATGAAATGATCTTAAGCTTTGGAATAATGTTGACTTTATACAAGTAGCAACAAGTGAAAGCATTTGGAATGACAGTACATATAATATCACATATAAATATAACCACATTCTGATATTCTTATTGTCCAGATTCTCAGGCCCCTGCATCAAATCAAATGGCCTCTTCCTCAGCACTCTGGTCCATGTCCTTAGTTCCAAGTGTTATTTCTCCTGCAGTTCCAACTATCCAGCTTAATGGTGAATTTCCAAAAGACTCCTAGATCCGTCCCCCAGTACGTCACACTGGCTCCTCAAATATGCATCTTTCCTTCTAAAACCCATTCTTCCTCCTGACTCACCATTTCTGTTATCAGCAGAGTCATTCTGAGTCATCCTTGCTCAAAACCTCAGCCATCTCTAATATCTCTGTTTTCTTACTACTGCCTTTGAGAGCCCCTCAAAAAACAAAATGAAGAACAAAGCAATCCACCAAAAAGCAGTATAGGTCTAATTGCTTATCTGTACGGTATCTGTACATTTTACCCTTTACATCATGCTTGGATGATGGAATTTGAGCATCAATACCAGACCCCCACAGACATCCTCACTCACCTCCAGTTTAGCCCCCCATTACCTCCCATGTGGACCCTTATGGGTCCTTTCTAATTCTTTGAGCTGCCTCTAATCTCTTACATTCCTGTAATTCTTCCCACATATTGCTTCCTGACAGAAACTTTTGTCATTTCCCAAGATGTCTTAAGTTGGCCCTCCACAATATGGCCCTAACCTACCTTCCCAACTTGGTCTTGGAAGACTAGTCCACCTATAGTACTTCTGTGCCTTGCCCTGAGAATTCCTGTGTCAGACTCTATTTAAGTGTCCAGGTCTATCTGAAATGTTATCTCACCACAAAATCTCTCCATCTCTTTCCCATAAGTTCCAGGCATCCTTCCTTTGAACCTTCACTGTAGCACTAACTCATTCTGCTTTGCCTTAGATTTGGCTCTGTATATGCCAGCTTCCAGGGGTCAGGGGCCAGTTCCCTCTTCTTGCTTGGCAACCTAGCATAGAGCTTTCCTATGGCAGTCCTTCCCAGATTGACTCTTAGAGTGGAAGAATGAACACATGGATGAACTGATACTAGGTTACAGGGTCCTGGGGGCTTGTACTGTACCTGACTGATGCCCATGTTCCCTACCACAAATTGTTCATGGAGTATACTTGTATCAGGATGCATACAGGAGCAAATAACAGAATATCTGACTAGCATCAGATTCTAAACATACAGACCATCTCATGAGAAGAAGTCTAGAGGCAGCTGCTTAATGGTCAACAGTGTCATCAAGGACCTGGGCTTGCTTTCTTGTTTCTCTGCCAATCCTCAATGGGTAGGTGATATATCCTTTCATGTTTACAGAATGGCTGCTGCAGCTCCAGACATCTCATCCCTAGACAAAAGCATCACAAGTAGGAAGAACCAGTTTTCCTCCTGTGCTGCTTCTCCCTTTCATCAGGGAGCAAATGTTTCCCAAGAAGCTCCCCAGACAGGCTGCTAACCAGTTAGTACATATTACTACTAATAAGGCTTATGGTCTAGGATCCATCTTGCTTGGTCAGTACCCACTCATATTGAGTGTTAAGGGCTCTGCATATCAGCCTTGCCTCCAGAAGACTTCTCTGTACATTTCATTGCTGGAACATGATGGCTCCTCACTGCTAAAAAGGCTAAGAAAACAAATTGGCTTTTTTAGTTTTTATAGTGGCACGGAGACGGGGAGAGCATTGTTAGAAATGACTGTCATGGGTCTCAGTGGCTATATGTTCAATTAAACTAAATACAGTAAATAAATATTACAATACCCTTTAGTTTAAAAAATCCACCAACAAAAAGATAAAAGACCATTATATGTGGATTCTTCTGAGTTCATTACTGAGTGTTTATACTGTGCATTGTTTTTACTTGTGTACTAAAAACAATTACTTTCAGTCTCTGCATGTAAAAAGAATCCTTAATCTCATTCAAAACAGAGATAAGCATTTAAATAAGGATTAACATGGCACAGCTACCATAGGAAACTATTACTTAAAGATTTGTCCTGTTCATGTGTTTATAATACATTGAAATAAGAAGATCTTAGACCCTTTAATCTATGAATCACAGATATCTGTTATACTTAAATGCACATTTAAAAATCTCTGCCAAACACTTCCTATGGAGAGCACAGTTAAATATCGTATGATGTGTATGTGTTTAATTTCTGTCTGCCAGTCTGTCTCAGTCTCTTTTTTACTGGTGGGAACTAACTAACCCCTTACTGCTCTAAGTGTGGCCCTTGGAACAACAGCAGCAGTGTCCCCTGGGTGCTTATTAGAAAAGCAGAATCTTGGGTCCTACCCCAGACCTCTGGAATCAGATCTGCATTCTAATCAGACTTCCAGATAATTCATATGCACTCTAACGTCTGGTCTAACCCTCAGCAGCATGGTTGTCCTTGCAAATGTTGGTACCAGCTGATATTCCAGTCATCACTGGGGACCCTTTGGGAGGGATGAACATGGTCTTTAATACAGATACCATCTCTCCCCAGGGTCAAGACAGGTGTGTTTTCACAGTGACAGCAGATCACTTAAAATGTTGAGCCCTGACAACGTCCAGATAAACTAATCGTTTCTAACTAGGCATCACGATTGATGTGGCTCACAGCTACATTTCTGGGGAGGCCCCCATGCTTCTTATAAACCTCCCACCTCTGCTTGTCCTCTGCCCATGACACACAAGCAGTAGGTTTTTCTAGAATCTGCCTACTTGCTGTGAATGAGGCCTCTTTAACGCCAGTCTTTGCAACTCCTAAACAAGTTACCAGTTTCAGAAATGAAGAACCTGAACTTATTGGGCACATGTGATCCATACACTGTTAGTAAACTTTCTGTGGTCTCACTTGCAGAGATGGAGTATGGGGCTGGATGGTCCATGGGTTTAGACCCAGCATGGCCACATAGCTAATATGGCTGCTTGGGTCCTACTTTTCATAGAGCAATTTTTGAAAAGTAGGGGAAGGGCATTTAGGCATGGATGTCGCTTGGGAGAGATTAGGAGGTCACTGTGTCTTGAGATCAGAGCTCTGCTTACTGCTAGAGCTTGAAAATGAATAAGTCTTTCCTGGAAGAGCCTACAGTCTAGGAGAAGAGAGATAAAATGACACCCTGACATGGTAAGTGCCATAAAAGCAGAGGTTACCACTTCCTTGGTTGTTACTAAAAGCTGGAGGTAAATCATGGCACATGGGGCCACCACTGGTGTCGTCTTTCTTTACTCCCTAAACGTCTCTGAACATCTCCTATATTGGGCATCCTTCTTACCCCTGTAATTTCCTCTTTCTGCTCACAGGTTGTGTATACAATTCCTGCCACTCTGACCCTGCTTGTTGGACTTAACCCTCTTGTCACAGGTATGAACCTTGAATTCTCAATGGTGATACGAAACATCAGATTTCCTTTTAATAATGAGAGTCTGTCTGCCCAACTCCCAGTAAAAAACTGGAGCCCTCCATGTCTTTCTTCTTCTTTCTGATCCTAAGAGGAGGTGAATTCCAATCTAGATCATCCCCTTCCATCTTCAGGAAAACTTGATGGGGATGTGCCATACTAAGACAGGCTTTATGCACTTGGATCCCAGCATCTCTGATGCTAATGTGGAACAGCAGTTAGGCCATGTAGCCCAAGAGAGAAGGGCTTCAGTCACTGTGCTTATTTCTTAAGCCACTAAGTTAATGGAAAATCAGCAACAATCAAACTGCTAACTTTGTCTCCATACTCAGTGGGGATCAATGTCTATTATGTATCTACTCCATACAAATCCTTCTCCCAGTACCACTCTGGTTCATCATTTTCTGATTTTGAATTCATTCAAAATGAATGAACTGCTATGTATCAGATACCTATGTATCTGCATTGCTACTATTATATAGAAACTGTCTATAATGTCTGTAATTATAGAAATCTCTGGATTTCTCATTAATACATATTGCCCTTTCTAGTCTCCCTGTGTACCATCACAGTGAAAGTGAAAATGAAGTTGCTCAGTTGTGTCCAACTCTTTGTGACCCCATGGTATGTAGCCTGCCAGGCTCCTCCATTCATGGGATTTTCTAGGCAAGAGTACTGGAGTGGGTTGCCATTTCCTTCTCCAGGGGATCTTCCCGACCCAGGGATCGAACCTGGGTCACCTGCATTGCAGGTAGATTCTTTACCGTCTGAGCTACCAGGGAATCCATCACAGTAACTCCAGTAATTTCCTGCACACTTCTATATATGCTTCCTCCATCTAGACTGTAGGGCTCCTTAAAAGCAGGATCATGTCTAACTCATGTACCCAACACTTGTTCGTCAGTGAATGGCTGTGTAACACAGAGGCTTTATCGTGTATTTGTTTCATAACCTGCTCCTTGGACTGCTTACACATACATCCCAGGTGAGAATACATATAAAATATTCATTTACATTAGCTGGCTTGTATGGGCCATAGGTCACCAACCTCAGGGGCAAAACAAAGCTGCTTCACCTTTTACAGCCCTAAAAATTCACTAAACCTAAGTTGGACAGTTTCATTCTATAAAAGTGTCTTCTAGCAGAAAAAAAAAATTTTTTTTTACATTGTTTACTAACATTTTCTTATTAGTGGGGAATATCAGTCCTGCAGGTTATTTTTTCACTTTCTTTAAATCAGCTTCTACTAGTGGGGCTGGAAATTCCTCAGGGCCTTAGAATAAAGACAAATGATTCCCGCCTGGGTGGAGAAAACTCCCGTCACCCAGATGTATGGGCTTCTTGTACAGGCCCCTAGAATTCTGTTTACATCTTTAAGGTGTATCCATTAGGGCTCCATTAGTTGCAAGCAAGGAAAAAATACTCAACTCAAATGGCCTACAAGCTGAAGCGAGATGTACTGGGATCCTTTACTGAAAAGGCTGGGGTGGTGCTGGCTTCAGGTGCTGGTGGTGACTCAGAACTTAAACTTCTCTGCAGGCTTAGTTGCACATCAGCTACACTTCAGCCCTGGGCTCCACGTGGTGGCCCTGCCGCTCAAAGGTCACAGCTTCACCATGCTGGGTCCAGCAGAATCTGGAATCCACTTCCCTGATAGCTCCGCAAAAGCTCAGGATGGAGCTGGTGCTCCTGATCGGTTATCTGTTCATCCTGAGACAAATCACTGTCACCAAAGGGATGGAATACCTTGACCTTGTTAGTGTCCAGTCGTCTGGGACACCGGGACTGAGAGTGTGGGAAGGGTGGGTCCCCAGAGAAAAGATGGGTCAGTCAGCATCCGAATGGGAGATAATGGACAACCAAAATAATAAATGTCCACTTAAGTTTATAAATATTGTTTTCACCTGTTTTAACCTTTTGATTTGAGGGCAAATCAAAACAACAACCAAAAAAAAAAAAAAAAAAAAAAAACCCCAGCCTTTTCTGTATGCTTTCCCTGAAGGCAGATTAAAAGCCAATACAAAGAAATCTTGTTTCTCTGGGGCGTGGTTCCATGATTAACAGCACCAGGATATCTGTTTTTAGGTAACTTTATTTGGAAGAGTGTGTCTGCAATACATATTATCCTTTGTGGCCTGTGGGCTATCAGCTTGGCATACAACCTCTTGCTTCATAAGAAACAGAACCTCTTGCACGAGGAGGAAGGCAGGTGAGTGAGTGGTGGGTTTCGCTCTTTGGAGGGGGTGGGGAAGAACTATAAATCTGTGTCTTCACAACACCTTATCTGTGGTGATTTAACTCCCCCAGTACCTCGAGGGGCAGGGAAGATATCATCTCCTTTACATGCTAAAGAAACTGAGGCAGTGATGGAGCTGGAGCCAGGATTTAAATGCTACACATCACCTTATATTACCATCAGGCAGTTGGACCTTGGCCCCCCTTGTGATGAGCAGTGATGGTGTAGAGTAATGTTCAGTCCAGTCTAATGAGGTGAAAACTCCGCCAGCATTTGGGTTCGGTCCTGGTACAAGCCAAACTCTACTTACAAATATGATCGGCCTCCTCAGAGGGGGACCTCTGCCAGCCTTGCCCTTGTACATCTCGTCCTCTGCACCCTCTGTCACCATCACTGGCTCGTTTTATCACCTCTTCCTCTGCTTCCCCTCACCCTTGACTCCCTGACCTCACAAAGAGCCCCGTTCCTTTCCTTTCTGTCCCACATCTGCCAACACCAAGACTGAGAGTCCTGTAGGTTAAGTCCCACTGGTTTTGTGCTGCTGTTACAGGCCCTAATCTTTGGAAATTAGATCGGGTTGGGGATGGGAATGCAGACCAGACGGTTTGAATCAACCCCCACCTACTTGAAGCCCACGAGATTCAGTGAAATCAAAGAGGGGCTTCCAAGTGGTACTTGGCCAAATACAATTATGTTCTACTCTGTGTAGAAGATACGACCTTTTAACAAATAATTCTAGAAGCATATACCCACCCCCAAATCATTAGACTGACTCATTCGACAAATCATTCCTCTCCTCTAAGACATGACCTGGTCTCCTACAATGTGTACTTGAATTACTGATTTGAGCTCAACCTGCCTAACACTGACCCCTTTAAAACAATATGAAGAGAGTGCCTATCAAATCTGGGATTATCTTCTTGACTGTAGTATTCTTCCCCATGACATGAAGTAGATTTATCTGTGTTTTTGTTTTGGTTGTTTCTCTGTTCATCTATAAATTGGGAAACAATCATGAAGTTCATATCTGCCTCATAAGATGAAATTTATTTTCATATAGGGCTTTAAAGGGTTTGACAAAAGTAATTTACGAGTCATGGCCAGACTTGAAAGTATTTTGTAGATGCTTGTATCTTGGAGCAAGTCATCAGACAATCAGCAGAATCAAGTGTCATTGTAGATGCTCTGTATCTTGGAGGAAGTCATCAGACAATCAGCAGAAGCAAGTGTCAGGGAGAAAATGGAATGATATGCATCTCACTTGCAGCCTCTTCAAAAAAAATGAAATCTCTGCTGTTTTGTAGGGAGCTGTTTGGTCTCGTGATCATCGCAGCATGGCTGGGTCTGTGCCACAGCTCTTCAAAGTAAGTTTTCGACCCATCAGTTAAAATCAGATGTGCTCAAGCAGGTGAATGAGAATACTGACAGAGATGTAACCAGGAATCTTTTGAGAGAAATCTTCCCTTTTTGTAAGGGAAGCTAACAATAGATGGCTCAGTGTTTCACGATCACTGATACTTTTGTGAATATCACAATACAAAGTTTTCTGAGTCATCGCAGGGAGTTGCCAGTCTAAGAGGGTGTCCTTCAGGGAGAAAGTGATCTCAAAAGGAAGCTTGGAGATTGAGGAAAAGTGAGTAGCAAATAAAATATAAAACTGGAGGTATATATATGTGAATATTAACTTTGTAAAACAGCAATAGAAAAAGAAAAATACATGACAACTAAGCATGTAAGTTGGAAGGGAAAAAAATGGAGCTAAAGCAGTCTGGGGTCCTCGAATTATCTGAAAAGGGTAAAAGTACTAACTTATATCAGACTTTGATAACTCAAGGATTCACGTGGTAATAATCTAAGAGAAAACCTTAGATTATTAGAAAAATAATCTAAAAAAAATCTTAGGAAAATAATCTAAGAGGTAACCACTAAGAGAAAAGGAGTACAGAAGGCAGGAAAGGAAAAAAGAAAAACAGAGAACAGATGGAGAAACAGGAAGCAGATGTTGAGAGAGAGAATTACATTCAAACATATGAGAAATTACATTAAATGTAAATATTCCAATAAAGATCCAAAGATTTTCAAAATAGATAAAAAGACTAAAAACCCAACCAAACACTGCTTACAAAAGAGAACTCTTAAATACACAGAATCAGAAAGATTGAAAGTCAAAAGATGGAAAAATCACAGTATACAAACACCAACCAAATGAAAGCCTGTATAGACATTTTAATTTTAAAAAGTAGACTTTAAAATCAGCATTAGAGTAGGGGACTATTTTTTGGTAATGAAGAAATTTTTGTTTTTTTATTTTGAAATATCCAAACATATTCAAAAGTAGAGAGACAAATATAATGAATCAGATGTACTCATCACCCATTTTCAACATTTTTCATATATCCAATCTTGTATCATCTACCACTATCCTGATTATTTTGAAATAAATCTCAAACATCATATTGTTTTGTGTTTTATATATTTTGGTATGTGTCTTTAAAAGGTAAGCACTTAAAAAATAACCACTCTACTACCAATACACACACAAAAATAAAACAGTAATTATTCAGTATTGAGTTGTCCAGCCAGTGTTTACATTTCCACAACTGTATGATAAATGCTTGTTCCTGTGCTCCGTGTTTCCTAAAAACTGGTGGTAAGATCCCAGGCTTAGGCACAGGCTGGTCATCGTTGTCTTCTTCTCCTTCTCCTCTTGTCATCCTCATCACCACCATCACCACCACCACCAGGCAAGACCACCTCATGGGTGGTGTTATGTACTTCCATAATAACGTACATCACACCTCGCTGTTTCTCTGTAACATAGTATAACATCTTCATGACCATTGCCTAAATCCACGAATTCATTTGAGTTGCAGAATGCTGATACTCTAATTATATAATTTCTTGGCTATTACCTGGAAAACTTCGAAAACTTCTACTTATCAATTCTTTGACTACTCAGATACAAATCATAAGAGGAAAAGGAGTTGATTCTCTTAATTGCCCAGTTTTCAGAATAATGAGTTTTTCTTGCCTGGGCCTCTTCCAGAAGTGACCAGTGAGTTTTGTTTATGTAACAGTACCATTATAAAGTCATAGATCTCAACATACTTGATGTTTTTTCAGGCCATGGCAGTTGCTTAGACTGTTCCATCTTTGATTAATGGCACTTTTTCACACTGGCTTCAGAATTCTGTTTAACATGATCCTAGTAAACTTTTATTAGTTTTTTTGGTCTTAGTAAATTTTGATTGCTTCCTTGCTTTCTGGTATGACAAAATGTTCCACACTAAGGTGTACATTTTATGCCCCAGACCTGGAATCAACCATTTCCCCCAAAAGCCTTCTTTACTTTTGGTAGCTAATAGTATTTAGAGGTCACATTGTGGGTATAAATGGTGCTCACTACTACTGGATTGAGTTCATTCTTTTTAGTGGTTAGAATTAGGAAATTCACATATATGTACACATGTATGTGTATATACACACATGTGTATTATGTGTGTCATAAATGTATATGCATACATATGTATGAGTATATAAAATATATATAAAGTAGCTATATGTATATATATTTTTACATATATATAGTTAAAGATAAAATCCCTTATGAGTTCATGTTGATCCTAGAATTCAAATTCAGGAACACAGGTTTTCATTTAAACTTATCAGCAATCTTAAATCTGTATTTCCTTTTAATCATGTCAAAAAATCTCTAGTCTCAGAGACCTCAACATAACTCATCTGACTTATCCCACAATACAAACACAATCTCAGAATAATAATATAATTACAGAAAATAGGTAGTGTTGTTGTTGTTAGGGAATATCTATTTAAGGGATGCACATTCAAATTACGTGGAATAGTTACTCTGTATGCTAATCTCACCAAGTGAATACATAGTTTATTTCATTTTACTTTAAATTTCTAGGGATACTTTATTTAAAATATATTTTGTTTTATAATTATGTAAAATATCTATATGGTTCTACATATAGATTTACAAAACAGAGGACATTCAAAGGGCTCTAACTTCTCTATCCCCCAACCCTAATTCCCCCCTTTCTCTATAGGTAAAACTTTTTTCTACTTTGTGGTTTATCCTTCCATGCTTTCTTAATGGAGCAAATACATGCATTCATTGGTACTCCGGCTTGTCTTAGATAAAGTGGTAGCACATTATACACAATTGTATTCTTCGTTTTACCCTTACCACATCCTGGAGATCATTCTGTGGTATATAAAGACTTTGCTTATTTTTTTTTTTTTAACTTTGCTTATTTTGATATGTCCACAGTATATGCATCCAGCCCTCTACTGTTCAGACTGTATCTAATCGCTTGATATTAAAAACGGTACCAACAGAGTGTATTGTCAAATTTCTGAAGTTTTACTAATTGGATAGTTGAGAAACGGGTAGTAGCTTTCACTTGCATTTCTCTTATCAGGAACAAAGGTGAGCATATTTTTGTATGATTAAGAGCCATTTGCATTTTTTTATACATGTTAGTTCATCTCTGAGAGATGTAGGTTTAACCAGTTTCTAAGGCAGTTGGTCTTCTCTACTTTTAGAAGCTCTTTACATACTAGGGCTATTAACCCTGTCTGTGATATAAGATCAGAGAAGGCAATGGCACCCCACTCCAGTACTCTTGCCTGGAAAATCCCATGGACGGAGGAGCCTGGTAGGCTGCAGTCCATGGGGTCACACAGAGTCGGAAACAACTGAGCGACTTCACTTTCACTTTTCACTTTCATGCATTGGAGAAGGAAATGGCAACCCACTCCAGTGTTCTTGCCTGGAGAATCCCAGGGACGGCGGAGCCTGGTGGGCTGCCGTCTATGGGGTCACACAGAGTCGGACACGACTGAAGCGATTTAGCAGCAGCAGCAGCAGTGATATAAGATGAACATTCTCTTTTGCTTTTATTGTCCTTTTACTTTACTCATGCAAAGTATGCTTTGCCATGAAAAAATACTTTAATGTATCCACATTGATCAATCCATTCCCTTACTGCTTCTGGATCTGGAGTCACAGGTAGGAAAACTTTCCGTCCTCTCAGGTTTTAAGTAACTTACCCAAGTTTTCTCCTAATACACGTATGGTTTCATTTTTACATTTAAATCTTTGACCTATTTAGAATTTATCCTAGTATAATGGCAAAAAGAATGGATGCAATATTATCTTTCTCCCCTTTGGCTCTCTGGTGATCTCAACACCACTTATTAATAAAAAGCATATATAATTAACATAGCCTCAAAATATATAAAATAAATACTGACAAGCCAAAAAAGAAAAACTGAAAAATTAACAATCATTTTGGGAAACTTTAATACGCTTTTTCCAGTTACTAACAGAACAAGATTTTAAAAATCAATAAAGATATAGAAGACTAGCTACACAATAAAAAACTTGACCTAATGGACATATATAGAACACTAGCACCAAGAAGAGCAGAATTCACATTCTTTTCAAGTAAACATTGAATATTTACAAAAATACTTCATGTTGAGCATGAAATAAGTCCCAACAAATTTCAAAGAACTGTAATATGGAGTATGTTCTCTGACCACAGTGCAATTAAGCTAGAAATCATTAACAAAAATAATAATTATATAACCACGGTATGTTTGGAAATCAGGAAATATACTTCCAAAGAACATCTGGAAGAAATCACAATGAAAATTAGAAAATATTTTGAGGGACTTCCCTGGTGGTCCAGTGGTTAAGTTACCACACTTCCAAGGCAGGGGATATGGGTTTGATCCCTGGCCTGGGAACTAAGATCCCACATGTCCCGTGGCATGGTCAAAAGATTTAAAAAAAAAAAAAGAAAATATTTTGAACTAAATGATAAAGAAAACATAACACAATAAAATTTGTGGGATGGGGGCTAAAAAGCATGCTTATGGGGGAATTTATAGCCTTAAATACATGTATAAGAAAAAAAAAGGCTGAAAAATCAATGAGCTAAACTTCCAAGAAGTTAAGAATTCTCCAGTTAAAGAAGGAAAATAACAGTAAAATAAGCCCAAAGAAATAATGAGAAAATAAACACAAAAGCAGAATCCAATGAAATAAAAAAAAAAAATCAACATTTCATTCTCTGAAATGATTAATAATATTGATAAACCCTAGCAAGACTAAAAAGGTAAAAATAATTAGAGAGCAAGGAAAGGAAGGCACAAAACAATAATCAGGAATGCACAAAAAAATAATCAGGAAGGCACAAAAAAACAATCAGGAATGAAAAAGAAAGTTATTACCCATGTAACAGATACTGCAAAAATCATAAGATATTATTAACAACTTTTTCCCAATAAATATGAAAATGTAGATGAAATGCACAAATTCACTGAGAAATACAATTTGTCAGAACTGATATAGGAAGAAATACTCAGAATGGTCTTAGAATGGTTAAAGAAATTGAGTAGATAACTTTTCCTAAAAGAAAACTCTAAATGGCGTAACTGCAGAATTCTACCTAATATTTAAAGAAGAAATAATGCCAACCTTCAACAAACTCTTTCAGAGAACAGAAAAAGAAGGAATACTTTCCAGTTTATTTGTTGAGGGCAGAATAATCTGGATACCAAAACTTGACAAGAATGTTACTCCTACCACCCAAAAAAAGGAAAGAAAAAAAGAAATTATACAGCCATCTCATTCATGACCATGAACGGAAACACCCTAAACAAATTAGCAAATCAAGTCCTGCAATTCATGACCCAACCACCAAGCTGGGTTTTTTCTAGGAATACAGTTAGTTTAACATTTGAAAAGCAACCAATGTTTTTCACCAGATTAATAGAATGAAAGAAAAAAATATCTATACAAAAAGAACATTTGATAAAATCCAACAGCCACTTATAATAAAAACATAGAAAACAGACTTACCCTGATAAAGGGTTGTTGTTGTTTAGTCTCTAAGTCGTGTCTGACACTTTGTGAACCCGTGGACTGTAGTCTGCCAGGCTCCTCTGTCCATGGAACTTCCCAGGCAAAAATACTGGAGTGGGTTGCCATTTCCTTCTCCAGGGGATCTTCTGGACCCAGGGATCAAACTCGTGTCTCCTGCATTGCAGGCAGCTTATTTAGCACTGAGCTCCCTGATAGAGTAGCTATACCAAAGCATAACCCTTAATGGTGAGCCGCTGAATACTTCCTCTAAGATCAGGAGTGAGGAGTGGCCCCGGCTGCCATTTCTCACCACCATCCTAGCGCTTGTCCTCGCCAGTACAATAAGGCAAAAAAAAGAGAAAGAAACGGCCCAAGGATTGGAAGGGAAAAATTAAATTTTCCTTATTCACAGATGACATTAATTGCATATGTAGAAAATTTTTTAAAAATCTAAAATGTTCTTCAAATAGGTGAGTTTGGCATGATTGCTGGATACTATGTGACATAGTATTTACTAAAATCTTATTTTTAATCAGCAATAACAGAAAATGATAAAGTTACCATTTATAATATCAATATATCAACACCCCAGGACTAAATATAGCAGAGATATGCAAAATCCCTACAAGCAAAACTATAAAAACTATAAAACATTATGGGAGAAATTAAAGATCTCAATATTAAAATAAAGAACACCTAAATAATGATTCTTTGGCCATATACAATAAACCCATACTGGCAAAAGGATAAGTGAATGAAACAAAAGTCTAGAAACAGTTCCATGTGCATATAGACCCTTGACTTAGGACAATGGTAGCACTCTGGGATAATCTTTTCAATAAATAGTGATGGATCAATTGAATATCGATACAGAAAAAAGAGAAACAACCCCTCCAACTTTCATAAAAATCGATTCTAGGCAGACTATAGATCTAATGTAAAAATCAAAACAATGAAACTTTTAGAAAAGATAATTTAGTATCTTCAAAACCTTGAGGAGAAAGTTTTCCTCAACGGGACACTAAAATCATTAGGTGAGGATCCATTTTAACACTGCTTAATCAATGACCTCAGTTCCTTACAACACATTATTAAGTGAGCGGGAAAAGCTATGTAGAATACACATTAAAAAAAAAAAAAAAAAGGATTTGCAGTAGGAACATATAAAGAACTACAAGTAAGAATTATATTTCAATTTAAAAAATTAAAGATTGTACAAAAATGCAGTGATGTGTTTTATTAAATTCAGTCTTATTTGTTACCAAACCAAATTGGATTTTTGTTTCTAATCATTTTTGTGTGTCTATAGGGCTCCAGGTGGTGGAAGAATTCAGCTGGCCATTGCTACCACAGTCGCTCTTCTCCCGTTTATCTCCTGGGTCTACATATATATAAACAAGGAGATGCGCTCCTCCTGGCCAGCTCACTGCAAGACAGTGATTTAAATGAAGAATCCTGTTCCTAAAATGAGAGTTCTTGATTTTTTATAAACATGGTTGTAACAAGCTGACTTCCTAGGAATTTATTTCAGTTGAGTTACTACTAGAGATGAATTTTTTTTTTAAATCCTAAGAACTTTGTATGCCTGCTTACAACACAGGACTGGATGGGACTAATAAGAAAAGGGTCTGACTCTGTTTTATCATAGTGTAGTAGGAAAGTTAAGAAAGATGAATCCCAACTCTGCTTCATCACTATCCATGTGACTTGGAGAAATATATAAATCTACTTTCTTTGGAATTAAAGAATTCCAAGAATTCCAAAGATAACTGAAATTATCTTTTGGATAATTCTTTATCTATAAATACCAGCCCACCCACTCATTTATGTAATTGTGAAGATTAAAGTAGATAACATGAGAGCATTCCAAACATAAAGTCCTCCGCACAGGATAACAGAGGGAAGCAGGGTTTGGATAATGATAGATAGGAGTTTAGGAGGGCTGTGCCCTTCAACTAACATCGTTAGACTGGACTGGTACCATGAATTAAATGAGGTGCTGTGAATTAAATGAGGACTTCGGGTGAACAAAGTGAACAACTATGTCTTGGAAAGAAAGGAAAGTTAGAATAAAGGAATTTGGGACCAAAAAGCAGCAGAGAGGGAATATTAATTACCATGTAATTGAAAAGTAAGACCAAAATCTATACACATATCCTTAACGAATGCCAAAAGTAGCTCTGGAGAGATCATTTCAGAGCTGCACCATCTGGCGACCACAAGCCACATGCTGTATTGAGCACTTGAAATGTACTTACTGAAGAAGTTTTAATTTTTTAATTTACAAACATCAATTATGAGGAAACTGATTACATGTATTTGGAACACTTGCTTTAAGCTTGTTTGGAACAACTGAAATATGTGAATCTACTTCTTCGACTGTAAATTTTGTACCTAAATACAGACCAGGTTTTTTCAATGAAAGTTATTGTCCAAATGGATGGATTAAGCATAAAACACACACTACATTTTAAACTTAGTATAAAAAGAATGTAAAATATTTTTATATTGACTACATGTTGAAATAACATTAGATGTATTGGAATAAAATTATATTATGAAAATTAATTTTATGTGTTTGTGTACTTTTTAAAATGTGACTGCTAAAATATTTCAAATTACCAAGGTGGCTCACAAGTTGTTTCTGTTGGTCGGTGCTGTTCTAAAGCATCTGGATGCAACTCTTAGTTGATGGCATCAAACTCCGTAGTGAAGTTTCCTGAGATTTAGGAAATATTTCACTCAAAAAGTATTAGCACCAACTATGTCAAGAGAGTGAAAGTGAGTCTGGTAGTTTGTCTCCTTATATAAAGGATTTCAATGTTCTAGTGTACGTTTATGGTGCATATTCATAGTTTTTGTATATATAACTAGTAGTCAAGAAATGAAGAAACAGACTTATTTTCAAATTCCATAAGGACCTACCCAGCCTCCAAGCAATGCTTGACACTGTGCAGAGGGCACATTATAGCCAAGTCTGGAAAGTGAATAAAGGGCCTCAAACGTAACCGGATCCCAATTCTCATGAATGTTACCTTACATCACAATGTGCAGTTTGCAGATGTGAGTAAGGATCTTGAGATGGGGATTGTCTGGGTGAGCCCTCAATGCCATCACTGTTGTAAGAGGGAGGCAAAGGGAGACCTGACCACACAGACAGAAGAGGAGAAAGGCACGTGACAATAAAGCAGCAAGAGACTGGAGAAGGCTGTGAGGCTGTCTCTGCAGAGGGTGGGGTCATGAGCCAAGGACAGCAAGCCACGCAGCTCTAGAAACTGGAAATGGCCAGGAAACAGAGTATCCCCCAGAGTCCCTGGCCCTGACAACATGGTGCTCTCAGCCCGGTGAAGATGTTTCCAGACTTATGACCTCTGGAACTGTCAGAGAACACACACACACAGTTTATGCCGCCGAGTTTGGGGAAATCTGTCAGCAGCCAGTGGAGACGCACATGCTGTACTCCACAGTGCCTTGGTACTCGGCAGGCACACTACGCTGACTAGCCCTGGCTTTTGTCGTCCCCTTCCTTAGGCCCTGAATCAAACTTTCTCTACACTTGAACAGTCCTCATCTGCCACTGAGTAAATGTTTTTGCAAATAAGCCTCAGAATATATGACAACTCAGTTAAACATGCCCCACTTGTCTATGAAAGGAGTCAGGGTTAAAGTCATTTACCTACTACAGTCTCACCCAGCACCGGCTGGGGGCCCAGACAGGCAGGATGGCAGGCACAGTCCTGCTTTGGCTGAAATCACAGGAGGTGTGCAAGGAGACCACACATCTACCTGTGTGAACGGAGGTGCCATTTGTTCACTTGTGAGGCAACTGGTGATCTTTTTGGCTTACAAAACAGGAGCATAAACCCATAAAAGTACAAATATGATCAGTACTATAAGCAAAAAGTGTCCACAGCTCATTCACACAGCTGGGTAAACGGAAAAAGTTTACCTGGGCTTCTTTTACTTTTTTATTGTGAATTTTAAGTTACATGGCTAACACAGTGAATGAATACATTCTCCTTGTAAAAAGTAAAAAACATCTCAGGTAAGGCTAAATAGTGTCTGTTTTGAGGAGTATATCCACCTTCCACCTCAGTCTCCTCCCTGGTTTACTCACGCTACTTTCATTCATCTTCTTTCCAATTTTCAGCATGGGATATATTACCCAAAAATGACACTTCAGAGTATCTTATGAGCTAACACACATTGAAGCCATTTATGGCTATTTGTTATGCAAATAGAATCCTAAATAATGAGACTGAGGCTTGGGGAATGGGGAGCAAACAAAACCACAAAGCCAAGTCAGTCTCTTCCTATAAAAGTAAACAAATAAAATCAGACAAAAAATGGAAGGAAGGCTTATTCCTTCCTGTAATTCATAATTCTGTCTGGAACTCTGCCCCTCCCTTCCAACATCATTTTGTCAGGATAGACGTGAACAGTGCCAAAGGCCTGGCTGTCCGGAGCTGTTTCGATAACCCCTTCTATGTTGACGTGGTGCACACCGTAAGGGTCCTCAGAGTAGCCGCCATCGTGAGTGTGGCCGGCGAAGAAGCACACCACACACTTGTGAGACCAAATGACTGCCAGGGCGTCTCTGTAATTCCAGGCCAGGCACACACTGTCAGAGGCCTCGGGGTAAATGGGAAGATGGCCTGTTTAAGAGAAGAAGAGTTATGAACCAATCAAGAAAGACCTCTTTCACAAAAAACAGGCTAACAACGAGTACTCAGGAAAAAGAAAATGTGTACTGCCACTCATCCTGGACTGAGAGCACAGAGAACCAACATACGCAAAAAACTAGATACTCTACAGCCACGTCTCTGGAGCATGAAGAAGGGGGAGACGGTTCATGCCCAAGGGGAGAGCAGCCGCTGTACAGGCAGAAGTCAGAGACCTACGGCCTCAGGGTCTCAAGATGCACAAACACCAGGGGAGACGGACCTGGGCAGGGCGGTCAGCAAAGGCAGCCACCGGCCAGGCAGATGCCATACTGGAATCCAGTCTTGTCAACTTTCCTGTGTGTATATGAGTGTTACACACACAGAACGAGCTACTCCTAAGTAACAGAACAGTCTAGGGAGGCGCCCGTGGATTATATGTCATTCATATAAATACTCGATGTTTTATAAAGAACTGACTTGTGCCACTTTAAACACTTCCAGGAGGTCGTGATGGTCACAGCCATTTTACACGAGAAAACTAAGTTAGAGCAGGGAACAGTCACACTAGCTTCCCCATGAGGCAGAGGCAGAACTTCAAATCCTTGATGCCAAGACACATGTGAGGCCACATCACATAGCAGGTACGGTTTCACGCCCAAGTATGGGTGCTATAGCTCATTGGTCTTTACTTCTTCCCAGTAAATCACTTTCCTTTTTTCTGTTACCGTTTATTTTTATTCTGAAATCTTATTCTGAATATTTTTATTCTGCTTAAAAACTATTAGTTTATTAAAAAAAAAAAAAGGGAGGCGGTAACAGAGGGTTAGCACACAGACATACACAGACACATACACACACCATCACCACCACCACTCTTCAAGCTGTGATAAGGGCTGAGAGTCCAAGGAGGCCATGTGACTTTCTAGACCCAATGTTATGCTGGACACACCTATCAAGTCCCAGTGGTGTCTGACACAATCAGTTGTTCCCTTCTCCTTGAAATACTTGGCTCCAGAACACCACCATCCCCCTACTCTTTTCCCAACCTTGACAGCTTCTGATACTCACCCTCCTTTACTGCATTCTCACTTCTCTGGGTCCTATCTGGGCTGCCCGAATGCTTGGTCCTCAGGATACACAACACTATCTACACCTAATAGCATAGTGATCTCTTAGTAATTTACGATTTTAAACATCAGCTCTATTCTTTCAACTTTCACATTGAGATATCCAGTCCAAACTTCGAGTCCAAGTTTCTGACAAGTATGTCCACAATGCTTACTCAATCTCTCTCCTGATGTCTAAGAGGCATCTGACACTTGAAATATATCTTCAAACCTGAACTCCTGAATTCTTCACCCGAAACCCCTCCTACTGCCATGTTCCATATCTCCGCTAATAGCAATTCCATCCTTCCAACTGAATAGCAAAACTTGAGTAGGCCAAATACTACTGAGTAGCCAAAATGAAAGTGAAGAAACAAAATAAAATGTCGATCAGCCATTTTAAACTTTGCTAAAGAAAACCCAAGGCACTCAGTTATTACAGGTTTGTTTACCTGGCCTCTGAGCTGACAGCAAAATGGAAGAAACCCATCAGAAGCTAACACAGACAGGTGCACTGAGAGAAGGGCAAAGAAACGGGAATACAGAGGGGAAGATGACAAAGGGGGCTCGTCTCAGGAGCTGCACGCCGTGAGCTACGTGGTTCGATCTCTTTGGGTTCAAAGAGATCAGCGCATTCAGTACAGGTATATTTTGTACATTCAGTACAGGTAAAATTAACAGGTACATTTTGGCAGCAAAAACCAAGAATCAGAGATAAGAAGTATCCCATTCTGGAGACCACTTATTACAGAGCCGAACAGTGTCACAGCAGGGCTGTCACCCTTGAGGGCACCTTATTTAATTTTATTTAATTTTCCAAGCCTTGAATGACATTTGATATTCTAGAAACACTTTATTCTGAGTAAAATTTAAGAATAAAACACCATCTTGTGCACCATCTTATCATGTCAGTGAAAGAGAAGTAAAAACTGATTTACAGAAATATAATTTATTTTTTGGCTGGCCCACGCGGCTTGCAGGATTTTAGTTCCCCAACCAGGGATAGTAGAACCCAGGCTTCAGTAGTGAAAAGCGCTAAGTCCTAGCCACTGGACCACCAGGGAATTCCCTGGATATAATTTTATATTACCAACTATCTGAAAGCCTGTCACTTTCAAAAGGACTTCATGTTCATAGTTTCACTTGATACAACGTAAGAAAACTGCAGTGTGTACACTGATCACTTGTCCAGAGCACACGGGTCACAGAGACAAGAGCCAGAAGGGCGTGCTATCCCCGCGCCCCTTGGTCCAATCTTCAGGCCACGTCAGTTTTAAACAGGAGAACTCCTCTCAGCCCCCACACCACGTATACAAGACATACCGCAACCCAAATTCAGTTCATGTGTGTGTGTATGTGTGTGTGCATATGTGCCCACAAACATCTACATCTGAGTGTACTTTAAGCACCTCCAGATTCCTATGATCTCTGATGGCAATATGCCGTGAAAAATGACTCTAAATGAAAACAACACACTTATTTCCTTGCAGCCACATGGAGGATTTAGTTGCAGCCCTGCCAGATGATCCTCTCACACTGGTCTCCTGGGACTCCAGCTTTGCTTTCAGTGGGCAGCAGAGACCACTGCACCCACCAGGAGGACTCCTGAGGCTGAGATGTGGGCTGGGGCCTGACTGGAATTCTTCACTTACACACATTGCTAGACAAATTGATCCCATTTGGGGAAATTCTGCTTTGAAACCTAAAAGGCCAAATCACAATCTCTAATATATGTTTTTCTCCTTTTTATTTTACAATTCTTAAACATTAATTTTATATTCAGATTGCTTCTCAACAAAGAGTTTTAAACTAAGCTTTTATTTTATAAAAAAGAGACATCTCAATATTAAATATCATTAGTATGCTTTAACTAAGCCCATTCTCTAAAATGCTAGTGTAACAATCATTTAAATACTTACTCACAATCACCAC